>NC_064617.1:953632756-954232756 GCF_023898315.1 Schistocerca nitens
TCTGACCCCAGGAATGTGTCAATAAAGTTTCCCCTTCCTGGGACAATGAATTCACGGTGTTCTTATTTCAATTTCCAGGAGTGTATATACAGGGATTAAATTTTTGACGTTTGTCAGTCTTATATATCAATTATTATAGCAATTCTTATATTTTATTATTATGTTTATTCTTCAGGACGATTTGATGCTTTTCCTTGGGTCATGCCAATCGCAGAAACATTGGAAACATAGAAATTCCAAACACGACATGCAGTGCTCGAAGACAGGTTTGCCGGCCGGAGTGACCAAGCGGTTCTAGGCGCTATAGTCTGGAACCGCGCGACCGCTACGGTCGCGGGTTCGAATCCTGCCTCGGGGATGGATGTGTGTGATGTCCTTAGGTTAGTTAGGTTTAAGTAGTTCTAAGTCCTGATGACCTTAGAGGTTAAGTCCCATAGTGCTCAGACCCATTTGAGGACAGGTTTGCCACAGTAGCATTTCTTCGTATGAATCTCACTCAGGGAAGACACGTCGTTAACATTGCTGAATATCAAGAGTTGGCAAAAAGTTTCACGGCGAACCAGGCGTAATGGATTCTTTTCCGAAAACTATCGCTCGGAGTTGATTATGAATCAAGATACACTTCAGGAACTTCACTGAAACAAAATAGAAATAATTTTATCAATAATTTTCTTTAAATTCATTCACGAGCCATACAGTTATGTTATGTTAACCGGGGACCTAGAAACGACGGAGAGGCTCCGACCCCGCCGCAGCCGCAGTGGTCCGCAACCCCACGACGACTACCGCAGTCCACCTCAACCCTCCGCCGCCCCCACACCGAACCAAGGGTTATTGTGTGGTTCGGCCCCCGGTGGACCCCCCAGGGAACGTCTCACACCAGACGAGTGCAACCCCTATGTTTGCGTGGTAGAGTACTGGTGGTGTACGCGTACGTGGAGAACTTGTTTGCGCAGAAATCGCCGACATTAGCTGAGGCGGAATAAGGGGAACCGGCCTGCATTTGCCGAGGCAGATAGAAAACCGCCTAAAAACCGTCCACAGACCGGCCGGCTCACCGGACCTCGACACAAATTCTGTAGGCGGATTCGTGCCGGGGACCGGCACTCCTTCCCGCCCGGAAGCCATAGAGTTACTAGATGAGTAAGGACAACGTTATTTCAATATACAAAGAAAAGCATTCGTGTAGTTACCTTCTACGGACAAAGAGGAAAAATGAACAACAAAAATCAAATATAATAATCATAGCCGGCCGAAGTGGCCGTGCGGTTAAAGGCGCTGCAGTCTGGAACCGCAAGACCGCTACGGTCGCAGGTTCGAATCCTGCCTCGGGCATGGATGTTTGTGATGTCCTTAGGTTAGTTAGGTTTAACTAGTTCTAAGTTCTAGGGGACTAATGACCTCAGCAGTTGAGTCCCATAGTGCTCAGAGCCATTTGAACCATTTTTTTAATAATCATATTTCGAACACAGGGCGCTGAAGTATTAAAGCGCAACACTAGCTACTGTTCCCCGGCTTCAGATAAACTATTTACTCGCTAAAGGTTTGGTAAAGTACCTCAGAAACTTTTACCGTCGTTTCCTCTGAAACGGTAGGGTATTTACGTGCTCGCTCATTTTGATCCCTCTACCACTGAACGAAGTTACTGGCGAATCAGCACCAGAGGTTGGACGGCTACGGCAGTCTGTCAAGCCTCAGCTGGCGAGTCCTCGGTTCGAGTCCCGGAACATCTAAAGGCGGCTGTTTCCCTGCGAATAATCCTGAGGTAGTGACGAAGCGCAGGGCTGGCAAGTGTTTCGGCGCTCAGGCAGTAGCCGGGGATTCGAGGACCGGTGACGTCTGCGTCATAGGTACGTCGTGGTCTTTACGGCGGCGTCCGACACACCGACACAGGCCGTGTCTCATAACAGAAGCCAGCTGTCCAATGATGGCCGACTTGTCCCTTAGAGGATATAAACACAGTTGTCGGAAGGCTGATAATGTGAAAAAAGTATCCTCTACATCGTTGAACTCCCCTGCTATCGTGGGAGCTACCTGAAGGTCGATAGTTCTCGAAAGTAGCATGCACGTGGCAGGGTTGTTGACTGCGGCAGAACTGTCCGGAATACGACACAACTACAGGCATTGTTCGGTTCATGACATTATTATTTTCATCCAAGTGAGCAACATGACAGTAAAATATTTGTATTTTTCTATATTTATGGTACATGACGTTCAGAATTGAAATATCAGTCATGAGATGCAGTTCGATACAATTCTACTTTGAGGTACGTAGTAAGTTATTAAAGTAAACTTCCAGAAGATAAGGTTCAAAAATGGTTCAAATGGCTCTGAGAACTATGCGACTTAACATCTGAGATCATCAGTCCCCTAGAACTTAGAACTACTTGAACCTAACTGACCTAAGGACATCACACACATCCATGCCCGAGGCAGGATTCGAACCTGCGATCATAGCAGTCGCGCTGTTTTGGATTGCAGCGCCTAGACCCGCGTGGCCACCGCGGTCGACAGAAGATAAGGGATGGACTAGACAAATACAGGAACTTACAGTATTCACATATACGACAGGAACGATCATATAACTGCATATGGACATATGCCTTATGCCGAATCGATTTCGAGACATAACACATTTAATGTCCGTTGTTTTTTTATTTTCTGTATTATTCATCACATGGTCACGTATGCATATATACAACAGTTAAGCGAACATTACAACATGCATTTTACAAATTATCAAATGAAAAAATCCTCATTTTTAACCCATTCATCGCTAAGCATTATCATACATGTCAGACTACAGCTGTTGTACAGTTAACAATAAATGTTAAAACGTCTCACTATCAGCCGCAGTGCATCTGCGCTCTTTTGGAACATGTTGTGTTGCTTGTCTGACTCCCTCTGCACGTTCCGTAATAAGGGGACGAGCGCACATGATGCAACCAAGCAGTTCATCTCGCATATTCACAGTTCAATTGTACACATCAGACGTCATCCAAGCTCAGAAGCAAATAACTAATTCCGTAAGGTCTTGCGATCTTGGTGGCCAGTTAACTCCACTACCACACCTAATCTCGCGGTTAGGATAAGACACATGCACTGGTCAGCCAGAACATCACTACCACCTACGTAACAGCAGGTATGTCCTCGGTTGGCACGGGTAAAAGCAGCGAAAGGTCATGGCATGGAAACAATGAGGCCGTGGTCGGTTCCTGGAGGAAGTTGGCACCAGACGTGGACACAGAAGTCTCCTAATTACGATGAGTGGGGACGGGGGAGTGCATGAGCTCTGACACCACCTTGAATCACATCCGACACGGAAGTTCTGGCTGTAGAGAAGCACTATCACACGCGCTTGTGCAGAGAGGCTGTAGAAATCCAAAAACACGCGAACAGTTTCAACAAGAAAGAGGAAAGCCTTAAGGTAAACGTATCCTGGCTTCCCGTACTGCAGCGAACGACCGTCGCAGGTAGCAAGAGGAGAACCGCACCGGAAATGACCGCGGAGAAGCCCTCGGACGTTGGCGCGCCAGGTACATATAGTCTGCGGCCGCGAGCTCGGCTCCAGTTCACCACCGGCAATGCAGGGTGAAGCTTTGACAATGACAGCCACTCGTGCTGGCGAAACGTCAGAAAAATTATTAGATGAACGTCGGCCGAAGAACCCGAGACAGAAGCCAATAGGCACGTGTGATTATTGCCACAACGTGTTTCGGGACAACAGTATCCCCTTTTCAAGTGCTTAAAAGTGTGATAATGTCCCGAAACATGTTTTGGCAATAACACGATAGACAGGTGGGCTCAATATCCTTAGTAGGATTTGAATAACAGTTGAATGGTGGCTTCACAATAGTTAAATGTACGCTAAATGAGATCTGTCTCGGATATAATTTGAAATAGGGCTTTAGTCCATATGAAGTTTTTTTGCTTCAAATGAGCATTCCTCCTATTTCCCTGAATGTTAATCGTTCTTCCTGAGACTCCCGGTGCATGTAGGAAGCCACTCTGATATCCGCTCCTTCCCACGTGCTCACAAACGGGGAAGTGACTGACGTCGGACAGTGTAAATTACGAGCTAAAAGTGCCAAGCACTAGCGAAAGAGCAAAGAAAGTGTAAATAGCAATAAGAGTGAACGCGATGTTCATCCCCGGAAGTTATAAAGAATAGAGTACACTAAGAGGACACAAAGTGTATATAAATGTAAATGTTACAGAGCTTTTATTGCAGTCCGCTTTGAAACAGGAATTCGGAACCACGCCACACCACAAGGGGCACAGACGGCAATCGGATTTTTGGAAGATAAAAAGCTTTTCATAGACAGGATCGCAGATATAATTTTTGTATTCGACAGCCGGTATCGACAGAGTTCGCTGTCATCTTCCGTCTTCCAAATTTTTTTATTTTTTTTGCAAGATGAAAAGCTGTCTATAACCAATTTCGCATAAATACTCCTTTATTTTCGACAACCGGGTTCCACAGGCTTTGCTGTCGTCTTCGGTGCATTGTGAGTTGGAACGTCATGCCAAGTTGTCATAATAGTGGACAAAATGTAGCACATTATACAAAGTTTTTTTTATCAAGTATAACAGGTCGCTCCTTATCATTTCTCAACAAGAGGAAATTCAATTTGGTATTTGTAATTTTTTATGTTTATAGTACGTGAGGTGTTAATCCCCCTAAATGGTTCGATGTAACATTGAAAAATTCTCGAGAATATCGATTCTTTTGAAGTTTTTCGTCCGCCCGTAATATGCTAGAGCAAGGTCAAATCTTCTTGGCAGGTCGTGTGGCTACGTGGTAGAGTGCTCAGTTACAAGGTTTGTGCCCGGATTTTGTTACGACTCCTAGCAAAATTTTAAACACGGGTGCATGTTCCATGAACAATTTCATGAAGCGAAAAATACGTAACGGTGAAAAATAATTTAGTCTCTAATGTCTTTTTCTTCAATTTAAACAATCTTTTATACAATATCATTAATTAAGAACTGATATTTGCAATCTTAACTTAATGTTTGTGTGTGATTTGTAATTAGAAGTAATAAGACGTGATTTTTCATAAAAATAGCAATTAGATATCTCATAATTAGCATATATTGATAATTTTACATTTAAATGGCATAGGTATTCGAAGTGCACAAAAAAAAACAAAAAAATAGTGGCGGAAACGAAACTCGAACTAGCGATTGCCAGGATGGAGCGCTACTGACTTTTCTCATCTTTATGTACTTTAACCTTTACGGCATTGCTAGTGAAACTGTTACCACTGTTTAAAAATTTTCGCCAGCCGCAAATCGGGCCAGTCCAGAATTTGGCAGGCGAGCATTCCATCGCACATCTGCATGGCCTGAACACAGCAGTAGAACTTGCCTTAGCATATTAACGACGGCCTAAAATCATGAAAGTCTATTTTCTCGAGAATTTTGAGAGTTGCATCTAACTATCTAACTGTTTTGGGGGATTAATATTTGAGTTCTGTACTTCACGTACCAAAAATACATTGCCATGTGGCCCCTTGTGGTGTGGTGTGCTTGCCGATTTCCTGTTTGACAGTGGACTGCAACAGAAGTACTGTAATACTTACTTCTGTGAGTACGTCTGGGGATGATCATTACTTTGAGTATTACTGTCTCTTTACACTGTTTACACTTTCTTCACTGCTTCACTAAAACTTGGCACTAATACAGACGTTTTAGCTTGTAATTTTCACTGCACTATGTCAGTCAGTTCCTAGTTGGTGAGCAGCTTTTGGTCACCCCACGGGGGAGCAAGCGGCAATCAGAATCGTTTGGTAACACTACGGTTATATTTACACAGTGTGTCCCGGGAGGAGTGGTTAGTATTGAGGGATACGGCAGGAGCCCTCATTTCAATCAACAAATTTTATATGCAAATTCCGAAGAAAAATGTACTTTCGTTTTTGGGCTAGTGGAGCTCACTTACGTGTCTTACCCTAATGGCTGGATTAGTCGCGGTATTACAATTAACTGGTTACCAAGAGCGCCAGACCCTACGACAATACTTGTTTATGAGGCTGGACAAAGTCTGAGGAGCACAAAACTAAAGGTGAATATGAAAGGCAAGCTGTCTGATTGCACCACATTCGCTGATGTCCTCCTTTCCTTCTTTTTTTAAAGGGTCTTGTCCATTCAGCCATCTCACTAATGGACAGACAATACGACAGCGCATTGGAGTTGAAACGAAGGTAAGGACGACACTCAGTTTCCCAGTGGAGAAAATCTCGGGCCCGGTCACGAATCGAACTCGGACCGCTTCGGTTAGCAATCTGCAGCGCTGACCGTGCAGCTACCGTGGCGAACCGCTACCCTCATTAGGGAACATGCAGAGCCTATCGCTCAGACAAGCAACACAACATGTGCACAAACGCAGTGAAGTTGACGGTGGGATATTCGAACATTTATTGTGAACTGTACAACAGCTGCAATGTGACATGTGTGATATTGCTTTGCGGTGAATATGTTAAAAATACGTATTTATCAACTGATGCTTCGTAAAATACAATTGTGCCTGCGACTGTAGATACAATAGGTTTGTTTATAAATAAATAAATCTTCTGCTACCAGTCACGAATTTCTTTATTTTACTATTCGCAAGACGCGTTTCGAGAAATAATTCCCATTTTCAAGTGCGTTTTTTTGATGTGTGTTAAGCCATTTCTTTTGATGTTGTCAGTGAGTGTGAGTCTGCTTCATTTTGTTGACTTTTACTGTAATACATAAAAAACGCGATTTTTAGTTGGGTATCAATTCTTTCTGTGAGGTTAGTGGCTAAAGTTTGAGAACAATTTGTACTTACAGTTTTCTAATGGTCCATTTGTGTAGAGAGTCACACACACTTAACATCACACACAACTTGTACATTTTCCACATCGAAAATATCTTATATAAACAGAACAGTTACAACTACTTTACCTTTAATGACAACATTTATAAGCAACCAGATGGCCTAGCAATGGGATCATGTATATCCGGTACCATAGCTGACATATACATAAATCACTTAGAACAAAAATTATTTGACAGCCAAGAACCTTGCCTAAGGAAAATAGAATTTTATAGGAGATATGTAGATGACACACTACTGTTAGTGAAAGGAGATACCAAAGACATCACAGACATTCTTAATCATTTCAATAATCTAAATGAGAAAATCAGATTTACTGTGGAACATGAGCAAAATAAAAGTATCAACTTTCTGGACCTAAATATTACGAGACACAACAACACATGCACATTCAAAATTTATAGGAAAAACACAATGACTGACACCACAATCCCCGCAACCTCATGTCACCCAAATATTCATAAACAGGCAGCTTAAAGGTCAATGCTGCATAGGGCAACAAAAATGCCATTGAACCAAGAAAATATGCAACAATAAATAATCACAGTGAAGAAGATTGCAGTTGCCAATGGTTACAATGCTTCCATGGTTGACACAATCTTAGACAAAGTGAAGAGAAACCCAGGTACAAACTACACCACAGAAGAAAAAGAGAAAAACAAATATATATATCTAGCATTCCATACATAGGCAATGTATCACAGAAGATTGCAAATATTTTCGAAAATCACAGAGTAAAAATTGGGTTTTCTACATCCAATAAACTACACCAAAAACTAATACATAATATAAAGTGTAATCATGATCCATATTCAGACTCTGGAATATACAAGGTAACATGCCAGGAATGCTCCAAGTTCTACATAGGACAAACAGGCCGAAATATCAACACCAGGTACACAGAGCACATTAGAGCATACACACACAACAAACACACTACATCAGCAATAGCAACACACATACATAATACAGGACACCCATTTGGAAAAACAGAGGAAAATGTCAAAGTACTCCACCGACTAAATAAAGGACATAAAATGGATTTGCTTGAAGAACTGGAGATATATTCGCATTACAGAAAATATGAAGATAAAATATTAAATGAAAAACTTGAAAGTGAATCAGTGAATTTCTTCAGATGTTTCGATAATATACTTAAATAAGAATAGTAAAACATAGAAATAAGCACAATTGTAAAATCAGTATAAGTAATTCATCAGCCAAATTGTAAAGATAAAGTAACCTCTGTACAAAAGCATATCATAATCTGTGGAAGACCTATAATGTTATCTCTGTGAACTAGCTATAAGAATAAGATCTCTGTAACTGTTTTGTTTATATAAGATATTTTCGATGTGTAAAATGTACAAGTTGTGTGTGATGTTAAGTGTGTGTGACTCTCTACACAAATGGACCATTAGAAAACTGTAAGTACAAATTGTTCTCAAACTTTAGCCACTAACCTCACAGAAAGAATTGATACCCGACTAAAAATCGCGTTTCTTATGTAATACAGTAAAAGTCAACAAAATGAAGCAGACTCACACACACTGACAACATCAAAAGAAATGGCTTAACACACATCAAAAAAACGCACTTGAAAATGGGAATTATTTCTCGAAACGCGTCTTGCGAATAGTAAAATCAAGAAAATCGTGACTCGGTAGCAGAAGATTTATTTATTTATAAACAAACCAATTGTAATATCTACTAACTGTTGTACACGTGTAAACCTGAGAAATTACTGAAGAATACAGAAAATAAATAACAATGTGCATTAAGTGTTTTCTATCTTGGAAATCATTCGGCATAAGGCAAATGTCCTTACGCAGTTTATTTGCTTCAAATGATCGTTCCTATAATATGCATGAATACTGACGATTCCTGTATTTATCTATTCCTCCCCGCATCATCTTCTCGAAGCTTAATCTAACAATGACCTACCTCTAACGACTACCAAATAGAATACACATACTGTTGAGAAGAAATGTACGTGACAGCGGTATGTCCACCAACAGTAGCCGGCCAAGCGGAGTATTCGACATTGCGGGAAAGTTTTATCAGACACAAAAAGAATTAAGGAGATTTTTATATGGGACAAATGGAGCTGTTATAGTGCCTGTAGCTTTGTCAGTGATACTGGAGAGTCACTGAAGTGCGGTGGCTAGGTAATTCTATTGGAGAGAGAAGAGTTACTAAAAGAATAAATAAAGAGCATTAAGTGTAATAGCTTAATGAATTTCTGATAGAATCCCCAGCCACAGTGTCTTGAAACCACAACTAAAGCAAGGGTACCATGGATTCGCTACAGTTATAAGTAAATTTTTCCTACCACTAAGGTATAAAATACGTAATAATGGAGCACTGCACAAACTGCAAAGTTCCCAACCGCCAGTACTGCCAAACCACAGTTCAGAGCGTCTTCACAAACCTACGGCAAATAAAAGTGACCTACGCATACTGAATTGCACATTCTCTGAACTGTGGTTTGGCAATACTGGCGTTTGTGAAGTTTGCAGTTTGTGTAATGCCCCATTATTACGTATTTTATATCTTAGTGGCTGAAAAATTGATCTATAACTGTAAGAAATCCACGGTGTCCTTACTTTCGTTGCGTTTTCAGGAGACTGTGACTCGGGATTCTATCAGAAATTCAATAACCTACCACACTTAATGCTCTTTAATTATTCATTTACTAACTCTTCTCTCTCCAAGAGAATTATCTAGCCACCCCACTTCCGTGGCTCTCCGACATCACTGACAAAGCTACAGGCACTATACCAGTTCCATTTGTCCGTATAAAAATCCCCTTAATTCCTTGATGTCTGACAAAACTTTCTCTCTATGTCGTACATTCCGCTTGGACGGCTACTGTTGGTGGACCTACCGCTGTGAAGTACATTTCTTCTCGAATGTTCTGGAGTGGTTCATTTGATGACGTCTCGCTGAGTGACTCGTCTTGCATCACAGTGCTTTTGCTGTTTCAGGCACGTTCGCACAGTGTGAATAGAGTAAAATCCAACTAAACAATAGCACTGCCACTCTTGTTCTAACTCACTACGTGTTGTACCACGACCTAAACTTACCTAATGGAGCTAAGTAGTCTCTGTTAAATATTAGTTTGGTGCACAAGTTCGTAGCGTTTAACAAAGACAACAGATACACGTAAAAGAGACTTTAGTCAATAATGTATTCTCCTTCAGTATTTACACCATTCTGCGAACGCTGAGATAACTTTTCGATTCGGCGACTGTAGAAATCAAGTGGGTTTAACGTGAAGATATCGTCGAGCCATGTTCGGGGCGCATTTTCATCGGGAAAGGACGATCCTTTAACGTGGTTCGATAGAGAGCGGCGAAGGTGAAAACATGAATGTGTAAGATTGGTTAGTTGGTTGGTTTGTGGGATTAAAGGGACCAGACTGCAACGATCATCGGTCCCCATGAATGTGTAAGATCTTGTGAATAAGGTGGGTGACGAATGACTTGCCAACCCAACTGCTGTATAATGATTTTTGTGAGTCTAGCAGAATGCAGGCGGGCGCTATAGTCGAATAGCGGTCGTTGTACTTGGATTTCGTCTGCAAGATGTCTGATTTGTTCACAGTAAATGTCATCGGTGATGGTTACACCTCGGGGAAGCAATTCGTGGTACACTATAACGTAGCTGTTCCACCAGATGTATCAGATTATCTTTTGTGGATGCGAGCAGGTCTTTGTGCGTGGAGTTGCCGCTTTGTTTGGACTCAAACAATCCGTTATTTTTCTTATGTTGGCATAAAGACACCATTTATCGTCACCAGTAACGACACAGGATAGGAATGGTCGGTGTTGTTTACGAGCCAATCGATTTTTGTGATACTGGCTTAGAGTATGCCATACCCAGGCAGCAGATTTTTGAACCTTGCCCACTGCATGCAACTGTCGCACGATGGAGGAATGACCACAGTTCATCACATCAGCCAGTTCTCGAGTACACTTGACCCGTGGTGCGCGTTTTAGGGCACACCAGCTTATTGGCAGTACTATCGATTAGCCGGCTGTACTACAGGGTGATTCAAAAAGAATACCACAACTTTAGGAATTTAAAACTCTGCAACGACAAAAGGCAGAGCTAAGCACTATCTGTCGGCGAATTAAGGGAGCTATAAAGTTACATTTAGTTGTACATTTGTTCGCTTGAGGCGCTGTTGACTAGGCGTCAGCGTCGGTTGATGCTAGGATGGCGACCGCTCAACAGAAAGCTTTTTGTGTTATTGAGTACGGCAGAAGTGAATCGACGACAGTTGTTCAGCGTGCATTTCGAACGAAGTATGGTGTTAAACCTCCTGATAGGTGGTGTATTAAACGTTGGTATAAACAGTTTACAGAGAATGGGTGTTTGTGCAAAGGGAAAAGTTCTGGACGGCCGAGAACGAGTGATGAAAATGTAGCACGCATCCAGCAAGCATTTTTTCGCAGCCCAGGAAAATCGACTCGCAGAGCTAGCAGAGAGCTGCAAATTCCACAGTCAACTGTATGGAGAGTCCTACGAAAAAGGTTAGTTATGAAACCTTATCGTCTGAAATTGGTTCAAGCACTGTCTGCAGCTGATAAGATTAAAAGAATCGATTTCTGTGATTTTATCCTTGCTCAAATGGAAACAGATGAATCTTTCGTTTCAAAGATTGTGTTTAGTGATGAAGCAACTTTCCACACTAACGGGAAAGTCAACCGTCACAATGTCTGTATATGGGGCACTGAGAATCCGCGGGAAACAACTCAGTATGAACGTGACTCGCCTAAGGTGAACGTTTTCTGTGCCATTTCAGCCAATAAAGTTTTTGGTCCCTTTTTCTTCGAAGGTGCTACTGTAACTGGACTACAGTATCTGGAGATGTTAGAGAATTGGCTGTTCCCTCAGCTCGAACAAGAAGCACAACAATTCATATTTCAGCAGGATGGAGCGCCACCACATTGGCACTTATCTGTCCGTAACTACCTGAACGTCAACTACACGAGGCGATGGATCGGCCGCCAGGCAGCCCGTGACAGAGCACTTCATCACTGGCCTCCAAGAAGCCCAGATCTTACCCCCTGCGATTTTTTCTTATGGGGGTATGTTAAGGATATGGTGTTTCGTCCACCTCTCCCAGCCACCATTGATGATTTGAAACGAGAAATAACAGCAGTTATCCAAACTGTTACGCCTGATATGCTACAGAGAGTGTGGAACGAGTTGGAGTATCGGGTTGATATTGCTCGAGTGTCTGGAGGAGGCCATATTGAACATGTCTGAACTTGTTTTTGAGTGAAAAAAACTTTTTAAATACTCTTTGTAATGATGTATAACAGAAGGTTATATTATGTTTCTTTCATTAAATACACATTTTTAAAGTTGTGGTATTCTTTTTCAATCACCCTGTACTATCTTTGCCCCTGTTTTGATCTGGCGGCGGGTATTTTCGGTAGTGGGGTTGGCCGCCGGGACTCTCTACGAGGCGCTAGGACGTGCTTGAGGGGACGACGGAGCAAACACGCGGGCTCGGGCAGCGGTGGAGCGGCCGGTCTACCTTGCAAGACGGTCGCGAGTTATTGGAGAGCCTGTCTGATGTCAGCTTCGGGTGCTGCTCGTCCCATTGCTTTGGCGCTTGTTTTCTCGGAGGGACCCATCACTCGAGACCATCTCGAAAAACGCTCTCCATCGTACGTGTAAGTGGTTTTGGTGCCTTCGTTTCGTAAAACGATTTGCGTTGGAGCGAGTGAACTTGTTGGTCGGTTGGCAGCCGGCAGAGTCTGTGTGCCTGTATGCAGACCAGCGGTTACTATTCGTTTTAAAAACCGCTGCTTGGATGACTATTAAAAGGCAGATTAGCACGAAGGCGTGCGTGTGATATTGGGTTTATTGCCATCAAGTTACGTCGCTGATATATTGCAGTAGAAAAAAATTCAACCAATTATTCTGTTATTAGTAAAACTTGTATTTGGTAAAGTACTCATTTATATATACACTCCTGGAAATGGAAAAAAGAACACATTGACACCGGTGTGTCAGACCCACCATACTTGCTCCGGACACTGCGAGAGGGCTGTACAAGCAATGATCACACGCACGGCACAGCGGACACACCAGGAACCGCGGTGTTGGCCGTCGAATGGCGCTAGCTGCGCAGCATTTGTGCACCGCCGCCGTCAGTGTCAGCCAGTTTGCCGTGGCATACAGAGCTCCATCGCAGTCTTTAACACTGGTAGCATGCCGCGACAGCGTGGACGTGAACCGTATGTGCAGTTGACGGACTTTGAGCGAGGGCGTGTAGTGGGCATGCGGGAGGCCGGGTGGACGTACCGCCGAATTGCTCAACACGTGGGGCGTGAGGTCTCCACAGTACATCGATGTTGTCGCCAGTGGTCGGCGGAAGGTGCACGTGCCCGTCGACCTGGGACCGGACCGCAGCGACGCACGGATGCACGCCAAGACCGTAGGATCGTACGCAGTGCCGTAGGGGACCGCACCGCCACTTCCCAGCAAATTAGGGACACTGTTGCTCCTGGGGTATCGGCGAGGACCATTCGCAACCGTCTCCATGAAGCTGGGCTACGGTCCCGCACACCGTTAGGCCGTCTTCCGCTCACGCCCCAACATCGTGCAGCCCGCCTCCAGTGGTGTCGCGACAGGCGTGAATGGAGGGACGAATGGAGACGTGTCGTCTTCAACGATGAGAGTCGCTTCTGCCTTGGTGCCAATGATGGTCGTATGCGTGTTTGGCGCCGTGCAGGTGAGCGCCACAATCAGGACTGCATACGACCGTGGCACACAGGGCCAACACCCGGCATCATGGTGTGGGGAGCGATCTCCTACACTGGCCGTACACCACTGGTGATCGTCGAGGGGACACTGAATAGTGCATGGTACATCCAAACCGTCATCGAACCCATCGTTCTACCATTCCTAGACCGGCAAGGGAACTTGCTGTTCCAACAGGACAATGCACGTCCGCATGTATCCCGTGCCACCCAACGTGCTCTAGAAGGTGTAAGTCAACTACCCTGGCCAGCAAGATCTCCGGATCTGTCCCCCATTGAGCATGTTTGGGACTGGATGAAGCGTCGTCTCACGCGGTCTGCACGTCCAGCACGAACGCTGGTCCAACTGAGGCGCCAGGTGGAAATGGCATGGCAAGCCGTTCCACAGGACTACATCCAGCATCTCTACGATCGTCTCCATGGGGGAATAGCAGCCTGCATTGCTGCGAAAGGTGGATATACACTGTACTAGTGCCGACATTGTGCATGCTCTGTTGCCTGTGTCTATGTGCCTGTGGTTCTGTCAGTGTGATCATGTGATGTATCTGACCCCAGGAATGTGTCAATAAAGTTTCCCCTTCCTGGGACAATGAATTCACGGTGTTCTTATTTCAATTTCCAGGAGTGTACTTCCTTGTATACGTTCACTTATTGAATGCACTCACTCAACAGTAATTGGTTTGTGTATTTTATAGATTTATTGACGTATATTGACTGATCTTTGATTGGTGTTTGCCGTGTCTTCTGCCTCCTGTTTGTGTTCCAGTTTCTGCGACTTGGGGAGCGTGGGTGCGGCGCCACGTTCCGCTTCGGTGCACAGAAGCTGTGGTAAATTACCTTCATTTTGTAATTTTTTTTAAGAAAAAGGGTGCCATATTTTTGTAAATCAGTTTCATACTATAATTTATCTCTGTTGGTAATTGTTATCTGCTGTCTTGCTTGAGAAGCAAAATATCTGTAACATCTTATAAAATGAATGCCCACGTCGTCTCTTACCTGTTTTGAATAAAGAATGAATTTGGTAGCTGTTTTTCAAAGAGTGACATTACAGGGGGCTTGACCTTCCATTCTAGGTGTACCCCTCATCCCCACTTCCTTAGTAACACTTTGACATGGTTCATTTTATATTAACGGCTTTAAACGCCGAAGGTCTTCGAGTACATGGAGTCACTAATGTGGAAACGATTCTTGTTAAAATGGGAAACCACGTCCCCCAGACACGGCGCAAATGTTTCTGGTTGCCTCCGCTGCTGTCACACCTATATTAACTCAAACAGAAGACTATGTCGGAAATGTTTTGATTTCTTTCCGGTGACGTTCCCAGAAAAATTACGGCGTGTGATTATGTGCTGAGCATAGAGTCCAGGGAAATTGCACTGACTGTTCGTCATGTCACTGGTGTTACGTAACTTTCAAGTATTTGTAGTGATTAAAGGCATAGTTTGACGGAAGTAAAGCAAGTAACACCAATTTAAGTCGCTTGTTCTATTAAATTTCACTAAACTTATTAATACTATTTGTGCCTATGATATCATAATTAACTCACATTACAGCGTCACCAGATTGTAGCGCTCCACTCAAGTAAACAATTTTCCTCTTTTTGAATATTTTCTTCAGTTTATCACCGTTTCTCTTGAAACGGTACAGTAGTTACCGCTCCAAAGGCAACAAGTTTCGCTGCTCGCTCGCACCGGGAATGCAAACTGAAGCGGCTCCAAAAATGGTTCAAATGGCTCTGAGTACTATGGGACTTAACTGCTGAGGTCATTAGTCCCCTAGAACACACAACCCTGCCCGAGGCAGGATTTCAACCTGCGACCGTAGCGGTCGTACGGTTCCAGACAGAAGGGTCTAGAACCTCTCGGCCACAGCGGCCGGCGAGGCAGCTCCGCCGCCAGTTTATTTCACGACGCGGCCGGCCGCGGGTGCAACGGAACACCATGTGGACGGGTGGAGAATGTGTTAGGCTTCATTATACATATTTATATATGTCGTGGATCATGTATGACTTGTACTTGAATGCGAATCATGCACTTGAACATTCGAAATCTTCCTTCTAACTTTTCCATAAAGCATGGCCAATTGGTGAACAGCAGAAGTAGTTCTGTAGAATAATAGTTCCAACCTTACTCCTGGATAGGGGATCAGAGATACAGCACAGGCAGGTCGATGTCAAAGACTTTCCCGTATCATAAGATATGGGACGGAGTGGTTGGTCACGGCCAAGTGGTTTGACCTTCCCCTCCACCGGGACCCAGGAAGACCTCCGGGTGCCCGCCATATTCTAGAAATTCTACAGAAGACCGTTAAGTGAGCAGACGTGCCCTCAGTGCGTCTGTCTCGGTGTTCACAGGAAGAACTGATTCTTTGGTATTTCCAGCTTCAGATTATGTAGGGAAACGAATGTACGCAATGACTGCGTTTTCGTTTATTTCGTAAATTTCGTGTGGGAACAAAGCAGGCTCCAATCCTTTGTACAAAGCCACGTGGTGTTGTAAGCTACAAAGTCTCATCAATAGTCCCAATGTATAAATTCTGTCACGCAAACCGAGTGCAACGAAGTATATTCAAACGCGAGTGATTTATTTTGGTCGAAAAATTGAACAGTAAAAATGTTTCCTTGTGCGAAGGGGTCTTAGAACAAGTCGTCTGCCCCATGCTAGTAATAGTGAACGTAGTTCATTATTGTGAAGCCAAATTATGACATCGAACGGTTACATAGCAATTCGCCGCCTCACGGCACAGTTAAATTGATTGTCGTTTCCACTCCCTTTGTAGTTGGATGAACTGTAATTCCGCTTGGTCGATCGTTCGTTGCCGGAGGGCACGAGTTTCAAAGAGCGACAAAACAGATATCGCTCCACTAAACTCCTTCGAGCCTCTGTGTTAATGTGCCTCGTCCCCAGGCTGTCCCTTATGCTCCTCTCACAAAGTGGATGTTCTATGTAAGGTAATGGTAGAATTTGGTGGTATACGTTTTGGCCAAACGCAGTTCCATCTAGTCCGTGAAGCAATAATCTGCGTGGAGATTAGCACGCAAGATAGCCAGGCTATACGTTGTAAAATTGTAATCTATCTAAAGTGAAATAATTACTGTAATTTCTGTTAAGCGGAATGATTATGTTTGAAATAAATAGGTTATGAATGATCATCAATCTTTAACATACCCTGAAATCACAATGAAGCCAATTTAAAGAGAATTCATTTATAGAAGGAAATGCGTTATAAAATAAAAAAAAGTATAGCATGCAGGGACCCACACATCAGCGTGTGAGCCCTTCAGCCCTTTGCTTAGTAAGGTGTAAAGTAGGACACGTTCTGTTCTTAAGTACCCCTCCTTCAATTATCCGTTGCGCTATTTCCATTCAGAGCTCGTTGCAATGACTACCTCTTTTATTAATGCCGATGTCAGGTGTCGGTTTCCGCATAGTTGTGGACCAGTATAGAAACAAGAAAATGCACAAAAATCACGAGGGCTGCGTAAAGCAGAAATACGACCGTTGCCAGAGGGTTTTAAGAAAGTACAGGGAAAGGCATATTTTTCTCTCCTCCCCAATAATACGGTTAATTTTCATCTGGCATCCTCTGCTAGGTTTATTGCAAGAAAGTTTGTTTAATTACCACAGTACGGTTATCTTTCACTATTTTGAATTTTAAAAACTTTGCATTTAGTTCAATTTTTACAACTCTGAATGTAACGGACGTGACGTCAGCTCTGACGCTGGTGGCTCACAATGAAATCCAACTTTTGTTTGCGTTTGCACTCATACCGCTCAAACGGTAATAATTACGACAAAGAGCGATATGTCCATTGAAAGAGGGATGCAGCGTAATTTGATCGACGTGCAGATCTCATTTGGACTCTATGTATATCAAAAGATACAACACCGGCTATTGTTGTATAGCCGTAATTCAGTAAATGATTTATAATTTGTGTAATGTTTAAAGTACCTCACATAGTGAGCGCTTAGACTGGACGTCTTGCTGAGAGGCACCGACTGCTGTACTATTATAATTTGTATCTTAATTAATTCAGCAGTAAACCAAATTTTAATAGGAATTTTATTGACACTTAATATAAGAAATTACCTCTATACAATTTCACTTATAGCAAGGCAGTGTACATTGAAGGAAGTCGTATTAAACGTTTTACAATCGTAAGTTCTTAATAATTGTATTTTTATTGTAAATTTCTTTCGTTTCTTGTAAATTTAGCGTAGTTTTGTCCATGTTATTTTCCCGCCCTTGGCAACTGAATGGTCAGCGTGACGGATTGTCAATCCTTTGGGCCCGGGTTGGACTCGCGGCTGGGTCGTGGAATTTTCTCCTCCCAGGGACTGGGTGTTGCGCTGTCCTCATCTTCATCCTATCATCCTCATCGACTGCACGTCGCCGAAGTGGCGTCGAATTGAAAGACCGGCACCCGGCGAACGGTCTGCCCGACGAGGGGCCGTAGCCATAGGATTAATTAAATAAATTAATGATATGTAAATTCTGAATGGTTCAAATTCTTATAAGGCAATGGTACCGTATTAATGATTGTGATACTATTTAACGGCACTATGAGCAAAAACCATTTTTGGCATTTGCAGCAACCTTTGCCCTTACTTACGGTTAATTTCCGGGCGAACTATTCCACTTACTATTTAATATAATATACCAGATATTAAATTTTCAGCTCCCAGCCAACGACGCGGTCAAAACAGTTATTGCTGTTTTGTACCAAAAAATGCAGACTGGTCTACCTGCGAACTCTTTAGACGACGCAGACACGGGAACGTAGCGGAGGAGGTGAACCTAGAAAATTTAAGGGGACGGTCATCTTTATTTTGGCAGTGTCCTTTGCACTCTTGAGGTCATTGAACCAGTGTCCGTCTGAGTGGCGATTTTCACTTGCGCTCGCGAGAAAGAGATAGAATTTTTTTTAAGGTGGTCCTATACCTGGGTCCGTAGCTCGTGGTCTTGCGGTAGCGTTCTCGGTTCCAGAGCACGGGGTCCCGAGTTCCACTACCGGCGGGGTCGGGCATTTTCCCTGCCTCGAGATGAATGGGTGTTGTTGTGTCGTCTTCATAATCAATATTCATTCCCATTACGGTCGGAGGAAGGCAATAACAAACGACCCCCGCTAGTACAGTGCGGGTCTCCTGCATCGTCCCCTACGATCTCCCGAGTATGGAACCTCATCACCTATAACTGGACTTCGAATAATTTGCCACGATAGATTCTTCGATTTATAAAACGTCGCGGCTAGTTCAGACTTGTGATTTGCGTGTAAAGTGGGTTCGAAACACTGTTTCTGAACGCTGAAATTGCTCTTAGTTTCAATTTCGACTGTAACGAACTGTGGTGGTTTACTTCGGGTGATCTGCAATTAGAGGTTAGTGTCGTATGTCGCCTGGGTTCTAATACGTGCGAATTAGCTTGCAATTTATTTTTGTTTCAGAGAACAGCTGTGAACTGGATGAAAGATTTATCAGTTTTCATCAATTTATTAAAAATGTGTACAGCGAGTTTGCCTGCGTAATATTGCGGACGCGAGCCCGTTTTCCACGACATAGCTGAGTATATACTCGTCACCACTCTTCGAAGTTATATGAACAGTTTTAACTGTATTTAGTAAGAACTTAAGTAATGGTTGCGGATCGTCATTTCACGAAGTTTCCACCAAGTTAATATTTAGCAATAAATTAACTCTACGGTTAATAACACCAGGAGTAAATCACTTACTATTTATAATTATTAACGCGCCCGAGTAGGCTGAAGCAGATATCATCGTCCTCGAGGAGGACAACGAGAATCGCCTGTTTTATTTACAGCCTCCTCCCTCTCCCCATCCCCATTTTCTCGGCACCATCGCATTCTGCGACTACCATTCAGCAGTTTTTTCGCAATGTAACGCAGTTTATGTCACTACTGACACGAGTTACTGCCCGCCATCCATGTGGAGCACGTGTTAGTCTCACCGCGAACTTCTAGTAATGAGCCACCACAATTGATTTCATCATAGTGTACGGGCCTGAAGATGGCGTTGATGCAACGTCGAAACTAGTAGCCATGGGAATATAAAATCTTAAGTACAGCTGGAGGAGTTTCATTTTTAATAAAAAAAATATACCAGCTGTGTCCCACCTTCATCCAATTTAAATATGGATGTAAGAAAGTTTTTTGACGGTATTTGTTGTTGTTGTGATCATGATATCGAATGCTGGTTTGGTGCTGTTCTCCATGTTACTCTATCCTGTTCAACGCTCTTCATCTCTGCAATACTATTCTACCTACATTCATTTTAATCTACTTACCGTACTCAAGCCTTCATCTCCCTCTACAAATTTATCGCCAGAACTTCCCTTAGCTACTAAACTAACCATTTCTCCATGCCTGAGGACTGTTTCAATCAGATGGTATGAGATTTTCCCCATTTCAATACAGTACGTCTTCGTTAGTTGCATGATCTATCCCTCTGATTCTCAGCATTCTTCTGTAGCACCACATTTCGGAAAGCTCCGTTCTCTTCTTGCCGGAACTGTTCATCGTACATGCGTCACCCTCAAAAAAATCCTTCCGAGCACTTAACCCTCCGTTGCTCGCGCGGATGACACTCGTCATCCACATGACTATCCCGCTCAATTTTGTCTGACAGGGCAGGATTGAGATCGCGCCATTTTCAGTACCTTTCTGTTAACTCTCCAGCAGTTAGCCCAGATCATTGTTGGCTTTCAGTTTCGAAAGATACATTGTTTATGAAACATTATTATAGTCTGGAGGACACCAGTCATCCGCAAGAGCTCTGCTGCCACAATCTGAAATAAAGTAAGTCTGTATTACTTTATTGCTTTCCTAGATTCAATCGATCTTTCATGTGCGTAAATTTGGACTAGTTGAAACTGACTGCAGTTACCTTCCATGTTACCTAGTATTCTCTTTATTTTTAAATTGTGGAAGAAATGTCAAAAGCAAAAAAAAAAAAAAAAAAAAGAGCTGAGTGATGAAGATGCTCACAGTGATAGCGCTGAATCAGAGACTGAGGACTGTGTTCATGGAAGCGATCATGATTCAGGAACAGAACAAGAAGTGCCAGGGAATGATGACTATGAGTCAAAGGAAGAAGTAACCAAAGAAGATGCATTTATTTTAGGGAAAGATGAAATAACTAAACGGGGGAAAAATAAATATCCTACCACTGTTAGAAGCAGGTTTGTAATATTATTACGCATTTGCCTGGACCAAAACATCAAGCTCGTATAAAAAAGACGGAAATAGAAATTCTGAATATGTTCTTGGATGAAAACATAATAAGCATTATTGCAACAAGCACTAATATATCCATCAGTGAAGTTCATGGTAACTTCTCTAGGGAAAGATATGCTCAAGAAAGAGATGCGATAGAAATCAGAGCTTTCATCGGTTTGTTATATCTGTGTGGATCTTTGAGATGTTCTAGGAAGAGTATATCGAAATTGTGGAATAACTCAAAGGGAAACGGACTTGGATCATGTTATATATGCATAAGTGAAAACCGATTCAGATTTCTGTTGAGATGTCTTAGGTTTGATAATATCCATGATAGAGGTGTTCGCAGAGAGCCTGACAAGTCGGCTCCTATCAGAGAGGTACTTAAAGTATTCACGAACAATTTCCAAAAATATTGTTCACGTAGTGAATATCTCACTGATGACGAACAGGTTTTGGCATTTAGAGGAAACTGCCCATTGCATTCAGGCAATATATCCCTTGCAAACCAGCAAAGTATGGGTTAAAAGTGTTTGCTTTGGTTGATGTAAAAACAGCTTACACTTTGAATTTAGAACCGTACGTCGGTAAGCAACCAGAGGGGCCATGTAATGCCAGTGATTGAGCTGAAGATATTGTTCTTCGAGTGTTCGAACTGTTTCAAACTTTAGAATATACTATACTGTGTACGAATATTAAATGTATTATATTTAGAATTAATAAAAATCATAAAATCTTTCATAAAGACCGTTCAAAGTATACAAATAGACCGCTTGCTCTGTGAATGACGCCTGTCATCCATGCGAGTGACCATGTCACAAATTATCGTGCGAGTAACAGAGGGTTAAACCGACGAAGGGCATTCAATAAGTAATGTATCACTTTTGTTTCTGAAAGCAGGTTCGTTATTTATTCAGAATTCCAACACATCATATTATTTCCCGAACCTATGGCTATAAAACTCTATTTTTCAAGATAAGCTCCGCTAAATGCGACGGCGTTACACCAAATTGCTGGGATGGCCTGAATGGTGCCAGTCTACTGGTCGACGTCAGAGCTTACGTCTTGCTACGTCACTAGCATCCCCATTATCCACGAACTGCTTATCGCGGAATGCATCCTTCATTGGGCCAAAGAGATGGAAGTCGGAAGGTGCGAAATACGGGCAGTAGGGTGGATGAGCAAGAACAGTGCAGTGAAGTTTTCTGAGCTCCTCTCGGATGCGCAGACTTCTGATGGGCCTTGCGTCGTCGTCCAGATAGAGAAGTTCCCCTTTAATTTTTGTGGCGATGAACACTCTGAAGTCGTTTCTCCAATTTCGCGAGTGTAGCGCTACTGTGCGTGGACGGCCTGCACGCAGGAAATCGGACAGTTTGAGCGACCTTGTTGTCATGATGACGGATTCAGTGCCCGCCGACTCACCGTGGTTTTGTTCACTGCCAGGTCTCCATAGATTGCAAGCGCCTCTGAATATCTGTAATGCTCTGGTTTTCCACTGTAAGAAACTCACTGATAACTCTCTGCGTGGTAGGGTAGCCCACATTTTGTGGGCTACCTGTAGCGACGCCTTCTACAGGAGCTACGTGAAACTACAGGAACTGACGCGGGAATATTCCACGATGCTCAACAACAAATTTCGCATTTTTTCAACCGAAATCGGCAGAGACAAAAAGTGTTGCTTTATTTATTGAATACCCCTTGTGTAATCGATCTTGACAATAACTCTTTTTCAGAAACACATTTTTTTGTTTTTTTTTTGTTTTTTTGTTTTTGCTAGTTCATTACATCCCATTACCCATATTTTACTTTTCCTGATATTCATCTTATAATTACCTTTTAACACACTGTTCAATTCAGTGTAATGATCTTTCAAGTATTTCGTTGCCCCTGACAGAATTACGGTCCCATCGGCAAACCTTAAAACTTTTATGTCTCCTGTATGAACATTAATTCCATTTCCAGATTTATCATTTCAGATAAATAATGTTCATAATTTTTTTAGTGGGTAAAGAAATGTTGGAATTAAACGGAAAAGTGCTACTTCTTTCTGATTTTAGTTGAGTAACTCCTACGACATTTGTTATTCCACCGAGTGTGCCGAATGGAATGTGTGAAGAATCTTGTATGTGGAATTGTGAAAAAAGGAAAGTAGCTGTGGGCAGCTGGTGTTTGAAGTGGACTGTACTAGACTCATAAGCCCCTGGAGAGTCCGTGTGTCCACTGCGCCTTAACGGTCGCTTAGACGATGACCCTTGTCGCAGCCACGTCTCGGGTTTCGGCGCTAATGCCCCTTCGGCTGCCCCCCACCCCCTCCGTTGAGTCCACAGTATCAACTTCGTCCACTGGCTTGCTACAGATCTTGCCCGGAGTGCACGTGTTGCAGACTCAGCTTTCAGGGGATTTCTCCACAACAAGGAAAATGTACGTTTGTGCAAAAGTTAGCAAGAAATGCCCAGGATAACGAACTCAACACAAAATAAAGGCGCCACTTGAAAATATTTTAGCTTGACAATTATAGTCAACATCGTATCACGATTAGTAGTGTAAAATCAAAGTAGGCGTAAAAAAAAGGAGTAAGAATAATTGTTACAGGAACTGCTACGTGCATTGTCATAAACTGTAAAACACATGAGCAAGTAATACACACAGACCTTATTGTGACCCCAAAACTCTGTTAGAACCGTTAAATTCCACATTTTTAACAGATTGAAACATTTATTAACAAGTAGTCAACCATAATTTTTAAATTAAAACAACATATTTCTATTTTGATTACTGGTCGTGTGGATATAAATTAAAATTTTATTCATCAACGCTTTACACCTGATGGTTACACACAAAAAAATATACACATAAATAATACTATTCAAAAATATTTTCTTTTCATATAGACGTTCCGCATTTATGAGCCAAATTTTAATTTACTGTGAAATTGCCATTTTCATGTGATTAATATTTGGTAATTAAGATTTGTAATCGGTAATACATACAAAACAGAAATAAAAGTAAAATATTTATTTTATCAAGATTCGACTGAGAGCCTGTATAATCAGCTGGCTTTAATGCTACTTACAGAACTACTGACACCTGTGTTAATACTTTACAAAACGCTAATACATCTGCTAATATTTAAAGAATTTCTTCTTCTTTTTGAAAACTGGATCGTACTGCTTTAAGTAAATGATATCCAGCCGATGAGATTAAAGTTTTGTAAATGCAGTCGAAATCTGTTATGACGACGTCATTTCGCGGGAAATACGTAAGAGGAAGCAATATATTGGTTGACTCTTCTAGTAACTCTTTTTTTAAGTCATCAGTCTTCGATTTGCTTCGAAGCGCCCACCATGAATCCCTATTCTGTACGAACCTTTTGATCTCAGAGTAGCACTTGCAACCTATGTTCTCGGTTATTTGTGGATGTACTCCAATCTCTGTGTTCATCTACAATTTTTAACCTCTGCAGCTCCCTCTAGTACCATGGAAGCTATTCATTGAAGTCTTAACTTCTTCTTGTAAGTTTTTCCATATATTCCTTTCCTCACCCATTCTGCGGAGGACCTCCTCATTCCTTATCATTCCACCTAATTTTCAACATTCTTCTGTATCACCAAACCTCAAATGATCCGATTCTCTTCTATTCCGGTTTTCCCCCAGTCCATGTTTCATTATCATACAGTGCTAGGCTCCAAACATACATTCTCGGAAATACCCCATTCAAATGAAGGGTAATGTTTGATGCTAGTAGACTTCTCTTGCCCAGGAATGCCCTGTTTGCCAGTGCTAGTCTGCTTTTTATGTCATTTGTGGATTATTTTGCTGCCTAGGTAGCAGAATTCCTTAACTTCATCTGTCTTGTGATCATCAATCCTGATGTTTAGTTTCTCCCTGTTCTCATTTCTGCCACTGCTCATTACTTTAGTCTTTCTTCGATTTACACTCAGTCCGTATTCTGTTGTGATTAGACTGTTCACCCCAGTCTGCAGGTTCAGTAGTTCTTTCACTCAGGTTAACAATGTCACCAGCGAATCTTGCCACTATATCCATTGACTTTGATTTTCAGTACCACTCTTGAACCTTTCTTTTATTTCCGTCGTTGGTTCTTCAGTGTGTTCGTTGAACAGTAGGGGCGAAAGACTACATCTCCGTCTTACACGCTTTTTAATTAGAGCACTTCGTAGTAAGATCTTCTGGGAACGTACGCTGTAGAAATTTTAGCATTTGCGCTTTTAAGTGAACCTGTAACGTACTGCTCTTCTTTGGATCTTCTCTATTTTCTGTATTAGTCTCATCTGGTGCGGATCCGATACCGACGAGCAGCATTCAAATACTGGTCACCGTCACGAATGATGAGGATCATGATGAAATGACGAGAACATCATGAGCACCCCGTCTCCAGGCAGATAAAATCCCCAACCCGTCAGGGAATCGAACCCGGGACCCTGTGATCGAGACGTAGCAACGCCAGCTGCTAGACCACGATTTGCCTCGCTGATGCTTTTTTACGCCAGGGAGTGCTGCCACACTGATACAAACAGTCATCACCCGTTTTTCTAACGTATGGTGAACACAGTGGTGTAAAATGTGTTCATATCCTTCGGCATTAAGAGTTTTCAGGAGTGCAAGAAGAGGAAATCACCCTAACCAAGAGAAACCCCTCTATACCATAACAACACATCCTCTGCATTTCACTGATGGTCCGTAACGTTCTCCAGGCCTTCACCAAATCCAAACCCCTTCCATCACATTGCTACAGGGTACAGCGCGATTCATCGCTCCAAATCACTTGTCCATTGGCGTCCCTCTTTACGGAACACCTACAGTCGGTTAGCACTCACTACAGAAAAGTGTGTCTCATGAGCAGTTGCTCGCTCACTGTACACCATTATTTTTAACTCGATACGCACAGTCATTGTTCTAGTTCGACTGTTGGTAGCACTTTTAAACTCGCCAGTTTTAATGCAATGTTTTACAACCACCCTCCGTAAATTTCGACTGTCCCTCTCCGTCAGTACATAAGTTCAGCCTGGTCTTGGTATAGCTGTGGATGATCCGTCGCGTTGCCACTTCACAATCATCGGTTTTGGACTTACTCCTTCTCTACTGGCAACACGGTACTCCCCATTACACAGTTCACATAATATGCAAAAAACTGGTGATTTCTCAAACTGGGGAACAATCAAGAATGGGGTGCCGCAAGGTTTGGTCTTGGGTCCTCTGCTGTTCTTAATATATATTAATGAGTTGCCATTCTATATTCACGAAGATGCAAAGCTGGTACTTTTTGCCGATGATACAAGTATAACTATCACACCCGACAGACAAGAATTAACTGGTGAAATTGTAAATGATGTTTTTCAGAAAATCATTAAGTGGTACTCTGCAAATGGGCTCTCATTAAACTTTGATAAAACACAGTATATACAGTTCCACACAGAAAATGGAATGACCCCATTCATAAATATAGACTTCGATCAGAAATCGGTAGCTAAGGTAGAATATTCAAAATTTCTAGGTGTATGCAGTGATGAGGGGTTGAACTGGAAAAAACACACTGAGGATCTGCTGAAACGTTTGAGTTCAGCTACTAATGCTTTTAGGGTCATTGCAAATTTTGGCGATATACATCTGAGTAAATTAGCTTACCACGCCTATTTTCATTCTCTGCTTTCGTATGGCATCATATTCTGGGGTAACTTATCATTGAGTAAAAGAGTGTTCATTGCACAAAAGCGTGTAATCAGAATAATTGCTGGAGCTCAACCAAGATCATCCTGCAAACACTTATTTAAAGAGCTAGAAATCTTCACCGTAGCCTCACAAAATATATATTTAGTTATGAAATTTGTTATTAACAATCCGAACGAATTCAAAAGTAATAGCAGTGTACATGGCTACAACACTAGGGGAAAGGATGATTATCACTACTCAAGGTTAAATCTAACTTTGGCTCAGAAGGGGGTAAATTATGCTGCCACAAAGGTCTTTGGTCACTTACCTAACAGCATCTAAAGTCTGACAGATAGCCATATAGCATTTAAAAGGAAATTAAAAGAATTTCTTAATGGAAACTTCTTCTACTCATTAGATGAATTTTTGGATATAGTAAGTGGGTAATTCCCCAACCTCCGAAAAAAAAATAATAATATTGAATGTCATGTAATATTTTGTCTAATTTAATATCTAGTATAGACACCTTTATTAACCTGACAAGTTCCAAATCATTACGAAGTGTCGTATTCATGATCTATGGAACAAGTACTAATCTAATCTAATCTAATCTAATCTTTCTACTGGGGGTCTAGTTGTGAATTCCGCATTACGTAGGGGTCTAGGGACAGTTTTGATTAGATTGCTGACCAACGCCTCAAACGGTAGATGAAGCATACGCTTACAATGGAACCATGAGACAGATGTTGATGAGTGTTCGTTATATTCTAGAAGTACTTGCCGTGAGCACATGGCTACCGGCTTTTCGTGAGACGGCCCCTGTGTCAGAGAAAATCGATATTCACGTTTCATGCGTTTAACCTGTACCTGTAAAGGTAATATTTCTTGTCCAGCAATTAAATACAATGTAAGTTGAATAACAAGGAAACAATAGATTTCTACTTCACATAATTAGCTATGCACAACAATACAGCTCACGAGATATTCACTTCTAAACACATACTACACCTTCACTGCAGAAGCCAGGGAAATCTCACAAGTGCAGAACCACGTGCAAACTGCTCAAAACTCTCCAAGTATTTCCCATGACCATCCACCGTGCCTTCCTGTCCAGCACTCCCCGTGTCCTGTGTGCTCCCCAAGTTCCTCTCCCACTTCCATACAGTCTCCTCATTGAGTTCGGTAGTCGCCTACCATAGCAACGAGCGTTGTGATTGGTTAAATCGCTCCCGCCATGTCTCCAAGCCAACACACACTCACAAACATATTGGAACACATACTAAATACTGGATTTACATTTAAATAACTTGAAATTAAATAAATATTCCTACACCTTAACCATAAAGAAGATCTAACACACATTATTAAATACATGAACAAATTAAAGAAACATATATCAAATGAATACAAACAGATGACCAATTGTCTATATCGGATATATTCAAAGACATAGACAATTATTCCATTTAATTGTGTAACTGTGGAGTTTTTATGGCCTTTCACGATCAACAGTAATCGCCCACATTGACCTCCAATAACTCATGTACTATTGAAGTTAAATGCCTGTAATTCAAACAAAATTTAGGTTTACACTAACAGCTTTCTAAAGACACGTCGATCGACAAAATCGGATGAACCGTTTAGATTTTGGAAATTCGTTTTTGAGTGTTACTTGAATAATTTATAGTCGGATACTAAACTTTAAGCTTACAAAGATATTGAAAATCTGATTACACCATCAGAATCGTCGTGCAAATAATGGTAATTACAGCAAGGAAAAAGGAATAAAAGTGAGATAGCGTTAATACTTTCACCCTTTTTTACCTCCTCTGCATTACTGCAGGTGACGTGTCACTGAGCACATTTGTACTGTGCATGCAGTAGACGTGAGGTGCCTAGTTGTTTCCACTGCCCTGTGTGGAATACATAAGTTCTTGTACAC
Organism: Schistocerca nitens; assembly: GCF_023898315.1. Classification (NCBI taxonomy): domain Eukaryota; kingdom Metazoa; phylum Arthropoda; class Insecta; order Orthoptera; family Acrididae; genus Schistocerca; species Schistocerca nitens. The sequence goes on from NC_064617.1 coordinate 953,661,243, forward strand.
TTCACTAACCTGCTGTCTTAGTGATGATGATGCCGTCCCCAGCGCAGAAAACAGCACGCAGGTCGTGGATTCTTTCTCTTGAGGCTGAAATCAACTTCGCAAGGAACTGCTGCTACGAATAAACTATAACTCATTTGGGATGCCACTCGCGTTTTTATTGATATAGACACGAGAAACTATTCTTGATCACAACGTATTGACATATCTTTCCACAGTCATTATATCTGGCTAAAATAACATGACATACATCCTGCCACAGACAACATGTCTACTGAAACCGTCAGAACTGGAGAATAAAATTACATGAATCAAATACTACTATTACAGACAACATATCTGTACCTAGCGACGGTCGGAAATGTAGTAAATAAAATTGCATGAAACAAATACTGCTATAACAGACAACATGTCTGTCTACTGGGGCCGGCCGAAGTGGCCGTGCGGTTAAAGGCGCTGCAGTCTGGAACCGCAAGACCGCTACGGTCGCAGGTTCGAATCCTGCCTCGGGCATGGATGTTTGTGATGTCCTTAGGTTAGTTAGGTTTAACTAGTTCTAAGTTCTAGGGGACTAATGACCTCAGCAGTTGAGTCCCATAGTGCTCAGAGCCATTTCAACCATTTGTCTACTGGAATGGTCAGAACTGGAGAGCCGCACTGCCAGAGACACTTCGCGCGCCAAGCCAGCAAGGCGTGACCCGAACGCCACCGAAGTGCATCGGCAGTAATATCGTCAGTCTTTTGTTTTAGTGATACTTTGATTTTAATTACTTTGAAATGACTGATTGATAGCTGGCTGTTGAGACATGATTATTTAAAAAATGAAGTAATTTGGACGACAGGTTTAATTAATAATAGCAACTAAAGTTTAACGTTTTGGCGCCCTACCGCCGAACACAGCAGCCAGTCACAGAGCAGAAGCATCATGCAGGCGGTCTTCCTCACAGGAATGGTACCGAATCTAACATCTGTCACCGGTACCTCATCCCACATTGCGTCATCTCCATGCCTCTCGCATCTCCACTACCCTGGGAATAGCTTCCTGGAGCCCAACATGATAGCTGAATAAGCCAGAAATATTACATAATGTACTTGTTTCTGTTTAAGGTATTATAATTCTTTTGGCTCTTATTAATTTCTACATGAACTATGAAATGTCTGCCATTATGGTTTCACAAAGTCCGCCATCTTTGGCACTCCCGACATACAAATTTCCTTTATCAACACAAAGCACAGTCCTCGACACGGCGTCAACATGGAATCCTCAGCCAAGCGGTCGGCCTGGACCATGCACTGGGGCTACCCCTCTTGCTCCGGCTAATGTTCGGCACCACACGGTTGCATAAGAGGCCCGGATTGCCGAGCGGCCCATGCGGCCACGCCAACTACGAACTTAGAATATTTTCAGGGCGCCCGTTATCTCACAACAGCTACTCATGTCAAAAAAAAATGGTTCAAATGGCTCTGAGCACTATGGGACTCAACTGCTGAGGTCATTAGTCCCCTAGAACTTAGAACTAGTTAAACCTAACTAACCTAAGGACATCACAAACATCCATGCCCGAGGCAGGATTCGAACCTGCGACCGTAGCGGTCTTGCGGTTCCAGACTGCAGCGCCTTTAACCGCACGGCCACTTCGGCCGGCGCTACTCATGTCATTTTTCTTCTTCAGTTTCATTACGCACAGTGTCATTAAACAGCATGTCCTCGCACATAAACACAAAAGTAATCATCTGCACTTTTTATATCGAGTATGTCATCAATACTAATGAAACCGGCTGTCAGTACCAATCGATCTACAACAGACCCCTTTCCGAAGAAGGAGCGACAACCGCGCAGGCCAGGAAAAAGGTCTGAACAAGGTCTGTCATTACTTTACAGCACTGTATATTATAGCCGCTTCGGGAATGATATTCATTTACGTTTTCTTGTTTATGCAAGAATCACTTGGAAAATTTGGGCGACTTTTTCGAAAGAGAGTTGACTAGTATGCTCCCAGATTAGAAAATGTAATTGTGACCTGCAAGAACTCACAGAATTTTACCAAATAATTTTTAAAAAGTGTTATTCTTCTGTATGTGGGATAGTAAAAATTTATGTGTGTTATTGATTCATGGGGAGGACAGGCAGATCAAATACATATCTTTGTAGATAAAAGACAAGTATGCGCCTGCAATGTAAAAACCATACCACCTAACTGTGAAGCATTTTGCCAGTGATGTTCATTTTTCCACGCAGGTTAAAATTTTGACGAAAATAATGCAAAATTCTCCTGACTTGTTAAAGACACAGAGGAATCGCTTCAAGGGAAGATTCCATTAAAACACGTATTTCATTCTGCAGCATTTTGGTGCTCCTGCTTTCACAGGACTGATAAAATACTTGTGCTCCGCATGGAAGTTGATCGAAGAGAGCAATATTTTAGAATCCAGACGAACTCTGCTTTTCCGATTCGCTTCTGAAAAATCCTTGTACCTGGAAAGCAGTAGCTTTCACTAAAGAAACCTGATGCCCGACTAATTTGCGTTTATTTCGCTTCTGTGACATAACCTATCTGGAAATCTGCACCAGTATAAAGTGTGATATCACGTAAGATTTTTCTGTGATCTATACTGTAACAAATGGAATACACATTTGAAAAAAGTTTGTTGTAATAATTGTTTTATTACTGGAACTACTATGGCGAAAGTGACTACTTTCGAATAATACTGCATGACGCATCCTACGTGCTGATATTCTGTGTGATGAAAGTGAAAAAAAAAGTACAATGCTCGGATATGTACCCATATCGGCAGTGAACCTTAGCCGCTCCGCTACACTCGATTGCTCGAAACAGTGCTCATGTTACAGTATAGGTAGTAAGCATACAATTCCATCATCGATTCTTCTTGGAAACTGGGGGCCATTGCATGAAGCCACTATCCATGTATTCAGGACAGGGCCCCATGGAACATACCTAAGACTCGTCAAAATCAGTGATTAACATGTCTACTGGGCCAGTTGTGAATGTGTATACCTAGTGAACACGACAGAACTTTATAAGTGGTTCAGCGATATTTTTGACTATTTTGGTGTAAGGGTCAGGTAGTCTTCGTTACAGACTAATAGCGTTCTGTTCTTCTTTCGATCATTTAACTCTGTATCTATACCCTCCGCAGAAGAAAATCGCAAGGTGTGAGGTCTGATGACCTGGGAGTCCAAACCCAATGAAGAAGATCCAACGTTATGGCTTGATCTTGTTTAAATGTTGCATGAGAATAGTCAACCACCTCCATAGTTTCGGAGATATTCGTTTCTACATCTACATGATTACTCTGCAACTCACATTTAAGTGCTTGGCAGAGGCTTCATCGAACCACAATCATACTATCTCCCTACCATTCCACTCGCGAACAGCGCGCGGGAAAAACGAACACCTAAACCTTTCTGTTCGAGTTCTGATTTCTCTTATTTTATTTTGATGATCATTCCTACCTCTGTAGGTTGGGCTCAACAAAATATTTTCGCATTCGGAACAGAAAGTTGGTGACTGATATTTCGTAAATAGATCTCGCCACGACGAAAAACGTCTTTGCTTTAATGACTTCCATCTCAACTCGCGTATCATATCTGCCACACTCACTCCCCTACTACGTGATAATACAAAACGAGCTGCCCTTTTTTGCACCCTTTCGATGTCCTCCGTCAATCCCACCTGGTAAGGATCCCACACCGCGCAGCAATATTCTAACAGAGGACGAACGAGTGTAGTGTAAGCTGTCTCTTTAGTGGACTTGTTGCATCTTTTAAGTGACCTGCCAATGAAACGAAACCTTTGGCTCGCCTTCCCCACAATATTTTCTATGTGGTCTTTCCAACTGAAGTTGTTCGTAATTTTTACACCCAGGTACTTATTTGAATTGACAGCCTTGAGAATTGTACTATTTATCGAGTAATCGAATTCCAACGGATTTCTTTTGGAACTCATGTGGATCACCTAACATTTTTCGTTATTTAGCGTCAACTGCCACCTGCCACAACATACAACAATCTTTTCTAAATCGCTTTGCAACTGATACTGGTCTTGGGATGACCTTACTAGACGGTAAATTACAGCATCATCTGCGAACAACCTAAGAGAACTGCTCAGGTTGTCATCCAGGTCATTTATATAGATCAGGAACAGCCGAGGTCCCAGGACGCTTCCCTGGTGAACACCTGATATCACTTCAGTTTTACTGGATGATTTGCCATCTATTACTACGAACTGCGACCTTCCTGACGGGAAATCACGAATGCAGTCGCACAACGGAGACGATACCCCATTGGCCCGCAGCTTGATTAGAAGTTGCTTGTGAGGAACGGTGTCAAAAGCTTTCCGGAAATCTAGAAATACGGAATCAACTTGAGATCCCCTGTCAATAGTGGCCATTACTTCGTGCGAATAAAGAGCAAGCTGCGTTGCACAAGAACGATGTTTTCTGAAACCATGTTGATTACGTATCTATAGATCGTTCCCTTCGAGGTGATTCATAATGTTTGAATACAGTATATGCTCCAAAACCCTACTGCAAACCGACGTCAATGATATAGGTCTGTAGTTCTATGGATTACTCATACTACCCTTCTTAAGCACTGGTGCGACCTGCGCAATTTTCCAATCTGTAGGTACAGATCTATCGGTGAGCGAGCGGTTGTATATGATTGCTAAGTAGGAAGCTATTGTACCAGCGTGATCTGAAAGGAACCTAATCGGTATACAATCTGGACCTGAAGACTTGCCCGTATCAAGCGATTTGAGTTGCTTCGCAACCACTAAGGTATCTACTTCTAAGAAACTCATGCTAGCAGCTGTTCGTGTTTCAAATTCTGGAATATTCCATTCGTCTTCCCTGGTGAAGGAATTTCGGAAAACTGCGTTCAATAACTCCGCTTTAGCGGCACAGTCGTCGGGAACAGTACCATCGGCGCTGCGCAGCGAAGGTATTGACTGCGTCTTGCTGCTTTGTTCTTTACATACGACCAGAATTTCTTCGGATTTTCTACCAAATTTCGAGACAATGTTTCGTTGTGGAACCTATTAAAGGCATCTCGCGTTGAAGTCCGTGCCAAATTTCGCGCGTCTGTAAATTTTAGCCAATCTTCGGGATTTCGCGTTCTTCTGAACTTCGCATGCTTTTTCCGTTGCCTCTGCAACAGCATTCTGACCTGTTTGTAGTCGACAGGGCTTATAGTGTCCATGATGATACCGTATTGGCCCCTACTTCGCTTGTATACATTCATGAACATTTAAAATTGCGCACCACGATGGGAGCAACGGATGAAATGAAATTTATTAGGGTTTACGATACGGATAAACTTTACTACAAAATCAGGACTTGTAAGTAAATACGGTGAGCACAAATGGACCACATCAATAACTAAGTGGACCACCTTCTGCTGCAATACATGCCGCAACACAGACCAACATCGAGCTGATTAGACATCTGGCGTTGTCCTGAAGCAGATAGACATGCAAATCTGAAACAGCCGCCTCCAAATCGTGTATAGAGTGACACGGCGGCACCTGTCGTTTCAGCTGGTCACACACATAGGGGAGAAGCCCCCGGGAGCAGGTCTGCAATGGAAGAGTCGGAACATGACGTAGGAAATGTTGGGCAACTCGAGCTGTACGCGGAAGAGTATTATCTTCCCGGTAAAGTGCCTCTGATAGACCATGTAGGAAAGGTCCCCCAAGGTGTTGAAGAACGTAATCAGTATAATACTGGACCGTTAAAGTTTCACGTATCACAGAAGGTTATGCCCCCAGATCGTTATATCAGCTCTGCTGCTTGGGTCGTCCGACAGCATGTGTGAAGCCGTACTCTTCACCACGTAGCCGCCACACCCGTATGCGGTTACCATCCATCCGCAAAACGAATCGGGATTTATCTGCCTTTGTACCACTATAGCCGGAGTCGTTGGTGTCTCGGTGTTAACGGCAGTACATCACGAGGGCCCTGGATGTCACATACGCATGCGCAAGACATGTGGAAATTGTTTGTGGATTAAGTGGCACCTGTGCATCTGCTTGTATCGTGGAGCGAGCCACTGTAGGATCCCTGCTCTCTTTTCGCACGGTCTTACGATCCTCTCACCTCGTGGTCTTCCAGCTTGTTCCAGATCCGGTACTTCGCATGTGGGTGCCATCTCGTGTCCACTGCTCCCAACAGCGTCTGACGGAACACTCCCAATGATCGACATAGCGAGCCACACGGCGTGTCGACCTGCTTGCGGGTTTCATCTTACCCCCTCTAATACTGGCTTAGCAGTGAAGAATATCGTCTAACATGCCTACCTGGCATTCTGTGTCTACTAACGTTCTCCTCGAGTCGGGATGTGGCCGCCCACGTGTACGACTCGTCTAAAAAAAAAAATGGTTCAAATGGCTCTGAGCACTATGGGACTTAACTGCTGAGGTCATCAGTCCCCTAGAACTTCGAACTACTTAAACCTAACTAAACTAAGGGCCTCACACACATCCATGCCCGAGGCAGGATTCGAACCTGCAACCGTAGCAGTCGCGCGGTTCCGAACTGAAGCGCCTAGAACCGCTCGGCCACTGTGACCGGCACAACTCGTCTACTATACGTCGTTTAAATAGAGCCTACTGTTGATAGCAGCGCCACAGTAGTGTATGTGGGCTTACGCTATGCCACCACGCTTGGATTATTTGTATTTTTTCACAAAGTTTCAAGTTTGTACCCATCTTCATTCTGGGTGTGCTGTTTTCAATGTTCGTCAGTGCACTTTACTTACCGCATCACGAGACCGCAAATAAAGCAGGAGGCATTCAGGGTAGTGGTAGGATGTAATCATAAACTTTCGGTTCTTTAGTGTGTATGTTTGTCCCTCATATATATATATATATATATATATATATATATATATATATATATATATATATATATATATACTCCTGGAAATTGAAATAAGAACACCGTGAATTCATTGTCCCAGGAAGGGGAAACTTTATTGACACATTCCTGGGGTCAGATACATCACATGATCACACTGACAGAACCACAGGCACATAGACACAGGCAACAGAGCATGCACAATGTCGGCAGTGTATATCCACCTTTCGCAGCAATGCAGGCTGCTATTCTCCCATGGAGACGATCGTAGAGATGCTGGATGTAGTCCTGTGGAACGACTTGCCATGCCATTTCCACCTGGCGCCTCATCTGGACCAGCGTTCGTGCTGGACGTCCAGACCGCGTGAGACGACGCTTCATCCAGTCCCAAACATGCTCAATGGGGGACAGATCCGGAGATCTTGCTGGCCAGGGTAGTTGACTTACACCTTCTAGAGCACGTTGGGTGGCACGGGATACATGCGGACGTGCATTGTCCTGTTGGAACAGCAAGTTCCCTTGCCGGTCTAGGAATGGTAGAACGATGGGTTCGATGACGGTTTGGATGTACCGTGCACTATTCAGTGTCCCCTCGACGATCACCAGTGGTGTACGGCCAGTGTAGGAGATCGCTCCCCACACCATGATGCCGGGTGTTGGCCCTGTGTGCCTCGGTCGTATGCAGTCCTGATTGTGGCGCTCACCTGCACGGCGCCAAACACGCATACGACCATCATTGGCACCAAGGCAGAAGCGACTCTCATCGCTGAAGACGACACGTCTCCATTCGTCCCTCCATTCACGCCTGTCGCGACACCACTGGAGGCGGGCTGCACGATGTTGGGGCGTGAGCGGAAGACGGCCTAACGGTGTGCGGGACCGTAGCCCAGCTTCATGGAGACGGTTGCGAATGGTCCTCGCCGATACCCCGGGAGCAACAGTGTCCCTAATTTGCTGGGAAGTGGCGGTGCGGTCCCCTACGGCACTGCGTAGGATCCTACGGTCTTGGCGTGCATCCGTGCGTCGCTGCGGTCCGGTCCCAGGTCGACGGGCACGTGCACCTTCCGCCGACCACTGGCGACAACATCGATGTACTGTGGAGACCTCACGCCCCACGTGTTGAGCAATTCGGCGGTACGTCCACCCGGCCTCCCGCATGCCCACTATACGCCCTCGCTCAAAGTCCGTCAACTGCACATACGGTTCACGTCCACGCTGTCGCGGCATGCTACCAGTGTTAAAGACTGCGATGGAGCTCCGTATGCCACGGCAAACTGGCTGACACTGACGGCGGCGGTGCACAAATGCTGCGCAGCTAGCGCCATTCGACGGCCAACACCGCGTTTCCTGGTGTGTCCGCTGTGCCGTGCGTGTGATCATTGCTTGTACAACCCTCTTGCAGTCCGGAGCAAGTATGGTGGGTCTGACACACCGGTGTCAATGTGTTCTTTTTTCCATTTCCAGGATCGTATATATATATATATATATATATATATATATATATATATATATATATATATATATATGTGTGTGTGTGTGTGTGTATATATCGAAGGGGTTTCTTCTCTTGTATCTTGGTGTATTGTAACACTCATTAAGAACGTATGAAATGCAATATAACGGCACCCAACAATTTTTCGGAGTGTTACTACCTGACTTAATCACAGCATGACAGCGATGAGAGTCTAATTTAGCATTCTTACTCTGTGACGTCACCTGCATTTGTATCTGTTTTAGCCACTTCATCTTCTGGCACTGGGGGCCGAGGGAGGACATCCAGCTAGGCTGCTGTGCTACTGTTCACGGCCGAAAGTAATTACGAACAGAAAGAAGAGCTTAATAGAAATTAGAGAAGGGGGGATTAGAGTCGCGCTTCGTCTGTCATGTCTACCGATGCAGAGAGCAATCCTACAGAACTGGAAGAAGGCGTCTCGTGACAAAATTGTATACGGTTTAACTGAGAGATTGGCTGCTCTGCTCTGGAAGACGATCTCCAAGAAAATGTCAAAGAGGAAGTAACACGTCACAGTAAGAAAGGTCGTAGTTCACCGTCGTGAAGTAAGAGAATTAAGCAGTTTCGCCACCCAGTAAAGAAACTCCTCTCGCTGTGTGCAAGATACACTTGAAAGTACAATGAAGATGATTATTTGATAATATCTAAACAGCTGTTTCCAGAGTTTTTCGAAATTCGCATGTGATAGCAAGGGACACCAAAACAAAAATTACACGTTATTATCGCTGGCCGAGTAGCTTTTCCTGAATGCTGCACTGAACCTCAAACTAAAGCAGATAGATGGTTCAAATGGCTCTGAGCACTATGGGACTCAACTTCTGAGGTCATTAGTCCCCTAGAACTTAGAACTAGTTAAACCTAACTAACCTAAGGACATCACAAACATCCATGCCCGAGGCAGGATTCGAACCTGCGACCGTAGCGGTCTTGCGGTTCCAGACTGCAGCGCCTTTAACCGCACGGCCACTTCGGCCGGCGCAGATAGATGAAACTATTTTTCTGTACAAGGTGATTTTTTCCACCGAGTACAAACTCTAGGGATTGATCGACGAGAGGATAGAGAACAAGAAGAGCCTAATGATAGTATGTCATGAAATGCAGGGTTTCCGTACTAGAGACCATTTATTCAATCATAGACTGAGGTCTAATACGGACTGTACCATGTCGCCATAGTTACAGTATTTGCTGTAAATGGTTTTCATGTGCCACAACGCATCTGTGTAAGCCTCTTTCTCACACGCTCACATTGGCAAGGCTCCATACGAACAGTGTCAAAGTCAGTATGAATGCGCTACTCTAGGGTCTCCACATCTGGAATGGGTTCTCCATACATGATACTTTTGAGATAGCCCATAACCAGAAATTGCAAGGGTTGAGACCCGATGAACGAGTAGCGGTGCAACTGGACCCCCTCGCCCGATCCATCGACGAGTGAAGACACGATTTAGATGCGTCCGGACGTTAAGGGCGAAGTGGCTGGACCGCCACCATGTAGCAGCAACGCAACCCTTCGAATCACCAGTGGCACTTCTTCCAGCAGTGGAGTAAAGTTACCCACAAGAAACACTCATAGTTCCGTCCTGTAAAGCGACATGGAAGGAAGACTGGTCCCAAAATACGGTCGCCGATTATCCTGGCCCACACATTCCGGCTGCACCGATGCTGATGACTCGCTGTCACCACACAATGGGGCTCTGCATACTATTCCACAGGTGCGATCATCTTTGAATAGGATGGATGACACAAATGCCTGGTGAAGAAACCAGTGACAAAACTGCACCCAATGATGGAAAGTCTGTCGCTAGTAATCCCTGAACCCGCTGTAAGTGATAAGGGTAGTAGCAATTTTCATGAAGAGTGTTGCATAGCGTAGTCTGGCCTACCCTTTAATGGCGGGCCAACTGCCTGTTACTGCTAATCACACTTTCCCACAGTTTGTAACAACAACAAAGCTGTACTGTTGTACATATAATAATTTTTTTCTTCTGATTTTCGATAAATTAGTGTAATCGGTGTTATGATTTCATTGCTTTTTGGTTTCATGCCATTATGTTAATGAAACTGTAAACAATATTCGATGTGAATATTAATGTTTATGTCAAATTTCATGCAATATTGCAACAGAATTGAAATGTAAGAAACTTGAAACTATTGTAAGATGTTAAAATTGTAATTGTGCGTCTGGTCCATACATAGGCAATGTGTTACGATATGTAGAATGCAAAACCTCTGGTGAATACCCTGTCTGTAAAGGAGCGGTAAAAGGTGGATGACAGGCGAGCGCGGGAAAATGCACACGGGCGCTGCACGGCATAACGGGCTCAGCAGTCGTAGTCGGAGTTGGGCATTGGTCTGAGTAACACGTTCTGGATCGAGGAGGCTCTCCTGGAAGACGTAGTTTCATTGGGCCTCGGATATGCCGTTCCGACGCCTATACAGCATGGCAAAATTCCATAGGCACTAAATGGAAAGGTATTGCGACGCTATGAAGAAGTAAAGTGCCGATACATCAAGAGCCATTGCTGTGGTTGTATGTGCGCTCTGTGCTTCGCCATCTCGCCGCCTGCCAACCGCCACATCGATACAAACAGGTTGAAACTTTTAGTACTGTATTCGTGTGGACCAGTGTTACTTTTGTTCCATACTACTCAATAACAACTTAAATTTTACCAGAACTGTCCTATCATTTAATTATCCTCACAACTAACCTAGACAGGGTCCTTTGCAAATGTTGTGCAATCCGAGTGTCCCAAGATGAAAAATTAAAGTTTGTGTTAATAATAATTATCTGCAGACCTAGCTATGTTAGAATGATGTTTAAAGATTTGTTTCTGTTAATGAACTAATAGATGAATAACAAAGGTCTGACAAAGTGGGAAGATAATTTTGATATTGATTTAGTAATGAAACTTAATTATTTCGAGACAGATATAATGGTATTTAAATGAGCAGGAAATAAGACAAAAAGAGTAGTAAATCATATATTGGAAATCTTGAGGGCATAATGATTTCAGTAATTAATTGTTTTAATACAGTGATCATAACAGTTTCAGGTTCCCCCCCACCCCCCCTTTTTATTCATTTTATTTCTGAAGTGTTCTAAACTGATTTGACCAGCAAAGTCAAAGCCAAAATAGAAACCAAAATTTATCAGCGTTTCACCTTTATCAAAATTGACATTGTGTGTGTGTTTCGAAAGTGCTATTTCTAGGGTAACCTATGTCCGATTTTAATCAGATCAATAGCCACTACGAAGTTTTGTAGTAAACATTGTAGTGTGGTGTTATGTATTTATGGTTTATTCATATCAGTATAGAAAGTGAATTTATCAGTTCAGTAGATTTTGTGGTTCTAAAATTTACCATATTATGCAGTGTTATTACGTGTTGTTTTGCATGACCGTACATCAACTTGTACAGGGAAGAAACTCAGTTAATGCCTAATTAGGCTGGCGACCGTATAATTAACAAATTGGTAGCATCTTCTGTGTTGTTTCTTGTCCGTCCTGATGTGTAGTTGCATTTCGGACTTACTTGACGCATCATTGTTATTACCGAGTGGGTGTAAGTCTGAATTGCCTCCATTCAGGTACACGCGGTCAATTTCTATACAAAAAATCCTTTCTCATAAGGTGAAGCCCGTCAACTTACCATAGTATAGGCTGTAATGAGTATTGTGTGCCTCACGAGCGCAGCGATTACAAGTGGCGACCGTGACAGGACATCCAGTTGTTGTCGGTCACAAATTAATGTGAATACCGAACAGTGGATGTTCAGTGGCACGAATTGTAATAATATTCAGTAAAGTAAATAGCAGTGAACATCAAGTACGGTAGTGTGGTGTAATTTGCATTCAGTATGGACAAGAACGTAGCCACAGTAGATGTGCCGAGCGTAATGGTAAATGCGGCTGGGAATGACAGGAGTGTACGCGGCCAGATACAGATGGCGTTAGTGGAAGACAGTTGGCGTACATACAATATCACGAACATGTTAACAAGCAGATTGAAATGTCGAGATTGTCTCGAACACAGCAAGGAATAAAACAGGAAGTAGAGGATGACTTTGTAGATGATAGTGGGTATGTGAACGAATCCACTGAGATGTTTGATTCACCACAGATAAAGAAAGAACCGAAAGAAAATTTTAATGTAGGATCGGAACCCACCGATTTCGTAGAACAAAAGAGCGTGAAAATTTTAAGCATGAACGATTTATTTGAACAATTAACCAAACAAATTGCAGGACAGAATGATCAGCTTAAAACACACGTTGATCAGCAGCTCAAAACACAATGTAATCAGCTCAAAACACAGAATGATCAGCTTCAAAAACAAGTCAGTGATCAGGTTAGTCAGCTTAAAACACACGTTGATCAGCAGCTCAAAACACAAAGTAATCAGCTCAAAACACAGAATGATCAGCTTAAAGCACAGGTAGAAGAATAAGGAATTAATATTAGTAAACAAATAGAACAGGTAGAACAAAAAGTGGGTAGTTTAAGCTCTGTAGTAAATACTATGAAATTTGAAATTGACACAATTAACAAAAATATGGATACTATGCAGGGGGAAATTGACAACATTAACAGTAGGTTTGATGTTGAAATTCTCAACGTCCAAGAGAAAGTACAGCCTCTAGTTGAAACAAAAGTAGACGAAAAAGTTTTCGGTCTTAAAACTGAGATCATAAACGAATGTCAACGGGAATATCACAATTGAGATAGGCAGTTTCAGGCACTGAAAGTTACCGGATGTGTACAAAAGTGTGAACAAAATACTTCGAAAATTCAAGGCAAAATTTTCGATCTTGAGAGTAAAATTAAAGATAGGCCTGGTGTTGTCTATAATGGCACACCACTTACGAAGCTATTGGAAGGTGAGGAACGCTTCGATCCCGCCAAGAAACATAACGGATGGCATCCGTTAGATTGCATCAAAAATTGCGAGAGGATGTTTCCTGAACACTTGTCTGGTCAGGAAAAGATAAACGTAGTAATTAGCGCCTTAGCAGGTGACGCTAAGCGCTGGGGAATTAATTTGAATACCGAACAAATGACGTTCGAAGAATTTAAGCAAAAGTTTACGGAAGAATATTGGTCCGAACAAAAACAGGATCATTTGTGGCGCGGGTTTATCATGGCCAAGCTTCATGATAATAGGGGCAGGAATTCTTTGAAAGATTTCTGCGAATATTGGTACCGAAAGTTGACGCATTTAAGAGGGAGAAGATCCGATTCAGAAATCGTATGGGAGCTATATAAAAAGCTTCCAGAAGATTCGAAGAGATACGTGGGAAGCAATCATCGTAGCTTCCAAGCATTTCTCGAAAGGGTCGAAGACGAAGACCACTGGCGCGAAAGTCGTGCCAATAACCAGAGTTTTGGTAACAGAAATAACCGCAATAATGACGAGAGAAATGACGGCGAAGGGTTTCGCGTCAACGTGATACAGAGAGGAAGAGGCAGAGGCAGAGGAAGAGGGGGTTATCCAGGTCGCGGTAGAGGGTACACCGCGCAAAATAATAACGACGCAGGAAACTGATTTCCGCGAACGTTGCGGGCCAAACGGAAGCGGACAGTATATACCGGCCCCGATTTAAGAAAAGTTACCGGACCGACAGTAAAGTTATGAGACAGGTTAGAGACAGGCGTGGAACGACATAACGTGTTGTTGCGAAACAAGCGTCAGGTGCAAGCGCGGATGAGTCATCTTCGCTGCGCAGAGTGCTACATGTTAACAGGCGAGTGGAGCATCAGAGGGCAACGGCCCAGCCTAGCAGAACAGATATTCAGAGAGAAGCAGCTAGCAAGGCGGCTGCATTAGGTACGAACATTGCCATAAGAGCTGGTGAATACATTACTAGTGGTAATTCCGTGGCGAAGGAAATAGTGGATGGAACAGTGGATACACAGAGAGGTGCGGTTAGCAGTGTTTGCAATGAAGTAAATGGCGAGAATGAATTAGCAGAAGTAACTGGTTGGCGTGTACAGATCGACGATCTGTACAAAGGCCTCAAGCAATGTGAGTGGGAGGATTGTAAGAAGGAGTATGAGGCAAGGAGGTTAATTAGTGGAAAAGGAAATAGTAGGGACGTCGATAAGGTGACGTGGCCCAAATTTGAAAAGGAGAGAGTAAATAGCGCCGCGCAAAGTACGCGTGCTGCCGATAGGACGAAGGTTAAAGATAGGAAGGAATTGGAGGATGAAATCCTGAGCATTGACGAGGAAGTAACTTCTGTTAACGATCCGCCAACAGTACGCGCTGCTACCGAAAGGCACCGTGGGGAAGGGGCAGGTAATTACCTACGAGTAACGGAAGTCCACGAGGATTACACTAAATATGAAGTAACAGTGGATGTGAGTAAAGCCGATAATGAGGCCGTTTTGCCAAAAGAAGATACTGAGTTAAAATCAAAGCCTGATGAAAATGCAGAGGAAGAACTTAGTGCCTGTCTCAGAAAAGCTTTTATGTTAGAACCTGAAAGCGATCCAGAATGGTCGGATTCGGACGATAGTTCAGATGACGAATATTTCGGTACTAGTGAAAATAATGGGAATAGAGCTAATTGCGATATTGTACCTACTGATGACGAAGTTTCAAAACAAAACCCAGATGTTGAGACTGAACACAGAAAGAAAGAGCCACCTGATGACTCAGTGTTTATTTTGCAAAGAATTCAAGTAAGCAAAGACTTTGAGCTCCAGAAAGCGAGAAAGCCAACAGATATAAATAATTCACAGATCAGGAACGTATCTTGGGACGATGTCATAGTCGACCAAGGTGCGTTGCAAAACAGGAAGGGGCATGATTTAGAGTCTGGGGCAGATTTATATCGGATTTTGAGAATATCATGAACACCGTACATCATGAAACTACTGGGTTCCCACCGGAAGAAATTTTGTTAGGCAGCAGAAGTAAAAGTTTAATTGAGGGAAAACTAGTTTCCACCTTGTACAAGCTGGGGGTTGAGTCAAAAGAAAGAATTAGTCAGAAAAAGGGCAAAGCAAAAAGCTGAATCTAAACCTAAAAGACATGATAAAAGCCTGAAAGTTTCAAAATTTAAAATTGGGGATTATATTCTTTTAAAAACCCACGAAAAATCTAGTGAACTGAACCATGAAATTTCCAAATTTAAATACATTTATAATGGACCATATATAATGCAGAACATTCCACATGATAATGCTTACTACCTGATCTACCCAAAATCCAAGAGACCTTTAGGTGTAAGAAACGTGGTGGACCTGAAACTGTATGTTCCTAGGAGTGAGTGACCTCAGTACAATCAGAAAGCAATTTGCAGTAAATGTGATGTATCCTATGCTGAAACTATTTTATTCCAAATGTAACAAATATTTTTAAATATATGCGTACCAAGATCAGTGTACTAATGTACTTATGTGAGTTTCACATTACCAAATGTACTATAAATGTAAAGATATATGGAGAAAATGGTTGAAAAGAAAAAGCAAATGCTGCAAGCCAGATAAAAGATGGGACTGCCAAAAACCAAAGTGGGCAGTATATGAGTCATAATATAAAGGACAGCCAAAATCAAAGAGGGCAGATAAATAGTCAATGGAGAATTGTAAGTGTGGTACAGGTGATGTGGTAAAATGATGCGAAATGGACTGCCCAAATCTGAATAATAGGCAGCAAATTTATGTAGTGAATTTTTTAAATATTATTGTGTGTTGATTAGTAAATAAGGAAATGGACTGCCATTCAATGCAAGCAGCAACAAATTATTTTATAGTATATATAGGTATTTGTATCTGCTTTTGTAGTTAAGTGTTAGTGTTCCAAATTTTGAATTTATTTTTCTGAGAAATCTAATAATGATAAGTAATTTGCTATTTAAATCATGTTCTGATAGGAGGTTGGACTGTGCCAAAGGCACTTAAGTAAATGATAGGTAAATGTTCTCGATATATTAAAAAGTATAGACCTCTATAATGTGCGAGGAAGGAAGTTTAGTGATACAAAAATTTTATGATGGCACATTCATTCAAAAATTCAGAACCCCTGTATAAATATAAAGTTCAGTGTTCCCATCAAATTTGCACTTATTGAAATTTACTAAAAACAGGGGCATGTGTAACAACAACAACGCTGTACTATTGTATATATAATAATTTTTTCTTCTGATTTTCGATAAATTAGTGTAATCGGTGTTCTGATTTCATGTCTTTTTTGTTTCATGCCATTATTTTAAAGAAACTGTAAACAATTTTCGATGTGAATATTAATGTTTATGTCAAATTTCAAGCAATATTATAACAGAATTGAAATGTAAGAAACTTGAAACTATTGTAAGATGTTAAAATTGTAATTGTGCGTCTGGTCCATACATAGGCAATGTGTTAGGATATGTAGAATGCAAAACCTCTGGTGAATACCCTGTCTGTAAGGGAGCGGTAAAAGGTGGATGGCAGGCGAGCGCGGGAAAATGCACACGGGCGCTGCACGGCATAACGGGCTCAGCAGTCATAGACGGAGTTGGGCATTGGTCTGAGTAACACGTTCTGGATCGAGGAGGCTCTCCTGGAAGACGTAGTTTCATTGGGCCTCGGATATGCCGTTCCGACGCCTATACAGCATGGCAAAATTCCATAGGCGCTAAATGGAAAAGTATTGCGACGCTATGAAGAAGTAAAGTGCCGATACATCAAGAGCCATTACTGTGGTTGTAAGTGCGCTCTGTGCTTCGCCATCTCGCCGCCTGCCAACCGCCACATCGATACAAACAGGTTGAAACTTTTAGTACTGTATTCGTGTGGACCAGTGTTACTTTTGTTCCATACTACTCAATAACAACTTAAATTTTACCAGAACTGTCCTATCATTTAATTATCCTCACAACTAACCTAGACAGGGTCCTTTCCGAATGTTGTGCAATCCGAGTGTCTCAAGATGAAAAATTAAAGTTTGTGTTAATAATAATTATCTGCAGACCTAGCTATGTTAGAATGATGTTTAAAGATTTTTTTTGTTAATGAACTAATAGACGAATAACAAAGGTCTGACAAAGTGGGAAGATAATTTTGATATTGATTTAGTAATGAAACTTAATTATTTCGAGACAGATATAATGGTATTTAAATGAGCAGGAAATAAGACAAAAAGAGTAGTAAATCATATATTGGAAATCTTGAGGGCATAATGATTTCAGTAATTAATTGTTTTAATACAGTGATCATAACAGTTTCAGGGTCCCCCCCCCCCTTTTATTCATTTGAATTCTGAAGTGTTCTAAACTGATTTGAACAGCAAAGCCAAAACAGAAACCAAAATTTATTGGTAGCATCTTCTGTGTTGTTTCTTGTCCGTCCTGACGTGTAGTTGCAATTCGGACTTACTTGACGTATCATTGTTATTACCGAGTGGGTGTAAGTCTGATTTGCCTCCATTCAGGTACACGCGGTCAATTTCTATACAAAAACTCCTTTCTCATAAGGTGAAGCACGTCAACTTACCATAGTACAGGCTGTAAGGAGTATTGTGTGCCCCACGAGCGCAGCGATTACAAGTTCTGGTGTCCGAACATGTCGTGTACGTTTTTCATGATTTCCTTCTTCCTAAAACGACATTGTCTCAGACAAACGGTGAAATATTGTCGCAAACTGTGCTGCGGTAGTTCTCTACGGGGATACTCTCCTGATACGATCTTACTGCCCGCCGCTCGTTCCTATTTGCCTCTCCGTAAATAAACACCATGTCGGTAAGCTCTCGATTCGAATACGGAACCAAAGTGTACAACGCTGTATCACATTCACTACATAGCGAATTCAGCAAGGGAAGTTGTAAGGTGTCAGGCAAATCCAACACCTTCCATGAAAACCCTGACATGATAAGCAAATCCAGTAGTATGTCACATAGCTCCGAATAAATCGTGACATTAAATTAACCAAAGTAATACGAGTAACGAATGAGCAAATGGAATACCACAGACTAACACAAGAATGCCTAAATGCATGTCATACCTTCCGACCGTTAGACAGACGCAGTTCCGAGGGGAGAAACGAGAACAGAAGCCGAGAGCAGAACCGTGTTAAGCTAGAAGGCCCTACGATAAGGGACGGACACCCACGTCGCCAGCTAACCGCCAGAACCACCCCCCAGCCCATGTTAAAAGCTAGAGCCCCCCAGAGGAACAGTATAGATCTTACGATAACACTAAAAGGGCCACACCAGCCGCAAGTTTTAGTGTGAGACTTTTTCGCGTCTCTGTTACGTTGCAAACTTTAAAAACATTGCCCCACCACAAAGTATAACGTTTCTCATTGGATAGAATTTTTATAGGCAGAGCGTAAGGTTAACATTGAGACCCTGATTGGTCAGATGAAAACACAGCCAGATAGTTTTTTTTAAACCAACTTCGGTAAATTGTAGTAAGGAGAAGTTAGAAAAGAGTTGCTTCGGAGACGGCGAGCTGTATGGAGCTGCGCCGGCCGCCGCCCCCTGACGAACACCGACAAGGTAGTGAACGCATGCAATGCCGCATTTTTGAGCGCATAAGGCTTCACTCAGAACTGCAGAAGTCTCATCTGTTACATCCCCTTTTTACATAATACTAGTGTCGATCGTCAGTTGAAGCTCATGGTATTCAAGTTTGCTACGTAAGTTAAAATCTGAAATGCAATGATTTTTCTGTTATATAATTATTGAGAAGCCACATCAGCCACTGTAATTTACGACAATTTAGAAAAGTAATTAAAGATAATTGAGGGTCACTGTAGGCCATTTTGATAGTTTTCTCTTTTGTGAAACTTAATTTAAACCTAGATTATAGATGTGATATGGCATAGCTCATCCTTCGATCCATTGTAGAACTTGGAAACCCATTCAGGGAATATTCGTTCACATTTTTGTTGAAAGCAGTTTGTTTTTATCATACTGTATTAAAGCATTTCATTTTATCAATAGTGCAATTTACGAGGGCAGTTCAATAAGTAATGCAACACATTTTTTTTCTCGGCCAATTTTGGTTGAAAAAACCGGAAATTTCTTGTGGAATATTTTCAAACATTCCCGCTTCGTCTCGTGTAGTTTCATTGACTTCCGACAGGTGGCAGCGCTGTACGGAGCTGTTAAAATGGCGTCTGTAACGGATGTGCGTTGCAAACAACGGGCAGTGATCGAGTTTCTTTTGGCGGAAAACCAGGGCATCTCAGATATTCATAGGCGCTTGCAGAATGTCTACGGTGATTTGGCAGTGGACAAAAGCACGGTGAGTCGCTGGGCAAAGCGTGTGTCATCATCGCCGCAAGGTCAAGCAAGACTGTCTGATCTCCCGCGTGCGGGCCGGCCGTGCACAGCTGTGACTCCTGCAATGGCGGAGCGTGCGAACACACTCGTTCGAGATGATCGACGGATCACCATCAAACAACTCAGTGCTCAACTTGACATCTCTATTGGTAGTGCTGTCACAATTGTTTACCAGTTGGGATATTCAAAGGTTTGTTCCCGCTGGGTCCCTCGTTGTCTAACCGAACACCATAAAGAGCAAAGGAGAACCATCTGTGCGGAATTGCTTGCTCGTCATGTCGCTGAGGGTGACAATTTCTTGTCAAAGATTGTTACAGGCGATGAAACATGGGTTCATCACTTCAAACCTGAAACAAAACGGCAATCAATGGAGTGGCGCCACACCCACTCCCCTACCAAGAAAAAGTTTAAAGCCATACCCTCAGTCGGTAAAGTCATGGTTACAGTCTTCTGGGACGCTGAAGGGGTTATTCTGTTCGATGTCCTTCCCCATGGTCAAATGATCAACTCTGAAGTGTATTGTGCTACTCTTCAGAAATTGAAGAAACGACTTCAGCGTGTTCGTAGGCACAAAAATCTGAACGAACTTCTCCTTCTTCATGACAACGCAAGACCTCACACAAGTCTTCGCACCCGAGAGGAGCTCACAAAACTTCAGCGGACTGTTCTTCCTCATGCACCCTACAGCCCCGATCTCGCACCGTCGGATTTCCATATGTTTGGCCCAATGAAGGACGCAATCCGTGGGAGGCACTACGCGGATGATGAAGAAGTTATTGATGCAGTACGACGTTGGCTCCGACATCGACCAGTGGAATGGTACCGTGCAGGCATACAGGCCCTCATTTCAAGGTGGCGTAAGGCCGTAGCATTGAATGGAGATTACGTTGAAAAATAGTGTTGTGTAGCTAAAAGATTGGGGAATAACCTGGTGTATTTCAATGCTGAATAAATCAACCCCTGTTTCAGAAAAAAATGTGTTGCATTACTTGTTGAACTGCCCTCGTATAAACAATGTTTTGTGAGTAGAATAAAATTTCCAATGGTAAACTTAACTGCTTTTTCGACATTATTTTACCAGCTAACTAAAAATAGGAAAGCCTTGAACCCCTTCCACTAAATTTAGTTAGTATTAAGATTCTTTTACAGGGAGTGCAGTGGAGATGACGCTATAATCATTAAGTATTTGGTTATATCATCGCTAGTCTCACTGAACTCTTCTGAACTCTGCATGTCATGTGTGGTCTGGCGTCTCCTTACCAGCAACAGGTCCCAGGTTCAAACTAGTCAATTCCCTAAAAAACACGCTCAGAGCGTCGTTGCGCGAAAGTGGTAGGGAGACACGACATAGAACAACGGACACCAGGCAGAATGTTAGAAAGTGAATAGGACACAACATTACCAATTACTGTGGCAGGAGAGGGTGCTAGGGCATGATGTATGAGGAACAGTACGACCCTCTAGCAGGAAACCATGCATACTGTAACCGTGGCTGCATCGTACAGCGCGTATTAACAGCAGTCTCAGTAACAAAGTACGATTGAATAAGTAGACTGTAGCACGGAAACCATGCATTTCCGGACATAACTTCTCCCCGTGCGAGCCCGGGTGTTAGAATAGGACCGAGGTAGTCCTGACTGTCCTAAGAGATGACTAAAAGGAGTCTCGCGCCTTTCGGCGTTTATGTGATGGTCCGTTGTAGGATTTGACCTCCACTTTTCAAAATTTTCCAGAAGAGCGAGCCAGTCCTCCATCTCTTGAGCGAAGACACCATCCTGTCCTGGGTGCGATTTCCTCCACCCACCATGCAGAGTCGTTTTCTGCGACGACGATTACCACGGAATTCTTTGCACTTCATATCCAGCACGGTAGCCAGTCCGTTGTGGTGGGGCCGACATGTGCCCTGTTGGTTGTAGCCCCCCTGACTACACAGGGGTCGCTCTGCTGATGTCTAAAATGCCAATCTCAAAAGCCATGGACACTGGTTCAGCATACGAGTTTCACAATGATGAAAACGAAAAAAGGCTCATACCTCTTTAAGCACCCATTTTAGAACCCATGTTTACGGGACATTTTCCCTTGTTTTGGTCCATACTGCGTCCTCCAAATACATGGAAACCAAACTGCTGTTTGTAGAATAGATGTTTTTCACAGTATCGAAGATGGACAAGTGACTATAGCTCATACCTGTTATAGTGTGCATTTTAGAGCCCAAGTTAACTACACTTTTTTTCTTGTTTTGTTCCATACTACCGCCCCTGAAATTTGTCTACCCTACAGTCTTAGTAACAACAGCACCGGTAGACGTATTCCACTGTCAGAGGTGTCAGAACGATTTTGGCTTATAACTGTTGACTTTGCCCTTTCCGGACCATGGCTATTATTTCAAATTCATACGTGTTCCCTACTCCATCGTCCCTGAAAGTCTGTATCATCATCAGGGAATTAACCTGTATGCAGGATGTCACAAAAAAAAGTATGTACTCTTTGAAACTGATTCTGTCTTTAAGTAAAGCAGATAAGAATAATCTTTTTTGTGAATAATAATTCTAAAGAAAGAGAAAAACTTACCCACTATTTCATTTTGTTGTAGGACTGGAAACAAACATGGCGAACCAAATTTTGTAAGTAGTTCATCAATACATGTGAAGAATATGAACGTTTGTAAGATCTAATGTTTTGATCGGATGGCGAGACCTTTAAGCTTAACTGAATAATGAACTGCCAAATTACGCGTACTGCGCCAACGAAAATTCATGCATTACTGTTGAAATACATGTTAATCTACCAGAAGTATTAGTCCGATGTTGTCTGTCGCCTCGAGGGTTAATCACGCTGTGCTTCTCTGAAGCGACTGCTACAGATGACTCTGGCATTGAAATGTGGCACATTAGAACTCGAAGTCTAACGACATATGACAGCGATGGTTATTACATTCAACAGGATTGGGCACCGCCTCACTTTTATGTTGATGTGAGAGTATTTCCCAGTCAGACATTTACTTAGAGATGCATAGGACGATGAGGAAGTTCTGTAACCTATCCCGTGATGACTGGGTGTTGTGTGATGTACTTAGGTTAGTTAGGTTTAAGTAGTTCTAAGTTCTAGGGGACTGATGACCTTAGATGTTAAGTCTCATAGTGCTCAGAGCCATTTTGTTTTGTAACCTATCCAGCTCAGTCACCGGATTCAACCCCTGTAGATATTTGTCGCTAGACTACTATAAAAATGGTTCAAATGGCTCTGAGCACTATGGGACTCAACTGCTGTGGTCATAAGTCCCCTAGAACTTAGAACTACTTAAACCTAACTAACCTAAGGACAGCACACAACACCCAGCCATCACGAGGCAGAGAAAATCCCTGACCCCGCCGGGAATCGAACCCGGGAACCCGGGCGTGGGAAGCGAGAACGCTACCGCACGACCACGAGATGCGGGCTAGACTACTATAAAGAGAATAATATATGTCACAAAGCGACAAACAACAGATGATGTAACAGCACAAATTGAGAAACCTACGAAGGAAGCAAGCAAGTTTAGGGCTGAACGTCCCGCCGACATCATGCTCATTACAGACGGAGCACGAGCTCTGTTTGCTTCAAGGGTGGGGAAGGAAATCGACCATGCCCTTTCAAAGGTGCCATCCCAGCATTTGCCTGGAGCGATTTGGAGATATCACGGGAACACAAATCAGGCTGGCCGGACACGGGTTTGAACCGTCGTCCTACCGAATACGAGTTCAGTGTGTTAACCACTGCGCCACATCGTCGGTTAGCTAGTCTCTGACGCCTCCATTACACACGACACAATTGGTATGCTGTTTTAAGTCATTGTCGCCGATGACTACAGCGGAAGGTGGTCATTTCGAGAATCTACGAGCTTAGGTTGAAACGTAATTTGTATGAGACTAAAGACTTCTAGTTTCTATCCGCTGTAATTAAAGAGATATTCAGTTTCAATTAGCTTATGCAGTATTTCGCGACACCCTGCATGAGGTAGATTTGCTAATGAAGACGCTACAAGTACAGGCGGAAGGAGCAAGCACAGCAGACGGAAGATCAAGTGCGTCAGAATTGCAGATAATATAATACTACCTGGGGATAATACAGTATTTCTTCAAAGAACACTATTCAGACTTGAAGAATTGCAATAATACGCCAAAAAACAAATTTACGTGACGAGACTGCATGGCAAAGAAGATATGAAGTGGAAAATATCAGAAACTCAAATCAAGCAGGTTTCTCAGTGGACATATATGGGGCACATGCTAACTTTAACTGGACAAATGGAAAAGAAATAAAACTTGGAATTCCAATGACCAAACAAAATTTCCAGAAAAATAAAATCTTGTTATATAGTAAAATGAGATTGGAGCTAATAAAAATATTGATTAAATATTTTATGTGGAGTGATTACCTATACCGCTGTGAAAACTGAACACTGAAGTAGGGAGAAAGAGAGAAATCTGAAGCTTTGGAGATGCAGGTTTGGAGGAGAATGGAGAAATAGAAAAGAGCAGATAAAGTGAAGAACAGTGAAGAAATAGAATTTGTAAAGAAACGAGGAACTCTTGTAAACCTGGACAAGAAAACGAAGGCAAACTGATTGGGACATACATTGCGAGTAAAAGTTATATCAAGTATCGAACGTACAAGAGAAGAAGAAAATATCAAGAAGAAAAAGCATTATGAATGAAATGAAAAGAAGAAGTTATCAGATCATGAAGCAGCTGGCCCGGAATACAACGAGAATGAGTCTGCTACGGCGTCAGCAATCTACCTGCTTTCAAAACATCTTACGAAGATGCAATAGGTGTGAACAAGCAATAACCTTGTCAGTTAAAATTACATAAGACGGAATGCAATTTTGCGTTTAAGTACAGAAGAATAATGCGCAAATGAGATCAAAAACTAAACATAATTATGTAATTTAGAAGAAAAATGTTGAATAGTATGTTCAACAATGCAATAAATTGTAATATACTTCCGCGTTATGCTTTGCAACAAGGTAAACCAAAGTTATTGTGAGGCTGAAGGTATCATAAAACGCAGCAATGTCGTCTAACGAGTTAAATTTTTTTGCCCTTACCCTAAATTTCATCATAGCAGGTTTGTATGGTAAGACACTTGAGTAACAGTGAAAAGAATGTGGTAGATATCAATGTAATAAAGAACAGAGACTGGCTGCATTATTACAAGGATTTGTGGACTGATGAAATGAACACAGAAAATGATGAAGATCTTTAAACAAATCTAGATCATCTTGAATTCCAAGAATTAGAAAATGCTCTCAAATATACAAAGAACCGAAAGGCAGTAGGAAGCGATGGCATTAACAGAGAACTAATAAAATATTCTCCAGTAGCATTTAAAACAATTTTCCTCAGATTTTTTAATCTTTGCTGGATAACAAAGGAAATACCAAAAGAATGGAACATCTTACTTATAAAACCAACATTTAAAACAGGAGACAGATCAAAACCAGAAAATTATAGGGACATATCACTATCAAATACAGCGTATAAAGTCTATGCTAGAACAATAACGGAAAGACTAAAACCCGTAATGGAGACCTGCTGTCAGGAGAACAAACTGGATTCAGAAAAGTGAGAACCTGTACAGACAACATTTTTATGCTACAGCGAATTATAGAAAAACATAAGGAATACAATACAGAAACACACATCCTTTTCGTCGATTATGTAAAGGCCTTTGATAAAGTAAATGGACAGCTATGATGAGAAATTTTTATAAGAAAAGGTATACCAATACACATTATACAGGTAGTTCAAAAGATTTATGCTAATACAAGAATCCAAATAATTGAAAATAATGAAAAAACAACAAAGGTTATTAATTTAGGAGTTCGACAAGGTTTCAGAATCTCTCCACTGCTTTTTAATATATACATTGACGACATTATATGGCAATGGAGAATGAAACTGAAGTACTATACATTTAACTTCAACCAGAAAGATTACATTTGACTTCGTTATTCGCAGATGACCAAGTGTTAATTACGAATAATGAAAGTGGACTGCAGATAGCTGCCTATGTTCCATACCAAACATGCCAGATATGTTATATGTCAATATCAATACATAAAACAAAAGCCATGACTTTCTGTGGAAAAAATCCAGTAAGAACAAAAATAAATGTAGACAGAAAGATTATAGAGGAAGTAGATAGATTCAAATTTCTAGGAACTATGCTGTGTACAGGGGAGACCTAGATAAAAAAAATAAAATTTAGAAATTTAACTACTTTAATGGCTCTATCAGAAGAGCCTTCCATCGTAAAGTACGAACAGAAATATATCTAAAGTTTTATAAAGTTATGTCAGAACCAACATTACTATATGGAAGTGAAACTTGGGTAATGAAAAAGAAAGATAACATAAGATTACAATCCAATGAAATGAAATTCCTCAGGCACATAGCAGTATACACAATGCTAGACTACGAAAGAAAAACAGATATGAGGAAGGAATTAAATATTTTCCAAAAAAACATTAAGATTGACGAATACCGACAAGAATGGGTATCCCATCTGCTACGAATGGACAAATCAAGATAACCACTACATTTTTGGCGATATACTCAGGAAGGTAAAAGATGCATTGGAAGACCTGCAAAACGATTGAAGGACCAGGTGTAGCTGCAACAGGCTGATGGAAAACTAATGCATGACGAAAGAAGAAGAAGAAGAAGAAGAAGAGGAAGAGGATGATCTGCTGCGTTGTCGATTAATGGCGTCACTTTAAATGGCGTTTGTTTCAACTGACAATAACGTTCGTCTTTAGGTACGGAATAATTAACGAACCAGTCCTCAAGAAGGGAATCTGTCATCCAAGATTTAGCATTCGACTTCCAAATCATTGGCAAGCCATATATAGATGTATTTTTCAAAGCTTTTCGATTTTCTAAGTGCTGAACGAAAAATGGTTAAAATCACCAGCTGCATTATCGTCAATCGTCTTTGTCCATCGATCTTTGGCGGATTTAAAATCTGGAAAGGGAAAGTTTCTCTTAACACGCAATAAAAGTCCTTTTATGCCTGTTGTTCTGGAACAGAAGAACTTCATCTACGTTGAATATAATTTGGCCGGTGTAGCCATTGTCTTCTATAATTGTCTCGAGTTTTTCCGGATAGAGCGACGCAGTCCTTGCCGTCTCTAAGTTTTCTGTGATGCTATGCCTGTTACAACGATAGTGATTGGTTAAACCAACAGTTATTAGTTTTAAAGATTTTGTCTTTGTCCGTCTCCTCAGCTTCTTCTTTTTATCTTTCAAAAATCTGCTTAGCTTGTGGGGACACAGTGTTCTGATTAGATGGACAAATTTTGACTCGTACTTAATTATCAAACCGTAATATGAACATTTTTTCCATCTGAGCGGTAATACCATGACGTTTAAGAATGATATTTGAATTCAAAGACTGAGCATTTTTCACAGCTTCGAGAATTTTTTCTTTACCTTTTATAACTGTTCTGAGTGTAGATTCCGATAGAGGAAAATTCTTTGACAACTGACAAATTTTAATTCTTGAATCGAAGTCTTTGATAATATTAAGTTTACATTCCAAAGGCAATGATTTTCTTTTCATGCAAAAAAATGAGTTCTGCTTCTTTGGGAAGGCATAGTTAGAATCTGTCAATCAAGACAGCTCCATAAATAGAACGATTCCGCACGAAACACTTCCGAAACTGTCGTGGGCCGAGTGGGGTAATAGAGGGATGCAGCGCTCAGACAGACGAACTGTGTAACTACGGATATGCGTAAAGCGTGGTAGCGTAAGTTGGAGTGTTACTATATTTCAGTTCTGATACGTGGAGGTATGGGAAAACTTAACCAAAACTTAAGGTAAGCAGAGCTCAAAGGCTGCAGGGAGTGAAAGCGTAGACCCAAATTAATTTTATTAATCATTAAAAAACACTTGTTCACTGGTACAAATATATATATATATATATATATATATATATATATATATATATATATATATATATATATATATATATATATATATATATATATACATCACAAAACACAATAAAAAATTTTAAACTCCAGGCCTGAAGGGCCGCTGAACATTCAAAACAGTAATGTCAGAATGACAACCTTAAGATTCAACATAAGGAGATAATCACGGTCTGAAGGACCCAACACCTTTGATTAATTATTGACCAATACAATAAGATACTGAAAGGAATAACTTTAATCATTCGGCCCGAAGGGCCAGTCAAATATAACCACAAATGCTGTTTTAATAATGCTACAAGAATGCAAAACCAACATTTAATTTACTTCGTCGAAAGAAGCAGTAAAGACCAAACGACAAATTCATATACCAAGGGTTTTTTTTTATGAAACAAGCTAACAAGATTAAATTAATAACCAAAAAGGGTAGTGACATCACCACTCGGCCTGAAGGGCCTGAATATCAGTAGCAATAAATATTTGAGAGTGGTTGAAGTTAGTGAGTTGGCACTTAAAACCAGCCTGTGCTCCTCACCACTAGGAAAAATTTACAATCAGCTGTGCTAGGACTGCCTGCTTTAGCAATATGGCACAGACCAGCAGAACAGCTAGAAACTTCACCATCGTGGCGAATCGTCCCCATAGGGCATGACAGCAACTCTCTATAGCACATAAAATAAAAATTACTAAAGTCTGAAACAAATGGTTCGAAATATACCGCCTATCTATTCAGGAACTGTTCATGACGCCCACTGGCTTTCGTAAATCTTCGACTTAGTAAATGTGACGGCCAGTACTAAATAATAATACCACTCAACAAATTGTAAAATACAAGATCGTTATTGCACTTGGGTCAGAATAAAATTTCAACCACAGATAATATTTTAGGTTCAGTTATTAAGTCACAGAGAGTTAACACTTGACAATATAACAGCAGATCATTGAATCAGGCCGGCCGGAGTGGCCGAGCGGTTCTGGACGCTACAGTCAGGAACCCCGCGACCGCTGCGGTCGCAGGTTCGAATCCTGCCTCGGGCATGGATGTGTGTGATGTCCTTAGGTTAGTTAGGTTTAAGTAGTTCTAAGTTCTAGGGGACTGATGACCTCAGCAGTTGAGTCCCATAGTGCTCAGAGCCATTTGGACCATTTTTTTGAACCATTGAATCGGGATTTCGGGCACGCCTGAGCCTACTAAAATTGCGAAACACCATGGCACACGACGTTAGAGCAAACCACACCCGACGACACGGGCAGAAATTGAGTGAGACACATCAAGTCAAGAAATTCTCACCGTTAGTCCAAGAGGCAGACAAGCATTGGGCGACAGGTTGCAACCAGCCCCAACTCGAGTTGTGTCAATCGCCCCAGTTCCGCCATAGCAACGCGGACACGCCGCGTCAACAGTTGCCACGCCGAGCTTCCTTATCACACAGCCCGTCCAGAACGACTGCCGCCGTCCCGAGTACACACGCTCGTAGCAATCATGTGCGTTCCCGCAACATTGCGCTGCCACATAACCGGAAACTAAACTCCCCGTCTCACTCCAGCAGCAGCAGCACTCGATACTCTCGTCGTCAGCAGGTCTCTCCCCAGAACGCAGCACCCTCCGAAATTTAAAAGCAAACGGACCAATCGCGGCAGAGCAAAGCCAAGGCTCGGAAGACGTCACACCACACCTAGGCAAAGATGAAGATGATACGTTTCAAGTTCAGTAGCTACTGAAAGAGGCACAACAGACGCAGGGCGTCATTTATTTCAGACGATCAGGAGACTGCGTTGAGAGTGCTAGGAAGTGGAGCAGCTGGAAGAGGATCGGCCGGGGCAGCGATAACGAATGCCGCGCCCTTCACACCCGGATGCCCGCCACTCAGTACTCCCGGGAACCCTTCGCTTGGCGCCTCGCTACCCGCATCACGTTCCACGCTGCTGCCTACGTCGACACTTCGCCGAAACGACTTCTGCCGCCGACGCAGCTCTTGAGAGGGATTGTCGCTTCCGATATCACTCGCGAAGGAACGTTGGACCGACAGAATCCTTGCCATATGCAGAAAAGCAGTGTATCAACATCCGAAACAACTACACATTTTTAAGAGATACATTTTGTCATCTATTTCGTAAAATATTTTCTGATTTATGAGTAAATGTGACATTTACACCAGAAAAGTTATAGATAAAATAAGCATGGTGAGTCAAAATTCGTTGAACACCTTCATAATTTGGAAGATTAAAGGCAAAATGGAAATGTGATGATGGGAACATAGGTTAGATGTGGGGCCGCAACTTTTGGAGTGAATGTCATTCATTGCCGCCATCTTGAAATCCGCCATTTTAGATTCAAGTCATTTTTTAAATGTGAAGGGGGGTGTATGACACATCAAATAACACTCATTTGAGCTCTGGAACTTAGTGGTATAATTAGTTTTGTGTATCTTGTACAGTTTAGAAGTTATTAATGTAGTTGTGGCAACTACAGTTGTGGATTGCAAGGGATGGACAACACGAAGAACATCTGTTGTAGCAGTCGGTATGAAGGTAAATTTCCCAACTTTGAACATTAATAACCTCTAAACTGTACAAGATAGACAAAAACAAATTACACCACTCGATTTCAGAGCTCAAATGAGTGCTATTTGATGTGTCATACACCCCCCTTCCCGTTGAAAAAAAATGACTTGAATCCAAAATGGCGGATTTCAAGATGGCGGCCATGAATGACATTCACTCCAAAAATTGCGGCTCCATGTCAAATCTATGTTCCCATCATCACACTTCAATTTTCCCTTTAATCTTCCCTGTATATATAAACGAGGGTTAGGACTTCAATAGTGGTAACTATTTGTTCACTACCAGTACAAAAGAATTACATCTTTGCACCTGTTACTGTCCATCAAAGTAGTCACCAGCGTTGTGTAGAACCAGTTGCCAGCAATGTGGAAGGCGTAGTATACCGTTAGCAGAGCCTGTTCTGTTGTGGTGCAAATGGAGCGGTATACTGCCTGTCGAATCTCTGGAACAGCTCTGAAGCGAATGCCACGAATCCAAAACTGAAACGCCAATCCAACGAATGGCTTCATTATGGGTCGCCCCGAAAGTCGAAATTGCGTCAGAGCCTCAGTATGGTCAAAGTTATGATGATTCTCGTGTACGACTGTGATAGTGTTATCCTAACGCATTACGTTCCTCCACGGCAGACCGTCAGTGCACAGTATTACTGTTCGTTTTTGGAGCATCACCTGTGATCAGCTTTGCGAAAGAAGCGGCTGCACTTCCTGCACAACCCACCCATCATTTTGCACGACAATGGGCGGGCGCATACAGCGCAAGCTGTGGCTGCTCTGTTCGGTCGATGGGACTGGGAAGTACTGTACCATCCACCATACTCCGCGGACTTAAGTTCTTGTAACTTTGATTTGATCCCGAAGATGAAGGAACCACTTCGTGGCACTCGCTTCACAACTGTTCCAGAGATTTCACAGGCGGTATACCGCTCCAGTCGCACCACCAACAGAACAGGCTCTGGTAACGGTATACTACGCCTTCCACATCGCTGGCAACGGGTTCTACACAACGCTGGTGACGACTACTTTGAAGGACAGTATCTGGTGCGAACATGTAACTCTTTTTTATCGGTTGTGACTAAATAGTTGTAACTACTTCAGTTCGAACCATCAAATTACATACACTCCTGGAAATGGAAGAAAGAACACATTGACACCGGTGTGTCAGACCCACCATACTTGCTCCGGACACTGCGAGAGGGCTGTACAAGCAATGATCACACGCACGGCACAGCGGACACACCAGGAACCGCGGTGTTGGCCGTCGAATGGCGCTAGCTGCGCAGCATTTGTGCACCGCCGCCGTCAGTGTCAGCCAGTTTGCCGTGGCATACGGAGCTCCATCGCAGTCTTTAACACTGGTAGCATGCCGCGACAGCGTGGACGTGAACCGTATGTGCAGTTGACGGACTTTGAGCGAGGGCGTATAGTGGGCATGCGGGAGGCCGGGTGGACGTACCGCCGAATTGCTCAACACGTGGGGCGTGAGGTCTCCACAGTACATCGATGTTGTCGCCAGTGGTCGGCGGAAGGTGCACGTGCCCGTCGACCTGGGACCGGACCGCAGCGACGCACGGATGCACGCCAAGACCGTAGGATCCTACGCAGTGCCGTAGGGGACCGCACCGCCACTTCCCAGCAAATTAGGGACACTGTTGCTCCTGGGGTATCGGCGAGGACCATTCGCAACCGTCTCCATGAAGCCGGGCTACGGTCCCGCACACCGTTAGGCCGTCTTCCGCTCACGCCCCAACATCGTGCAGCCCGCCTCCAGTGGTGTCGCGACAGGCGTGAATGGAGGGACGAATGGAGACGTGTCGTCTTCAGCGATGAGAGTCGCTTCTGCCTTGGTGCCAATGATGGTCGTATGCGTGTTTGGCGCCGTGCAGGTGAGCGCCACAATCAGGACTGCATATGACCGAGGCACACAGGGCCAACACCCGGCATCATGGTGTGGGGAGCGATCTCCTACACTGGCCGTACACCACTGGTGATCGTCGAGGGGACACTGAATAGGGCACGGTACATCCAAACCGTCATCGAACACATCGTTCTACCATTCCTAGACCGGCAAGGGAACTTGCTGTTCCAACAGGACAATGCACATCCGCATGTATCCCGTGCCACCCAACGTGCTCTAGAAGGTGTAAGTCAACTACCCTGGCCAGCAAGATCTCCGGATCTGTCCCCCATTGAGCATGTTTGGGACTGGATGAAGCGTCGTCTCACGCGGTCTGCACGTCCAGCACGAACGCTGGTCCAACTGAGGCGCCAGGTGGAAATGGCATGGCAAGCCGTTCCACAGGACTACATCCAGCATCTCTACGACCGTCTCCATGGGAGAATAGCAGCCTGCATTGCTGCGAAAGGTGGATATACACTGTACTAGTGCCGACATTGTGCATGCTCTGTCGCCTGTGTCTATGTGACTGTGGTTCTGTCAGTGTGATCAGGAATGTGTCAATAAAGTTTCCCCTTCCTGGGACAATGAATTCACGGTGTTCTTATTTCAATTTCCAGGAGTGTATGTATCCGAATAAAAGAACTTATTTTGTAGTGCAGAAATCTGCACAGGATTCGACATGTAGGTCTACATCAACCCTCTGCAAACCACTGTGAAGTCCAAGGCAGAGGGTACTATTGTACCAGTTATTAGGTCATTTTTCAGTTTCATTTACGAATGGAGCACGGGAATAATGATGCTTAAACACCTACGTGCATGATATAGTTAGTCTGATCTTCGTGATCGATAAGGAATAAATATTACTAGATTCATCACATGATGTTGGTTCTTTAAACACTATATTAGGTTGTAATGGGATAGTTTGGACTATCTTCATGCGTTCACCGGTTCAGTTAAGGGTCCCCATAACAGTCTTCCGAAGGTCAAACCAACCTACGTCCATTCGTGTTGCCCATCTTTGTATGTATGCAGTATCCACTGTTAATCGCGTTTGGTACTATTCGCAAACACTTAAAAAACATCTAGTACCAGTTTTCTTCCGCTAAACCGGAATCTGAAATGTTTAGCGGCTGGATTAATAAGGAATAGAGAAAAGTGAAGATGGTGGTGTTATTGCTTCATGTGTTCTTCATATTCTCCCCCCCCCTTCTCCCCTCCCCCGCCCTCCGACACACTGGAGTAAAACGCAAAGGACGTTCATAAAACCACGTGATACCATTAGAAAAGCCCTTCTTTTGGATCTTGCTCAACTCGTTCTTCGGACTGGTTTTAATATCGATTCTGTCGCCAGATCGTTGGCCATTCATGTAAATCCCTGCCCTTCGTCGTTTTGTGGTACGTTCGTTTCGAAAATACCAAGTCTTGTCCTTTTCTAAGTAAGGTTCACGTTTCGCATTTCAGTTAAACTGCGGCAGCCATCCACTGTCACTCGTTATTTTCCCGGGATTCATGGTGCGCAGGACAAACTTTGCACTCGTTTTCCTCCTCTTTAAAATATTCTAGAGGCTGTATCGAACGATTAATTTAGATATATTGTGCCTTGGAGAGTTGTGATGCAACAACGTTGACACATTACGGCCGCACGTCCACTACTTAACATCACTACTTCACAACTGATTAGTGGAATGCACATCTGTAGTTTACAGTTCTTATTGAGATCTACCAACTTGGGATGCTGCACTGAGTCAATTAAAGCCAGGAATAAAACCAGTCTCGGAACTTTCTGCACTAACAATCTTGACCGATCCCAGCCGTGACTAATTACGTTCGTCATATGACACAAAGCGACAATTTTATATCTATGTACATTTAAAGCACTACTTTGAACACGTATCAAGATTGGACTGATTATCTGTGCAACTTTTTATGGCAGTACTTCATTATACTTAACTCTATCATCAGCGAAGACTCCGATGTTGGCGTTGTCCACAAAATAAAGAATGAATACATAAAATGAAAAAGGGAAATTTAGAATGTTAACTTTTCTAGAGATGGAACACATCACATTGACGACAGCAGGAGCAAAAGAAGATAATCAAAATGCAGAATTTTTCATTATTGTTCTTTTTGAAATCCTGCTACGTCCAGTAAAGACTCGTTTCCCTGAACTTTGAATTTCTTCTAAAAGTCAGGCTCAGATGTTGTCATTGGAGAGTGGAAAAACCTTGTCAATAAGACTGTATTATATTAAATAGCAAAACAAGAAATGATGTGCTTAACAAAAGCGGTGACTGTCGGATCCCTTAAAAGGAAAGTTAGACTACAGATTCGACTGCGCACGATAATCGCGTCATCAAAGCATCCATTTCCAACTGCTTAATTAGCGGGAATATTTAAACACATACTTCAAATAATATTAGTAGAAGGAATGGAGTACTTCGACAAAGAATAAAGGTATGTTTAACTTCATTGTGTAAATTATTAAAATCAATCTACAGAGAATAAATTATACAGAACCTTTCTGAGTGTCGGCCGGGAGACAAAAGAGTGGCAATAACAAGACTTCACTCACTACGTTGTTTTTACAACATATAATATGCTTAATTTCACAGATATGAGTTCTGCTTTAATTCAGAATCACCCGATAGCTGACATTACGAGGCCAGTGATTGGTTATAATATTAATATACATAGAATGAAGGCTTTCACGACCGGACGGTACTGTTGTTGACAATTCTTCCAGGTTATATGGCCGTGGTCAATGGAATTCTTCTATTCCTAACGTTTCGTCCAATACTACGTTGGACATCTTCAGAGGTATGGTTGTTCCTGCTGAGTCCTACCGAATGACGAGTCGGGCGTCGGAGAGCGGCCTAAATACCGAGTAAAGTGGGCGTGGTCTAGCTTGCACATAGTAGCAGAGAGAAAACTAGTCAAGGATAAAATGTAACTATCGATAATAGTCCGTCATAGATAAAAATCACTTACCGATTCCGTAACGCCACTGTTCATATCTCGCTTAATTTCAAGGCCTCTTCTTTTCTATTAAAATTATCTTCACGTTTATAAATTTCGACAGCCTCCTTATACAGTCGTGGATAATAGTTCGCGGTAGCACTTAAAACTGTAGTTTTCCTCGGTATTTAGGCCGCTCTCCGACTCCCGACTCGTCAGTCGGTAGGACTCAGCATGACCAGCCATACCACTGAAGATATCCAACGTAGTATTGGACGAAACGTTAGGAATAGAAGAATTCCATGCACCACGGCCATATAACCCGGAAGAATTATCAACAACAATCTTCACTTAAAACTTCTGGGCTGATAGGCGGTGGTCGATGTATAAAATTCTCTCCTAACGTTTCGTCTCCGACTGCGGGAGACATCCTCGGAGCCGGCCGCTGGTGGCCGAGCGGTTCTGGCGCTACAGACTGGAACCGCGCGACCGCTACGGTCGCAGGTTCGAATCCTGCCTCGGGCATGGATGTGTGTGTTGTCCTTAGGTTAGTTAGGTTTAAC
The DNA here is from genome assembly GCF_023898315.1 of Schistocerca nitens. Taxonomy (NCBI): domain Eukaryota; kingdom Metazoa; phylum Arthropoda; class Insecta; order Orthoptera; family Acrididae; genus Schistocerca; species Schistocerca nitens. Next base: position 953,696,853 of record NC_064617.1, read on the forward strand.
TAGTTCTAAGTTCTAGGGGACTTATGACCTCAGCAGTTGAGTCCCATAGTGCTCAGAGCCATTTGAACCATTTTGAACCATTTTTTTGAACCATCCTCGGAGGTAAAGCAGCGAACTGCGAAGACAAGTCGAGGAAGCGCTTATTATATAGGCAGTACAGAGGGCGCCACTGTCGATCACGTGGCGTCGGCTATGAGATTGTCTCTGGTAATGCCAACATTCTCGACTGAAAGTAATCGATCGTCACGCTTGCGGCGCAATGCTGGCATCCAAATTTTATCCAGTTTAACACCTTCGTCTTTGCTGTTAAAATTATTACGATGTTTATCAATCTCGATAGCCTCTCTATACAAGCGTGCATAATAATGCGAGGTTTTTGATATGACGCTTGTCTCGCTGAATTTTATTTCATGATCACCTTCCTGGTAAACATGTTCCGCTACCGCCGATTTATCCGTGTGACCCAGGTGGCAATTTCGCTTATGTTCAACAAGACGGGTGTTCACACTTCTCTTTGTGGTACCGATGTAAACCTGTCAACAACTACAAGGAATTTTATATACCCCCGGTGTAGCCAAAGGGTGTCGTGCATCTTTTGCCGACCTTAAAAATTCTTTTATTTTCCTGGTGGGTCTGAAAACAGTTTCCACCCCATACTTGCCTAAAACTTTCCCAATGCGATCTGTGACCTTACTAACGAACGGAAGGAAAACTTTGCCCTTGGGCGACTGTTGTTTGTCGTTATTCCTGATTCTCTGCCTAGAGTGCTCGATCTATTTCCATGCTAGAATAGCCATTCTTCGCGAAAGTTGACCGTAGGTGTTCAATCTCATCTTTTAAATAAACAGGTTCACAAAGTTTGTACGCCCTGTCTACCAAAGTTTTCATTATACCTCTTTTTTGTCTAGGGTGGTGGTCTGAACCTTTGTGTAGATAACGATCAGTATGTGTGGGCTTTCTATACGCCTTGTCGCCCAGCGTTCCGTCTCGTCGTTTAATCACAGACACATCCAGGAAATACATTTGCCCATTCCTTTCCGTCACTATAGTGAATTGGATTTTCGGATTAATGCTGTTTAAATGTGTCAGGAAGACATCCAACTCCTCTGCTCCGTGTGTCCAAACTGCGAACGTTTTATCGACATAGCGATACCATCTGGCTGATCTCTTACTGGCAGTCTGCAACACCCGTTGTTCAAAAGTCTCCATAAATAAGTTAGCCACAGCAGGACTGAGAGGACTGCCCATAGCCACCCCGTCAATCTGTTCATAAAAGTCACTATTGTACTGAAAGTAGGTTGTGGTGAGGCAGTGTCGGAATAATGCCACAATATCAGTAGGAAAAATATCCGCTATGCATAAGATAGCTTCGTTTACCGGAATCATGGTAAATAACGACACAACGTCAAAACTGACGAGGATATCATCCGGGCCCACACTCGTTTCCTTTAACTTGTCAATGAAATGAGCTGAATTTTTAATATGACTGTCCGTCCTACCAACATAAGGCTGCAGCATTGAGGCAAGGTGTCTAGCTAACTCGTGTGTTGGTCCGCCTATAGCGCTGACAATTGGCCTCAACGGAATTCCAGGTTTATCTACTTTGGGTAAGCCATAAAGTCTAGGTGGGAGCGCTTCTGTTTTACAAAGCAGCTTCTTATCGTCGGAGCCAAATGATGACGCTTTCACCAGTCGATTTGTCATTCTTAAAATCTTCATAGTCTGATCTTTCTGGAGTTTTTTGTAATTGGAGGGAACCAAAATATCATTTATTTTTCCATGATAGTCCTTACTGTTCAGTATGACGGTGGCATTACCCTTATCTGCATTAAGAACAGTAATGTTTTTATCTGAATTTATATCGCTCAGCGCCTTCCTTTGAGCCTGCGACAAATTACTTTTAGGAGGCTTACATGTACGTAAAAGCCTAGCCGTTTCCAAATTACGTCAGCGGACTGCTACATGTAAGCCACCTAAAAGTAATTTGTCGCAGGCTCAAAGGAAGGCGCTGAGGGATATAAATTCAGATCGCATTGGGAAAGTTTTTGGCAAGTATGGGGTGGAAACTATTTTCAGACCCACCAGGAAAATAAAAGAATTTTTAAGGTCGGCAAAAGATGCACGACACCCTTTGGCTACACCGGGGGTATATAAAATTCCTTGTAGTTGTGGACAGGTTTACATCGGTACCACAAAGGGAAGTGTGAACACCTATCTTGTTGAACATAAGAGAAATTGTCACCTGGGTCACACGGATAAATCGGCGGTAGCGGAACATGTTTACCAGGAAGGTGATCATGAAATAAAATTCAGCGAGACGAGCGTCATATCAAAAACCTCGAATTATTATGCACGCTTGTATAGAAAGGCTATCGAGATTGATAAACATCGTAATAATTTTAACAGGAAAGACGCAGCTGTTAAACTGGATAAAATTTGGATGCCAGCGTTGCACCTCAAGCGTGACGATCGATTACTTTCAGTCGAGAATGTTGGCATTACCAGAGACAATCTCATAGCCGACGCCACGTGATCGACAGTGGCGCCCTCTGTACTGCCTATATAATAAGCGCTTCCTCGACTTCTCTTCGCAGTTCGCCGCTTTACCTCCGAGGATGTCTCCCGCAGTCGGAGACGAAACGTCAGGAGAGAGTTTTAAGTGAAGACAATATCGGCCGTGAAAGCTTACATTGTACCTTCAACAACAATATTGTCTCCAAGGTAACTAATTTACAACATGAACAGCATGTTTCCAACAAACATCCCTGGGTAATTCACAGAGTGGCTTCTATATTAATTGCTGAAGACTCTCCACTCAATATGACATGCTTTGTCCCCTTACAAAGAAATTCTCACCTATGTCAAAAACTACGATTGATATCCCATACGTGCATATTTTCAGTAATAGTCTAGTCACAACTGAAAATTCGAGACGGACTGGAACGCTAACACGGATTTTATACTGACCCCAAGAAGCTTCCTTAAGCATTCATTTTCCTCAGCCGGTCTATAATATAAGCGATCTTTACGATTTTTTTAGGTGGGGGGCACTAATGGCGCAATTAACATATATTTTTTTCACAACATTTTCTGATTTTCTTAAGAAATTCAGTCGTTAACCTCAACAGCCGAGTATTTAGAGTTTCTCTGCCCAAGCTGAGGTAAGTCCATGTCGGAAGCCCTGCAGTCCGCTAATATCATCTGAAATTAACAAAAACTAACAGTTTTCTTTCAGTTACGATACTCTATAGGATGTTGTGCACGGAGAAATTTAAGTTTCTTGAAATTTGAATAATAAGATAATGGGGGACGTTTGAAGAACATTTTGTCGTGTGTGTTTGGTCATGTTTTTTGCAGTAACTAATTAATAAATTGAAATTGAAGAAAGTTACCCAATTACTCCTTGCGGACATGCCCAAGAGGTAATTCATCCAAATTTCAGAGCAGAACAATACCTTTATTAGTGTGCCCATAGTGCATCCCGTAATCTTGAAATACAGTATATTGCTAGCTGACGGATTGCACTTCGGGCACACTAATGAATTTATCTTTCTGTAGTTCGGCTGAATTACTCCTCGGGCAAGTCAGCAAGGAGTAACAGGTTAATTTTTTAATTGTAATTTATTAATTAGATATTGCAAGAAAATGTGACCAAATACTGACGACAAACTACATCTTTGTTTCAAATGTCGGCCATTATATTATTTTATTAAGTTTCAAAAAACTGTACAATTAGCACAAAACAGTATCTTATAGATTAAGAAAGGAGTTTGTTTTCTAATTTCAGATCGGATTTGCATACTCCATGACTGCCGTCATGGAAAAGCCTCATTCTGGACAGAGCAACTGTAACACCTCGGGTTGGGGAGTGGATGGAGGAAGAGTGTATAACACTACCGTCTGCTGCTACTGCTATACCATAACCATAAAGTTGGAGGCAGATCGTATAATGAAACTGTCATGTTAAACCAATTATGGTATAAAGCAACAGTTCCGTGTTACCCTCTGAAAGGAATTTAGTTGTGCTGATCGTGATATACCTAAAGGAGATGGCTTATCGGAAGTGAAAAATCAGAATTAAGTAAATATTTGAACGGTAACAAACAATAATTTGAAACTTCCTGGCAGATTAAAACTGTGTGTCCGACCGAGACTCGAACTCGGGACCTTTGCCTTTCGCGGGCAAGAGCTCTACCATCTGAGCTACCGAAGCACGACTCACGCCCGGTACTCACAGCTTTACTTCTGCCAGTATCTCGTCTCCTACCTTCCAAACTGGCAGAAGTAAATCTGTGAGTACCGGGCGTGAGTCGTGCTTCGGTAGCTCAGATGGTAGAGCACTTGCCCGCGAAAGGCAAAGGTCCCGAGTTCGAGTCTCGGTCGGACACACAGTTTTAATCTGCCAGGAAGTTTCATATCAGCGCACACCCCGCTGCAGAGTGAAAATCTCATTCTGGAAACAATAATTTATCTATCCACAGTGTTCAAATGATGATAAAAACGGTCGCCAGCCTAATTAGGCACGAGAATGAGTAACATTCTTGTTCAAGTAAGTGAAAATAAGTAACATCAATGGGCAAACACAGCCTATACTTTGTCACACGAGTTTGCAATGACCTCTGGCACCTGCACATGTTCACATTTCATAATTATAACAAATAACCTAGACACTATTTCTTTCTGTACTTAGTCAAGATGAATGGTATCAATAACATTACTATTAATATTCACTGTAGAATCATAAATTGGACATAGGTTCAGTATTACTTTTCAAACATTTTCCTATCTAACAAAAAAATTGTAAAGTTAGTTCACTGCAAAATTATGAACTGGGCATAGGTTAACTCTCTCTCAGCTAAATACTTTTCTATTTAGAGTTAAATGTATTTCACTAACAAATACTTTCTCACTGAACTTTAAATAAAAGAAGTTGCTGTTCTCATAGATAGTGGTCTTTCTATTAATCGTTATTTAGCTCAGCACAACAGACAAACTGTAGGTCCTGTTACACTATTAATAAACACTTTCAATATACAAGAGAAACCCAATACTGTACAAAATTTGACAGGAATAGCAAGAGTAATTGAAACTTTCCATAAATAAGTAACTTTGTGCATTTTGACTACTTTCAATTGGGGGGGGGGGGGCTTAATCTTGACCACTGTAGTAGAGCAAAATAAACGCACTTTCATTACATTAGTGAAACGAGCACTTAGCATGGATGAACATATAACTCTCAACAGTTGCAGTTCTGAACTTTTACTGCAGTGAACAACAAAACTGAGATATTTGTAAGATCCTTTCAACAAACAATATTAATTTTAGCACACTCTATCGCCATATTAATTTTAATACGCTTTCAATAAAGAATACTCGGTAAGCACTTTAGCGTGGGATCGACCCTAAGTGGATATGTGACTGAGGATAAATCACGGTAGGTACAAGAGTTCAGTTAAAATTTACCTTATGTTTGAGTACGCTATAACACCCTATGAGTTGATCCTTCACTATACATTACTATATTTCTTCTGTTCCATTACAGTCATTGCGCAATGTGGTGGCGAATGCATTTTGGTAGGTGGATTTGCAAATAGAATTGCTGGACTCTGTCATTTCATGGTGGCGATGATAGATATCAATTCCAGAATAGTTCCAGCTCTTTATCCATCAATCCGAGGCATTGGAAAAGCGGCACGAAAAGCCTCTCTCGGCTCCAGCACAATACACAACTTTCACATGAGCAGTTGACAGTTTGGTAGCTCATCCCCGATTGACTCTTAATCCACCTCTTGTACCTATGCCAACCACAATTTGCGCGCGCTGATCAGTTCCGTTCCAGAGGGGAACCACAACACCTTTTACATAGAAAATAACTAAGAACCCTAAATGAAGGTCAGCAGATTACATAATAGCAAACAATTACTTCAAACAAAGAATATTGTTTGCACATACACTCCTGGAAATTGAAATAAGAACACCGAGAATTCATTGTCCCAGAAAGGGGAAACTTTATTGACACATTCCTGGGGTCAGATACATCACATGATCACACTGACAGAACCACAGGCACATAGACACAGGCAACAGAGCATGCACAATGTCGGCACTAGTACAGTGTATATCCACCTTTCGCAGCAATGCAGGCTGCTATTCTCCCATAGAGACGATCGTAGAGATGCTGGATGTAGTCCTGTGGAACGGCTTGCCATGCCATTTCCACCTGGCGCCTCAGTTGGACCAGCGTTCGTGCTGGACGTGCAGACCGCGTGAGACGACGCTTCATCCAGTCCCAAACATGCTCAACGGGTGACAGATCCGGAGATCTTGCTGGCCAGGGTAGTTGACTTACACCTTCTAGAGCACGTTGGGTGGCACGGGATACATGCGGACGTGCATTGTCCTGTTGGAACAGCAAGTTCCCTTGCCGGTCTAGGAATGGTAGAACGATGGGTTCGATGACGGCTTGGATGTACCGTGCACTATTCAGTGTCCCCTCGACGATCACCAGTGGTGTACGGCCAGTGTAGGAGATCGCTCCCCACACCATGATGCCGGGTGTTGGCCCTGTGTGCCTCGGTCGTATTAAGTCCTGATTGTGGCGCTCACCTGCACGGCGCCAAACACGCATACGACCATCATTGGCACCAAGGCAGAAGCGACTCTCATCGCTGAAGACGACACGTCTCCATTCGTCCCTCCATTCACGCCTGTCGCGACACCACTGGAGGCGGGCTGCACGATGTTGGGGCGTGAGCGGAAGACGGCCTAACGGTGTGCGGGACCGTAGCCCAGCTTCATGGAGACGGTTGCGAATGGTCCTCGCCGATATCCCAGGAGCAACAGTGTCCCTAATTTGCTGGGAAGTGGCGGTGCGGTCCCCTACGGCACTGCGTAGGATCCTACAGTCTTGGCGTGCATCCGTGCGTCGCTGCGGTCCGGTCCTAGGTCGACGGGCACGTGCACCTTCCGCCGACCACTGGCGACAACATCGATGTACTGTGGAGACCTCACGCCCCACGTGTTGAGCAATTCGGCGGTACGTCCACCCGGCCTCCCGCGTGCCCACTATACGCCCTCGCTCAAAGTCCGTCAACTGCACATACGGTTCACGTCCACGCTGTCGCGGCATGCTACCAGTGTTAAAGACTGCGATGGAGCTCCGTATGCCACGGCAAACTGGCTGACACTGACGGCGGCGGTGCACAAATGCTGCGCAGCTAGCGCCATTCGACGGCCAACACCGCTGTTCCTGGTGTGTCCGCTGTGCCGTGCGTGTGATCATTGCTTGTACAGCCCTCTCGCAGTGTCCGGAGCAAGTATGGTGGGTCTGACACACCGGTGTCAATGTGTTCTTTTTTCCATTTCCAGGAGTGTATTTGTAGTTCTACACAAAAATCTAAACAAAATTACAATTATGTACATTAAGTTAGTTCCCTCCAAATGAGACAAAGAATTTAAATGATAGAGACATAGCATTTTATCAGGACATCAAAGTTTGTACAAAAAAAAGCAAACATTTTTATGCCGTACGGAATTAATCATTGAATAATTACAGAAGCTTAACGATGGATTGTTGAACAAAACAGAAAGCAAAATGAATCAACATAAGGTATGTAGTGTCTAAGCTATGGTGTTACTGGGGGGACTTAATGATGAACAAATTTTTTTAAAAATTAGAAAATGTTGCCCACGAATCAATAAATGGCGTAGCAAAAGGATTTGTTTCATTAGTTTTTCCAAAAAGATCTCAAAAATCGCTCATAATATAGCCTGGCTGAGAAGAATGGATCCATAACTTTTGATTTCCTGAGCACGACTCCACGCCTCATTTAAATACTAACTAACGCTTCCAACTATTGTTTCCGAACACCACTGCCTGAAATTCAGTGACAGTGCTCAAATATTGTCTGCACACCAAGTTAGAGTACACCAGGGAAGTAAGCCACACATCACGCCAGTAAAAGCCAAACGACGCCTCGCTTGGTGTAAGGAGCGTAAAAATTGGGCGATCGAACTGTGGAAAATGGTTGTGTGGACTGCCGAATCACAGTACACAATGTGGCGATCCGATGGCAGGGTGTGGGTTTGGTGAATACCCGGTGAACGTCATCTGCCAGCGTGTGTAGTGCCAACAGTAAAATTCGGAGGTGGTGGTGTTTTTCATGGAGGGGGCTTGCACCCCTTGTTGTTTTGCGTGGCACTATCACAGCACAGGCCTACATTGATGCTTTAAGCACCTTCTTGCTTCCCCCTGTTGCAAATCAATTCGGGGATACTGATTGCATCTTTCAACACGATCGTGCACCTGTTCATAATGCATGGCTTGTGGAGGTGTGGTTATACGTCAGTAACATCCCTGTAATGGAATGGCCTGCACAGAGTCCTGACCTGAATCCTATAGAACACCTCTGGGATGTTTTGGCACGCCTACTTTGTGCCAGGCCTCACCGACCGGCATCGATGCCTCTCCTCAGTGCAGCACTGCGGAAGAACGGGCTGCCATTCCCCAAGAAACCTCCCAGCACGTAATTGAACGTATGCCTGCGAGAGTAGAAGCTGTCATCAAGGCTAAGGGTGGGCCAACACCATACTGAATTGCAGCAATACCGATGGAGGGTGCCACGAACGTGTAAGTCATTTTCAACCAGGTGTCCGGATACTTTTGATCACATAGCGTATTTTGATCATCATTCAGTTCAATGTCTGGTAAGCTAGCTACCCCGTCAATAAAGCGATGTTGTCTAACGTAGATATGCTGTAGGCTACGGTGTATTTCGTATTCATTTTGGCAATTGGCTGCACATCGATGAAGCAGAACTGGGAACTCGTCTGATTCGCAACGAGACCAGATTTAATGCAATATGGGGCGAGCGCTGGCTGTAAGAAATTGGTTTCCGATGAGGTCGGAGGCGCTCTTGCCCAAGCCGCGGTTTCCTCTGCGGCTGCTCCAGCTCCGAGGGGGCGAGTGTGACAGTACCGAAACGTCTCCATCACACAGCAGTACGATTACAGGGGGTAAGAGCTTCCGTCGTGTTACCGCCCAAGAAGACGCGAGGATCAGTACGAACAGTGAATGAAAATGATAGTGATGGTGAATGGCATAGCACGGCTGGCACAGTTACACCTGGAGTCGACTAATATCTTGAAATAAGACGTTTACAAGGCAGAGACGATAGTCTCACGCAGGGACTGGGCACCAGAGCGACCAGCTATGGAAGTTTCTCACATTGTTTCGATACACCAGATGGAATTACTATCTGCCTTGCTTCAATTCTTACTCTCTTTCCCAGTATTTCGGTGGCAGTCGTAAAGTTTACGGGTATGTCGCTACACTTACGGAAACCAACTCCTTCTGATACTTGTGATTTATTAATTGGAAGCTTCAGTCTGATACGCAGACTATTTTCAGATCTCTCAGGTGGTAATGAAAGAAGGTCCTGGTAGGAATGCTCCGATACAATCAAAGTATCGTCCCTCGATATTAGCTATTTGAGTACCACAAAAGCATTAAAACCTACTCATATCGATAGTTTTTAATCTTTTTATGCAAATGAAGTAATTCTAAGTATATATGAAATTTTGATGATGATGATGAATCCCATACTTCTTTACAGAGCGTAGGGGAACGACGCGGGAGAACCGCGCCGCCTTACTAGACAAGGTCCTAGTGGAGGTGGTTTGCCATTGCCTACCTCCGACCGTAATGGGGACGAATGATGATGATGATGAGGACGACAAAACAACACCCAGTCATCTCGAGGCAGGAAAAATCCCTGACCCCGCCGGGAATGGAACCCGGGACCCCGTGCTTGGGAAGCGAGAACGCTACCGCGAGACCACGAGCTGTGGACTTTGAAAGTTTACTTGATACCTAATTTCATGTAGTCTATCAAAAACAATATGTATTTTTATTGATTTATGAATAAAACCGTTAAACGAAAGAGGCACGTTTCGAAACGTTTGCGAAGAAATATTGCTGTGGGTATTTAGGATCGAACTTATTGCTCTTCAGAAACATCGTTGTACCGTACTTTGAAAAAGAACTCACTAATCACAGACGTTACAACGACGATATGATATTGTTGGGCGTATGTGTTACAAACACGGAAAAATGATTTTCATGTCTTCCCATTCTGCAAATGGGTTGAAGATAGTATAGAAAAGTAGCAATTCTGTGTGACAGAAGATAAAGCAACATCTTCCTCAGGCTCACAAGGACTTCTTCGTTGCTCATAAGCTGTAAGTTTTAATTTTTTTGTGGCTTGCTCGCATGTTCCTGGATCTTTAAAATGCTAGTTTTTTCAACCTTTGATCCAATAGAATAGTAATAGTTGCATGGTCATTTAACTCGATTATCCCACACCTTTTCCTCAACTGTATCAATAAAACATCCCTGCATTCTTTGACAATTGGTGAAGATGACGTGATACCATGAAGTTCTGTTCACAAACAGTTAATGATTGGTACACTTCAGGACTATGAGACATAGTTTTAACCAAATGCTTCTTTTGCGACATATTTTAATGTCTTTAACAAACGCGTTAGTTATGTGAGTGTTTCTGTCTCTAAACCAGCTGGAACGTCAGGTGCTGAAACTACTGATCTTTCCTTGGTGGGGACCACAGTCAAATAGAAGTTTTTGAAAGAAATGTCCTCCATTTGACTGTTAATTGTTCATTTATTTCACACAATCATGATATCGGCATTTGGGGGTCATTCTCAAGTGCATGTTGAAATGTTAAAATATGTTTGACCTGTCTGTGACATGTCATCGTCGAAAAACCATCAATTACGATTCTGTGTATCGCTTTATCAAATGTGAGAAGCTCTAAAACACGAAAAAGGCCGAACTCTACCGTGTTTTCACACTTGCAAGAAGTTTCAAATGCACAAAGTACCACTGTCACAAGCAAACAGCCTCTCACTGTTAATATATGTTTGTAAAATCGATTCGATGCAAAGACTTTTCTTTCCATGCGAACTAGCTATCGAAAGAATGGTTCGATTCTGAAAGTATTTATTTCAAAATCATAGAACACTTAATTGAATTTGTTTGCAAAAATCATTGTTAGGATAAGGAATACGTACATTTAAATACCCCCCTGTTCTTACGTAGCGGAAACAGGATGGTGACGTGATCTTTATGCACTCTTCTGTCTTTCTATCACTGTGTTAGATGGTAATCGTAGGTTATTTCCTTGTACCTGTTTCTTTACGTGAATGCCTAAGTTAACACGACGAATCTTGTCAACTTCATGAAACATCATGCTAATACCGTGTAACATCGAATCTAGCCTTGATAAGGCTTCAGTACAGCGAGGGAAAGAATCCACAAATTCTTTACATATGCCGTATCATTGACGATATGATAGCGACTAAATTGTGGGGATTTTGATTGGGACGTATCAGGAGCAGTTCCAGACAGTCCCTCACATATCGTAGCTGATAAAGACCGGATGTGTTAGGGGAAAATTTGAGATGCGATAGCGTGTCTGGACGTTCACCGGCAGTGAAAAAACTGCTGTAGTTGTCTTGGAAGACGAGAGGTTGCACAGCACATTCATCATGACGAAGTAGAAGGAAGGGCAAGAATGTCAATATAAACTTCCTGATTCATTTCCACTGTAACATGAATGAGCACCCCTCAGTCGTCGTACGAAGTACGCACCCAAAACGCCATAGCAGCACCTTTGGTCTGAGATAGACCCTCCATGCACTGCAGGTTATGCACCTCAATGGAAGGTCAATGCACTCGCCGCCCAGCATCGTTTCAAAGGAGCAAATTCGCAACTCGTCGGACAAGAATACACCCTCCAGTTAGCTACAAGTTACTGTGTTGTTAGGCCCATTGAAGACGTATAGTTGTACCGTGTGACTAGGTTATAATTCAACTGACGGTATTCTGAGAGATGCAATGAATGCTGCATACATCGTAGGGCGCTGAAACAGCGTTGGTACGTTTATTAATCGGTTCTCTTGCGCAGTGTGCTGAAAACAATAATAGTTCCATTTTCTTCTACAAGATGTAAATAGGGCGTTTTAAGCAGTCAGAAAGTAAAATGTTTCCTGTTTTTACGGCAGTAAGCTGATTCTCGCCTGGCGGTGCGTGTTGATTTCCTTTGTGAAGCGACTGTTGGCGTAAAAGCGTTAAGTAGATCGAAGTTTTCCACACTAAATGTAGTAGCTATTGAGAAGAATTGCCGGGCACTGACGGTACAATTGTTATATCAAAACGGCAGCAACAGCAGTCCTGCATTGCGGGAATACTGCCGACAAGAATAGCGGCATAAAAGCCTCGTATCGGTAAATGGGCTTACGAATATGATCAAGAAATTTCAAGAAACAGGTTAATTAAGTGGTGCAGCATGGAGAAGGAGGCAGCCCGTTTCCATGGCAACTGTTGAAGGTGCTGTAGCTGCAGACCACAGTGCAGCACACGCCTCAAATTCTGCAGCCAGTGTTTTTTTTTTTTTTTTTTTTTTTTGGTACACATGGAAATTGATGAGATTGTAAACACGCCTCTGGTTGGTGATAAGTGAATGCTGTGTTTGCATTGTGTCCATTCCCCGTATTTGTTGGAATCACTTTTCCACACATTGGGTCATTACAATGCACAAGGGCAATCTCAGGTGTCGCCCATTCAGACAAGGGGATTCTGGTATTAAATTTCTCAAATAACATAAAAGATCGATAATATCACAAAAGTCGGGACAGTTAATTATTTTAACCGAGACGGACTCTCTGGTGGGAAGACTATCCTAGTGTCGAGCCGAGCAATGTTACCAGCTCAAGCAAATTTTAATACTTCCCTACAAATATTAACCAACGTGGCCATCGAGCGTACAGCGGTAATGCGAGTATCTTAATTTCGGGAATTACTACAAGGAGGACAGGTCTTCCTACGTTGAGCTTCGTATGACTGGAGCAAAAACTGGTTTGTGACACGACCTTTACATTTAATGGCGTGCTACATTCTTTAGCTTGTGAGGGACAGTGGCTTCGGCTTAGTTGGTGCAGTGTCTTTTCGGATATGTAAATCTACCAAAATTCTATACAGAGCTTGGCTCATTCTATATCAGCAAAGTTGCCGTACGTTTCCGTGAAGAGAAAAACGATAACTTCACCCTAATCTGCTTTTAATGGCTAAGGTTCGCAGCAGAGCTTCTGTTAAGTTTAAAAAGTAGGAGACGATGTACTGGCGGAAGTAAAGCTATGAGGACGGGGCGTGAGTCGTGCTTGGGTACCTCGGATGGCACAGCACTTGCCCGTGAAAGGCAAAGGTCCCGAGTTCGAGTCTCGGTCCGGCACACAGTTTTAATCTGCCAGGAAGTTTCATATCAGCGCACACTCCACTGCAGAGTGAAAATCTCATTCCGGATACATTTTATATCGTCTATACTCCGAGCATCATTAGTTATTTTGCTCCCCAAATAGCAAAACTACTTTACTACTTTAAGCGTCTCATTTCCTAATCTAATTCCCTCAGCATCACCCGATTCAATTCGACTACATTCCATTATCCTCATTTTGCTTTTTTTGATGTCCATTTTATATCCTCCTTTCAAGACACTGTCCATTCCATTCAGCTGCTCTTCTAGGTCGTTTGCTCTCTTTGACAGAATTACAATGTCATCGGCGAACCTCAAAGTTTTTATTTCTTCTCCATGGATTTTAATTCCTACTCCGAATTTTTCTTTTGTTTCCTTCACTCCTTCCTCAATATACAGATTGAGTAACACCGGGGATGGCAATGTCTCACTCCCTTCCCAACCACTGCTTCCATTTGATGCCCCTCTACTCTTATAACTGCCATCTGGTTTCTGTACAAATTGTAAAAAGCGTTTCGCGCCCTGTGGTTTACCTCTGCCACCTTCAGAATTTGAAAGAGAGTATTCAAGTCAACATTGTCAAACGCTTTCTCTAAGTCTACAAATGCTAGAAACGTAGGTTTGCCTTTTCTTAATCTTTCTTCTAAGATAAGTTGTAGGGTCAGAATTGCCTCACGTGTTCCAACATTTCTACGGAATCCAAACTGACCTTCCCCATGGTCGGCTTCTACCAGCTTTTCCATTCGTCTGTAAAGAGTTCGTGTTAGTATTTTGCAGCCATGGCTTATTAAACTGATAGTTCTGTAATTTTCACATGTGTCAACACCTGCTTTCTTTGGGATTGGAATTATTATATTCTTCTTGAAGTCTGAGGGTATTTCGCCTGTCTCATACATCTTACTCACCAGATGGTAGAGTTTTGTCAGGGCTGGCTCTCCCAGGGCTATCAGTAGTTCTAATGCAATGTTGTCTATTCCCAGGGCCTTGTTTCGGCTTAGGTCTTTCAGTGCTCTGTCAAGCTCTTCACGCAGTATCGTATCTCCCGTTTCATCTTCATCTACATCGTCATACATTTCCATAATATTGTCCTCAAGTACATCACCCTTGTGTACACCCTCTATATACCTTTGTGCTTTCCCTTCTTTGCTTAGAACTGGGTCTCCATCTGTGCTCTTGATATTCATACAAGTGCTTCTCTTTCCTCCAAAAGTGTCTTTAATTTTCCTGTAGGCAGTATCTATCTTACCCCTAGTGAGATATGTCTCTACATCCTTACATTTTGTTTTTTGGTCATCAGTCTACTGACTGGTTTGATGCGGCCCGCCACGAATTCCTTTCCTGTGCTAACCTCTTCATCTCAGAGTAGCCCTTGCAACCTACGTCGTCAATTATTTGCTTGACGTATTCCAATCTCTGTCTTCCCAGCAGTTTTTGCCCTCTACAGCTCCCTCTAGTACCATGGAAGTCATTCCCTCATGTCTTAGCAGATTTCCTATCATCCTGTCCCTTCTCCTTATCAGTGTTTTCCACATATCCCTTTCCTCTCCGATTGTGCGTAGAACCTCCTCATTCCTTACCTTATCAGTCCACCTAATTTTCAACATTCGTCTATAGCACCACATCTCAAATGCTTCGATTCTCTTCTGTTCCGGTTTTCCCACAGTCCATGTTTCACTACCATACAATGCTGTACTCCAGACGTACATCCTCAGAAATTTCTTCCTCAAATTAAGGCCGGTATTTGATATTAGTAGACTTCTCTTGACCAGAAATGCCTTTTTTGCCATAGCGAGTCTGCTTTTGTTGTCCTCCTTGCTCCGTCCGTGATTGGTTATTTTACTGCCTAGGTAGCAGAATTCCTTAACTTCATTGACTTCGTGACCATCAATCCTGATGTTAAGTTTCTCGCTGTTCTCATTTCTACTACTTCTCATTACCTTCGTCCTTCTCCGATTTACTCTCAAACCATACTGTGTACTCATTAGACTGTTCATTCCGTTCAGCAGATCATTTAATTCTTCTTCACTTTCACTCAGGATAGCAATGTCATCAGCGAATCGTATCATTGATATCCTTTCACCATGTATTTTAATTCCACTCGCGAACCTTTCTTTTATTTCCATCATTGCTTCCTCGATGTACAGATTGAAGAGTAGGGGCGAAAGGCTACAGCCTTGTCTTACACCCTTCTTAATACGAGCACTTCGTTCTTGATCGTCCACTCTTATTATTACCTCTTGGTTGTTGTACATGTTGTATATGACCCGTCTCTCCCTATAGCTTAGGCCTACATTTTCAGAATCTCGAACAGCTTGCACCATTTTATATTGTCGAACGCTTTTTACAGGTCGAGAAATCCTATGAAAGTGTCTTGATTTTTCTTTAGCCTTGCTTCCATTATTAGCCGTAACGTCAGAATTGCCTCTCTCGTCCCTTTACTTTTCCTAAAGCCAAACTGATCGTCACCTAGCGCATTCTACGTTATATATGTACCTAAAAATCTATATCGTCAGACTTCGAGGTGGTGTTGAGGGTATCATGAGAGATACACATTCGTGACAAGAACACGTGTTCGGAATTGTCATCCAAAGACCGTAGGCAGCGTCGAAGCTATACGCGCCAGCGCCTGCCGCCTAGGCAACCCTTTCGGCTACAAACGTGACTCCTACGCTGAACAGACAATTGGGGAGACGTCTCGCAAATTCATTACCGCGGTAACAAAGGCGTGCGACGAGTTGGCTCAGTTTGGGAAGACAGCTGTGACGCTGCGCTCCCTCCAGCGAGAAGTGCTGGCAGCCGGGTGATGGAAGCAGAGAGAGGGCGCTGTCACAGTTTCCCGGGCCGTCGGCTCGATTAACCCAACAATTTGCCACCGCCAGCTCCGTGCGGCTAACCGCCGCGCCGGGGCCGTAGCGGCAGTTGGCGGCTTGCCGAAATCAGAGTGTACCCACTAGGCGAGAGAGGTAACGACCGAACTTAGACCCTCTCTGCGCCGTTTGAGGAGAAATATCGGTATGCGGCAGCACAATTGGAAATCTACTAAAGTCTCACAGAAAAAACGGCAATTTAAATCTGAAAATCTAAGAGCCTCTTGAAGAAGCGAATGATAAGGAAAGGTCAAAAAATGCCAATTACGTAGTTTTCTTTACCGCTAATTATTTCAGTCGTCAAGGACAACCCTTTACCTTTTTAAAAACATTGCAGAACAACTCACATTAGGTCAGCTGAATTCTCGGAATAGCTCGTGAGTTGCCGAGTGACCTGCAATAATACATTCAGAGATCATATGACAGCCGGCCGCTGTGACCGAGCGATTCTAGGCGCTTCACTCCGGAGCTGCGCTGCTGCTACGGTCGCAGGCTCCAATCCTGCCACGAGCATGGATGTGTGTCACGTCCTTAGATTAGTCAGGTTTAAGTAGTTCTAAGTCCTGGAGACTGGTGACCTCAGATATTAAAAACCATAGTGCTCAGAGCCATTATTATCATATAACGTTACATGCAGGCTGCTATCGATATCGACAATCACCGTCTACAAAACACAGTGGAACAGTGATATATTATCAGTTATATTGCACTGATAACGAATCTTTCAAAGAAAATTGAAACACAGCTCCTGTTTTTGTTTTACAAAGTTTTTTATGCACGAAGAAAAATAGTGGAAATTTATTTTCAATGTGTGTACAACCTTTACATAAAGGAAGGAAGGAAGATTTGGTTTTACGTCTCGACGACATCGAGGTCATTAGAGAGGGACCAGTACACATGACAAGAAAGAAACAATATAATAATATTATCCAGTGCTCCGGTTATACTTTGGTTAATATTGTAGGTGGTAGTAACTACGAGGGTAATCCCAAAAGTAAGGTCTCCTATTTTTTATTAGTACAGGACTCTGTTTGTGTGGCAGTTGGTCACACTGTTATGAACAGTGCTTCACGCGCTGTGTGTAAACATGCGCACGCCGCGCTGAGGCGCTCAATCTCGGCTTGGCAGCCGTTGAGAATGAAGCTCCCTTTGGATGTTACAGCCAAGTGCGAATTGCGCGCAGTTATTCGGTTTTTGAACGCAAAGGGCACTGCGCCGATTGAAATCCATTGCCAATTGACGGAAATATATGTTGAGTCGTGCATGGATGTCAAAAATTTTTGTAAGTGGTTTAGAGAGTTTGCAGCTGGTCGGACCGAAATTCACGGCGAACAAAGGAGGTGGAGACAGTCAATTTCTGAGGAGACAGTGTTGAAGGTTGAGCAAAGCATGCATGAAGATCGGCGGATCACCCTGGATGATCTCTGCACGTTGATTCCTCAGGTTTCTCGAAGCACCGCTCACAGAATTTTAACATTGAACTATCGGAAGGTGTGCGCAAGATGCGTGCCACGCATGCCGACTGAGGACCACATGCGGCAACGAGTTGATGCTTCCCGCGCATTTCTTCACCGCCTTGCAGCCGAAGAGGACAACTTTCTGGACTCAACTGTCACGAGTGACGAAACCTGGGCAAACCACTTTACACGTGAGACCAAGCAACAATCACGCCAGTGGCGGCATCCTTCTTCAGCAAATCCGCGGAAATTCAAACAAACACAGTCTGCCGGTAAAGTCATGACAGCCGTATTTTGGGATCGAAAAGGGGTGTTGTTGGTCGACTGTATGCCCACTGGGACCACAATTAATACTGACAGGTACTGTGAGACTCTGAAAAAACTCAAACGGACAATTCAGAACCGGAGGACACGAATGTTGGACAAGGGCGTACACATTCTCCATGACAACGCTGGCCCACACATCGCTCGGTAAACTGTTGCTGTCCTGTAATAGCTTCAGTGCAACATAATCACCCACCCTATAGTCCTGACTTCGCGCCCAGTGACTATCACCTGTTCCGTAAGTTAAAAGAACATTTGGCCAGTAAGCGATTCACCTCCGGCGACGACGTCAACGAAGAGGTTCATAACTTTCTGAACAGCATGGCGGCGAGCTGGTATGACATGGGCATACAAAAATTGCCACAGCGTCTACAAAAATGCATCAACAGAAATGGTGATTATGTCGAAAAATAGCTAAATGTTCAAGCTGTAAACTGGTGTAAACCATTGTAGAAATAAACAGGTCTATGTACTTTTAGGAGACGTTACTTTTGGGATTACCCTAGTAATTTTTCCTAATGTTTTGCTTTAGAGCAATTTGCATACAACACATGAAGAATTGTGTGGAAAACCAGTTCCAGAAGACGAGGCCTGTAACCACTTGAGGGACGAATTCCCACGACTACGAGAGGTCAAGAGACAATGAGGTTATCTTCGCTGGCCCACAGATTCGAGAGCATTACATCATGCCCACCTCTCATTCTTCCGTGAAAGTTTCGGGTAATTTTTGAAGATCATGGCTAGCGTTTACTTCAAGACATTCATGTTACAGAGATGCGGTAAGCAGGGTAATAGCCTTCTGATATTTTCCTAGATCACTTCAAAAAAAATGGTTCAAATGGCTCTGAGCACTATGCGACTTAACTTCTGAGGTCATCAGTCGCCTAGAACTGATTAAACCTAACTAACCTAAGGACATCACACACATCCATGCCCGAGGCAAGAATTCGAACCTGTGACCGTAGCGGTCGCTCGGTTCCAGACTGTAGCGCCTAGAACCGCACGGCGACTCCGGCCGGCTAGATTACTTCTGCATTAATGGTAGGAATGCACTAGATGTAGATTATAAGCAACAAGCCAACTGCAGCCGCGCACCCGATTAATAGTTTGATCAAAACTTCTTCAAAATATCAGTCGTCAGACGGTAACAGATATCAGTCGCCAGAACACTAACGACGGTAAAAGTGATTCCACACTGTCCAGTCACATGAATGTGACCACCTGTCAGAAGTCTGAATAGCCACCTTTGGGAGCGTGGACAGCCATGAGACGTCAGTGAGGTTCTAGACATCACGGACAGGGATGTGTAGCCCTGCCAACTCCATTGGCATGGCCAGCTTTGCCTGGTTTCTCGGATCCAAAGGCGCGAACAGTCCTGTGGAGATCGATTAGGTTTTAAATTCGGAGTATGGTGCCTGGGGGAGTAACATAAACTCATTCTGTTACTCTGCCAACTACGCACGTGCACTACGACCAGTGTGACATATTGCATTGTCCTGCTGGTAGATGCTGTCGTGCCGAGGAGAAACAAACTGAACCTAGGGGTGGACGCGTGGTTCCCAACGATTGATGCATACTTGTGTTGATCCATTGTGCCTTCCATAATGACGAGATCTGCAATCCATAACACTCTCTCCTCCTGCAGTGACCAAGCCGACGATTGCTGCAATGCCGCACACACCAACGGCCATCCATCCGATGGAGCGTTTCATCCGAAGATCAACTGTCGCCAGATCAGTGAACGTGCAGTTGCGGGAATAGCATGCAAATTTCAGCCTTCGTCACCGATAAATAGCAGTCAGCATGGGTGCGTGAACCAGGCACCTACTGCAGAAGCTCACACACAGCAACGTTCGCTGGACTGTCTTCGAGGAGACACTCTTGGTAGCCCCTTGGTTCATCTGGTCCGTTAGCTGCTCAAGAGTTGCCCGTCTATACGCCAGTACACATCTACGCAGCATTCGTTCACCCCTGTCATCTGTGACCCGTGGTACACCACAGTGGCCACAGCACAGGTTTTCGACAGCATCATATTGCCATGCACGACGTACTTAAATCATGACGGCTCCCGAACAGTTTACAAACGTAGCCGTTTCGGAAACGCTTGCTCCCTTGGCCAAAAAGCCAATGATTGTATCCCTTCGGAAGTCACGGTTACCGCATTATGACAACGATGCTCTGTTTTCCGCGTGACCCCAACAGGCTTTGGATACCATTCGCCGGTAGTACCACCTCCTTCCGTCTTTGAGTGGTTTTTGCACTTTGATGTCGAACATACCCTGATGAGCCAAAACGTTATGACCGTCTGCTTAACAGCTTGTCTGTCCGTCTTTCAAACAAAACACGACGGTCGTCCACAAAGTAAGTTCCGTTTCTATTTGTATCCGCGGCAGCGCTACGTTCACAGTTCCGAGCATTCGCGGCAGTTACTCTGACTCAAAGAGAACACATGTACGCCATTTTCTTATCGCTGCTGCTGACGTGTGCTTTGTGGTGCTCCTTTATAATGTCAGCCGTAATTGAAAATACCGCCGCGTGTGAAATCAGAACTGTGATACGTTTTCTAAATGCAAAGAAAGTTAAACCAACTGAAATTCATCGGCAAATCTCCGAGGTTTACGGACACAATGCTATGAGTGATTCAGTGGTTAGAAGATGGGTCAGACTTCAATGAAAGACGTGATCAAGGGCACGATGAAGAACGAAGTGGACGCCCGTCTGTGGTTTCTGATGAACTGGTTCACACAATTGAAGAGAAGATTAAGCACAACCGTACGTTTGCACTTAGTGCCCTTGCTATGGAAGTTACGCAAATCTCACGATCACTAATTCATGAAATTTTTACTGAAAAACTGAAATTCCGAAAACTTTCCTCACGTTGGGTACACAAAATTCTTACTGAACAACACAAAAAACAACGGATGTGCAGCGCACTTCAGTTTATGACACGCTACAATGAAGAAGGCGATGCTTTTCTTTCTCGGATACTCACAGGGGATGAAACTTGGGTATCGTACGACAGCCCTGAAACAAAACGGCAATCAATGGAATGGAGGCACACTTCATCCCCAACGAAGGATAAGCCTAAGCAAATCTTGAGACCTCGAAAAGTCATGTGCACCGCGTTTTTTGGGACAGAAAAGGCATTTTTCTGATTGGTTTCTTACCACGAGGCCAAACAATCAATGCACATGGTTATTGCGAGACCATTAAGAAATTGCGCCGCGCAATACAGAACAAGCGCCGAGGATTACTGTCAAAAATTGTTTCTTTTTTTTCACGATAATGCCAGACCTCACACGGCGAATATGACCAAAGAGCTCTTACGGGAATTTCACTGGGACGCATTTGATCATCCTCCGTACAGCCCGGACCTCGCTCCTACCGACATTCATCTCTTCTTACACCTAAAATCTGTCCTTGGTTGTCAGCACTTCAATGAAGATGACGAGCTGAAAAAACATGTTACAACTTGGTTGAATACACAGGCGGCAACCTTCTATGAAGAAGGCCGGCCGCGGTGGTCTCGCGGTTCTAGGCGCGCAGTCCGGAACCGTGCGACCGCTACGGTCGCAGGTTCGAATCCTGCCTTGGGCATGGATGGGTGTGATGTCCTTAGGTTAGTTAGGGTTAAGTAGTTCTAAGTTCTAGGGGACTGATGACCACAGCAGTTGAGTCCCATAGTGCTCAGAGCCATTTGAACCATTTTCTATGAAGAAGGCATACCAAAACTTGTACCACGCTATGACAAGTGCCTACAAAATTTCAGAAGATATGTAGAAAAGTAGTTTATCAGTTGAAGATTTTTGTACAATAAATATTGTCTTTGTATCTGTACACGTTTGTTTTATATAACCTAACGCGACTTACTTTGTGAGAATTACCTCGTATATCACCGATTCTGCATATTACGGATCCGACAGTTTGTTGGTAGGTTTGTGTAGATATGTGGCATTAGATGTCTACGCGCGGGTCATGTAACTCACGTAAATTACGGACCGCTGATTTGCATATACATTGATGGCGCCCGATAGCAATCCAGATGGGTTCCATAGGTCTTACATCAGACGAGTATGGTCAGCAAGACATAAACGTGAGTCCGCTGTAATGCTCCTCAAAACAACTGTAGCACGGTTCTGGTTACGTGAGAGGGTTCAAAAATGTTTCAAATGGCTCTGAGCACTATGGGACTCAACTGATGAGGTAAAACTAGTTAAACCTAACTAACCTAAGGACATTACACACATCCATGCCCGAGGCAGGATTCGAACCTGCGGCCGTAGCGGTCTTGCGGTTCCAGACTGCAGCGCCTTCAACCGCACGGCCACTTCGGCCGGCACGTGAGAGGGAAAATTATTTTGCTGAAAGATGACACTACCGTCAGGGAAGACATGAAGCAATGCAAGTGATTGGCAGCTATCAGCGTCTCTTCGATTACTACTCCAGGTACCATGCAAGCGCAGAAGAATGTCTCCCATAGCATAATACTGCCCCCACCAGCCTGCGTCCGCGGCGCGCTGCAGGTTTCTAGCCGGTCTTCGCCTCGATGACAGCGTTTGTGGAGACGACCATCGACCCAGTGCAGCAGAAAAGTGATTCATCCGGACAGCCGACCGTTCCCTTTGGTCGACGGTCGAATTCCGATGGTTCCGACCCAACGAAACCGTTATTAACGGCCGCGGTGGCCGAGCGGTTCTAGGCGCTCCAGTCCGGAACCGCGCTGCTGCTACGGTCGCAGGTTCGAATCCTGCCTCGGGCATGGATGTGTGTGATGTCCTTAGGTGTAAGTAGTTCTAAGTCTAGGGGACTGATGACCTCAGATGTTGAGTCACATAGTGCTCAGAGCCATTTTTTTTTAAACCGTTATTGACGATTTCATCGGGTTAACATGTGAACACTCAGGGGTGGTCTGCTGCGGAGCTCCACGTTCAACAATGTATGATGAGCAGTGTGCTCCGAAACACTTACGTGTCCACTAGCATTGTACTCCTCCGGCAAAGGTACCACAGATCACCATCTATCCTACTTCACTGACGAGGTAAGTCTCCGAATCCCACGTGGTGTAGATCCAAACAGTTTGGCCCCTAGTGGTAGTTTCACTCTTATTCTACATCCTTCCGTAGATCCTCACGACATTAGTACGCGAACATTCGACCAACTTCGCCGTTTTCGAGATATTCTTTCACAGTATCTGCGTAATAACAGTCTGCTCTTTCACAAAGTCGCTTATCTCAAATGATTTCCCCAATTTGCAGCTCATATCTTCGATAGGGTGATTTTCGTTCGTGTCTGCTCCACTTGTATGCTTTCATTATCACGTCACGTGCCCGGAACGCCACCAGTTGGCATCCAACTTTGTGGTAGGCAGTGGTTGCCATGTTTTCCGTCATCAAAGTAACCGGTGGTCACAGCAATGTAATTGCACCGTGTAGAACTTAATATTATCTACTCTGGCCCTACCTATTTTTATTTTCTGTAATCGTTCTCATTAATGGATTACTTGTGTGTGTTTCGTAATATGTAACTGTAGAAACAGAAGCATTATCAGTTTCCTCTTGCTTAATTTTCCGAAATAGTGTTTATTAAATTTTATCAGTACAAGTGTGACTCTTCATCCCAGGGATTGACAATGACTAACATACTTGCTATACTAAATATTTGAAGGATGTATATATATATATATTAGTAACCGGATCCAGGTTCCACATTGCCTATCTAAATTCTTTCAGGACGGTTTTCAGTATTTCATTAACACATTTTACTGTGACCAGTCCCTTTTGTCCTATTATTCAAGTTTTATTTTGCATTACCGGTGTCAAATAGCCTAGCGATTCTTCATCAGTTGGTATATACTGACTGCATGGTCCAAATTGCTCTGAGCACTATGCGACTAAAAATCTGAGGTCATCAGTCCCATAGAACTTAGAACTACTTAAACCTAACTAACCTAACGACATCACACAAGTCAATTCCCGAAGCAGGATTCGAACCTGCGACCGTAGCGGTCGCGCGGTTCCAGACTGTAGCGTCTAGAACCGCTCGGCCACTCCGGCCGGCTACTGACTGCATGTTTGCAGCGTTCTGCGGGTCGTGTAGCTGTGATAACATGTATAAACGAAACATGTAAGCACCAGATATGGCGGGAATCAGTCACATTACGAGATCAGGTTAGTTGCATTACTTAGTATTATTAATATCTCTTGGTTTGTTATGGGTGCACAAATTGTTTTGGAAATCAAACGTGTGTTATGCAGTGACATTCATATAGCATCCACGCGTTTTACAAAACTAAAATAAATTAAAGCGCATGATAAAAGTTATGTTTTAAGAATTTGTAATGCCGTAGGGAGTTAATTTGTTCAGAGCTTGCATTCGACATTAGCGACAGTAAGTACGAGCATATATCTTTTTGTATTACATCCATTATTGCAACAATAATATGTATTTTCATTACAAGTTAGGATGATATTACATCTACAATGTTAGTGCAGAGCCGGCCGATGTGGCCGAGCGGTTCTAGGCGCTTCAGTCTGGAACCGCACTACCGCTAGGTCGCAGGTTCGAATCCTGCCTCGGGCATGGATGTGTGTGATGTCCTTAGGTTAGTTAGGTTTAAGTAGTTCTAAGTTCTAGGAGACTGATGACCTCAGATGTTAAATCCCATAGTGCTCAGAGCCATTTGAACCAATTTTTTGTTAGTGCTTAAACTATTTTTGACATTAATCCTTAAGGTTAATTAACATTAGTCATTACTTGTCAAATAAACATCAAAACTCTGCATTAAGATTTTTCCACGTCCATAATGGATAGAAGTTTTACTAATTGACTAACCTAATTTACAAAATTATCTGCTTGTTGACATCTGTAATCTCACGTTAAATGCTTAAGACATTAAGTCAAATATTAAAGTCAGAAACTGAGTATATCTCTTTAGGCAGTGTAATTGACGTCACGCAAATTATGCAACACTATATTCATCCAGTGTTTCAGAATAAGAGCACATAGCGGGTCCCATCAGATACACAAAGTTTCAAACTTGTGATTCTTCAATTTCTCCAGGCGTATTTCATGACGAAATAAATCTCGGATGAACAGCCTGGTGTGTGTGTACAAAGGACACAATGTTTCGGCAATCGACGTTGTTGCCGTCATCAGGTGTGCTGATGTAAACCAGCAGGTGTGCTGATGTACATCAGCACACCTGATGATGGCAGCAAGGACGATTGCCAAAATATTGTGTCCTTTGTACACTCACACGAGGCTGTTCATCCGAGATTTATTGCATCAATTTCAACCCTTTTCTCGCCGAAAACCTACACAAAATGATGAAAGGGAAAAAATGCATCGCTAACTATATTTTTTTGTCCATGAAGTAAAACGTCAACATCAGGCATGATGTTTTAATTTATTACTTTTTTACTAATAATTCTATTCGCAAGACATTTTGTAGATACCATTCATATACAGGGTGACTGATAAATAATGGCGTGATGCATCCAGTTAAAAGCACACTATATCGAAAGCAAAAAAGTCTCAGTAAACACAGTTCCGCAGGCGAACCTTTTGCGAGGTAGTTGTGACTTTGTGGTTACCAGGCACTACTTACTTGATCCCGTGTAAACGTCAATGGGGTTAGGAGAAGGTAACAATACTGTAAAACATCAAGAAAAATTAGACAGATGTATAAGTGTTCTGAATGAACACGACAACATGTACAGGACTACTCGTAGGTAACGTTTGTGTTCAAAGTGTCGTCCTTGTATCCAGATGCAGGCCAGTGCCCGTCGCCGCAGTAAGTGTCGAGCAATAACAAACGCCCATGTATCATTTGGAAGTTCTTGGCGGGCGTTGACAAGTCTCTGCTAGAATTCTCCCACTTTGTTAACCGGTAGGGCGTACACTACACGTTTAACGTGGCCCCAAATACAGATATCAACGGATTTCAGGCCATGTGGTCTAGGAGGCTCGGTCCTCCTAGCCCAGTCCATCTCTGGCCATAACGACGGGTTATTGGATGTCATCCTACTATAGCAGCAAATTGAACCGGTGCTCTATCACGTATGTACCACACCCTCTGACATTGCTCTCAGGCAACATCCTCAAGCAGTCCTGCAAGATGATACCGCATAAAATAATTGCGTCCACTGCATTTGTCTAGTAACATTTACGACCCATTAAGACGATCAGCTAGTGCTCCTAAACCCACATTCAATGAGAAACATTTCTGGCACAGAGGGTGGGTTGGAGCCTAGATGATTCTGAACGTGAAAACCGTGACAATCCCGAGTAAACCGTTCTTCATCTATAAATAAAATGTTATTATCAAACATAAGGGTGCCTACACCTTGTTGTTGCCTCCACTGATAGAACGTTAGTTTAGGATCAAACTCCGCCTCACTACGACACTAAAATCATTGGCGGTGGTACTGTTACACTGTATGGCGATGAATTCTTCTCCGAACACTAACGTGTGTCATTCCAGGAATTTGTGTGGCAAGAGTCTTTGTCGAGATTCCCGGAGGGTGTTCCACTGTTTCCAGCTCCACATCTTCAAGAACACGTGTAATTCGGGTAGGCCTATCCGCTCGTGCAGCATACGCAAGAATCGTTGTTTCTCGAAGGCATCGATGCATCGTTGTAGATGTTCGACTCTCAAGGCACCACTGGGCAGAATATGCTTTTTAGTACAAATCTGCAACCTACCGTCCATTGCCTTTAGCGCTACCCTACATGAAATTTACTCCACGTTACTGTAATGCTCCATGTTACCACGAACTCTCGTACAGCACAAATGACCCTACGCATACAAGTGACATGAATGGCACTACGGGTGCGTAGTGTGGTCTGTGTTTTTATACGGCATTTACATAGAATCACGCCATGATTGGCTGGTAACGCCAAAGCCGCAATTATCTTGCAAGAAGTTCGTTTGCAGACCTACGTTTACTGATACGTTATTGCTTCTAGTATCGTGTAATTTCCACTGTATGCTTTCAAGCCATTACTTATGACATACCCCGTATACCACAGAATGTATGCGCAAAACCATATCGTTGTATAGTCAATAACCATTGAGATGCTTGAAAAATTCGCTTTCTTAAGAACAGAGAGCCAGTTACTGATATTACTATACTTTCTCTTTGGTATCTGGGTGAATAATCGTGAACCCTTAAATCCATAAAAGTTTCGTATGGTTAATGTTAAATTTTTAGCACATTAACCCATTATGAAAGTCATCAGATGTTTGAAGCTGCTTTATACATGGGAATTCGATCATTTAAAGGCGGCCGCTGTGGCCGAGCGGTTCTATACGCTTCAGTCCAGAACCGCGCTGCTGCTACGGTCGCAGGTTCGAATCATGCCTCGGCCATGAATGTGTGTGATGTCCTTAGGTTAGTTAGGTTTAAGTAGTTTTAAGTCTAGGGGATTGATGGCTTCAGATGTTAAGTCCCAAGAGCTTAGAGCCATTTGAACCATCGATCCTTTAAAAAAGTACTCTCATGTCCAGAAAAAGAATCAGAACGCCTTGAACGACTAGAGACAGGATGTTCATATTCAAAGGATATGTGCATTAGTATGTTCTGCAGAAATGACTAGCAACTCAGTATACCTCGGTTCAGCATTTTTCCTGTTTCCTACTAAGCATAGCGTCCGCCATGAGACCTGATAACTTGTTCCATGTGAGAAGGCATCAACGCGTATAAGGCGCGAATGGCGTCCTGTGAGATAACCATCCATGCAGCATTCACCTGGTTCCGAAGTTCAACTGTGCTGGTTAGTATTTGGTCACAGCGCTGCACCCATCATTTCACCATATCCCCGACGTTTTCGATTGGCGACAAGTCTAGTGGTCTGGCGGGACAGGGGAAAAGGCTGACATCCTGTGACACTGAAAAGGCACATTTACGTGCAACAACATGTGGTCGTGCACTGTATTGTTGAAAAGTTGACTCTGGGGTGTTGTTCAGAAAGGGTAAGGCTACGGATCGCAGGAAGTCAGCCACTTGGGTCACACTGGTCACAGTGTCCTGGACAAGCATCAATTGAGATTTGTGGTTGTACCAAATAGCACATAGGCCTCTAGTTGGCGCCGTGCACCTTGTGCGAATGCAGTCAATGCGATGCCGCTCCCCCTGTCTGCAGCGAACAGAAACGCGGCCACCATTTTCAAAGGAACAAAAGCTGGGTTCATCGGAAAACAGTACCTGATGCCGATATGAAACTTCCTGGCAGATTAAAACTTAGTGCCAGACCGAGACTCGAACTCGGGACCATCGCCTTTCGCGGGCTGGTGCTCTACCACCTGAGCTACCCAAGCACGACTCTGGTGGAAGTAAAGCTGTGAGGACGGGGCGTGAGTCGTGATTGGGTAGCTCAGATGGTAGAGCACCTGCCCGCGAAAGGCAAAGGTCCCGGGTTCGAGTCTCGGTCCGGGACACAGTTTTAACCTGCCAGGTAGTTTCATATCAGCACACACTCCACTGCAGCGTGAAAATCACATTCTGGAGTATCTGATCCCATTCCTGTCACCAGAGTCGTCATTACATACACTATTGTCGTTTAGCATGTTTCTGCACATACGTCAAAGGTAAGCGGAGAAGTGGACGACACGCACGTAAGCTACGCCGTAATAAACGGCGACAGACTGCCACACCTGATACGATGTGTTTCACTGTTGCACCAGAGTCGAGGAGGACGCAGATCTGTCCCGTAATGCCATTCGGATGTGCTGTCTGTCTCCTCGAGGGGGGGGGGGGTGAGGGATGCGGGGGCAGAGGGGGGGGGGAGGCATCATCACATTCTATATTAAAACTGTTTTGTACATGGGAACAGATTCTATAAACAATTTGTGGGTAGGGGGGGGGATTTTACTGGTTGGCTATTGTACATCGTATTACGTCTAACTAAGCGTAAAAACCCTAAATGTATTTTACGAAATTTCAGTAAAAAGTTTTTGCTCTGTGTTATACAGCTGTTATCACCAATTTCTTTACAACACTTAATTTTTGGTTGTGTCTCTGGGTTTGTCCACTTAATTATTGTATACTGTTTTCTCTTTGTAGAAACAGTCAACAGAAATTGCTGTCTGTGAGTTGCAGGCTGTCTATTTGAATATTGACGATGTAATTTTCTCAGGGTAGAGGCGTCATTTTGGAATCTTGCTGAATGCAGCTGCAACACGGATTCAGAAAATATCGTTCTTGTGCAACACAGGTAGCCCTTTGTTCCCACGAAGTAATGAGTGCTGTCGACAAGGGATCTCAGATCTATTCCATATTCTTAGATTTCCAGAAGGCTTTTGATACCGTTCTTCACAAGTGGCTATTACTCAAATTGCGTGCATATGGAGTATCGTCTCAGTTATGTGACTGGATTCGTAGTGACAGACGGTAAATCATGGAGTAGAACAGAAGTGATACCTGGCGTTCCGCAAGGTAGTGTCATAGGCCCCCTGCTGTACCTGATTTATATACAGGGCTATTACAAATGGTTGAAGCGATTTCATAAATTCACTGTAGCTCCATTCATTGACATATGGTCACGACACACTACAGATACGTAGAAAAACTCAAAGTTTTGTTCGGCTGAAGCCACACTTCAGGTTTCTGCCGCCAGAGCGCTTGAGAGCGCAGTGAGACAAAATGGCGACAGGAGCCGAGAAAGCGTATGTCGTGCTTGAAATGCACTCACATCAGTCAGTCATAACAGTGCAACCACAATTCAGGACGAAGTTCAACAAAGATCCACCAACTGCTAACTCCATTCTGCGATGGTATGCACAGTTTAAAGCTTCTGGATGCCTCTGTAAGGGGAAATTAACGGGTCGGCGTGCAGTGAGCGAAGAAACGGTTGAACGCGTGCGGGCAAGTTTCACGCGTAGCCCGCGGAAGTCGACGAATAAAGCAAGCAGGGAGCTAAACGTACCACAGCCGACGGTTTGGAAAATCTTACGGAAAAGGCTAAAGCAGAAGCCTTACCGTTTACAATTGCTACAAGCCCTGACACCCGATGACAAAGTCAAACGCTCTGAATTTTCGGCGCGGTTGCAACAGCTCATGGAAGAGGATGCGTTCAGTGCGAAACTTGTTTTCAGTGATGAAGCAACATTTTTTCTTAATGGTGAAGTGAACAGACACAATGTGCGAATCTGGGCGGTAGAGAATCCTCACGCATTCGTGCAGCAAATTCGCAATTCACCAAAAGTTAACGTGTTTTGTGCAATCTCACGGTTTAAAGTTTACGGCCCCTTTATCTTACGCGAAAAAAAACGTTGCAGGACACGTGTATCTGGACATGCTGAAAAATTGGCTCATGCCACAACTGGAGACCGACAGCGCCGACTTCATATTTCAACAGGATAGTGCTCCACCGCACTTCCATCATGATGTTCGGCATTTCTTAAACAGGAGATTGGAAAACCGATGGATCGGTCGTGGTGGAGATCATGATCAGCAATTCATGTCATGGCCTCCACGCTCTCCCAACTTAACCCCATGCGATTTCTTTCTGTGGGTTTATGTGAAAGATTCAGTGTTTAAACCTCCTCTACCAAGAAACGTGCCAGAACTGCGAGCTCGCATCAACGATGCTTTCGAACTCATTGATGGGGACAAGCTGCGCCGAGTGTGGGAGGAACTTTATTATCCGCTTGATGTCTGACGAATCACTAAAGGAGAACATATCGAACATTTTTGAATGCCTAAAAAAACTTGAGTTTTTGTATGTGTGTGCAAAGCATTGTGAAATTATCTCAAATAATAAAGTTATTGTAGAGCTGTGAAATCGCTTCAACCATTTGTAATAACCCTGTAAATGATCTAGGTGATAATCTGAACAGTCCCCTTCGAGTTTTTGCAGAT
Organism: Schistocerca nitens; assembly: GCF_023898315.1. Classification (NCBI taxonomy): domain Eukaryota; kingdom Metazoa; phylum Arthropoda; class Insecta; order Orthoptera; family Acrididae; genus Schistocerca; species Schistocerca nitens. Next base: position 953,727,689 of record NC_064617.1, read on the forward strand.
GATGCTGTAATTTACCGTCTAGTAAAATCATCAGACGAGCAATTCCAATTGCAAAATGATCTAGAGAGAATTTCTGTATGGTGCGAAAAGTGGCAATTGGCACTGAGCAATGAAAAGTGCGAGTTCATCCACATGCCTACTAAATCAAATCCGATAAATTTTGGGTATACGATAAACTGCACAAATCTAAGGGCTGTCAGTTCGACTAAATACCTAGGAATTGCAATTAAGAGCAACTTAAATTGGGAAGACCACATAGATAATATTGTGGGGAAGGCGAAACAAAGACTGCGCTTCGTTGGCAGAACACTTAGAAGATGCGGCAAACCCACTAAAGAGACAGCCTACATTACACTTGTCCGTCCTCTGCTGTAATATTGCTGCACCGTGTGGGATCCTTACCACGTAGGACTGACGGAAGACATCGAAGAAGTGCAAAGAAGGGCAGCTCGTTTCCTGTTATCGCGCAATAGGGGTGAGAGTGTTACTGATATGATACGCGAGTTGGGGTGGCAGTCACTGAAACAAAGGTGGTTTTCTTTGCGGCGATATCTATTTACGAAATTTCAATCACCTACTTTCTCTTCCGAATGCGAAAATATTTTGTTCACATCCACCTACATAATGAGAAATTATTATCATAATAAAGTAAGAGAAATCAGAGCTCGAACGGAAAGATTTAGGTGTTCTTTTTTCCCACGCGCCATTCGAGAGTGGAATGGTAGAGAAGTAGTATGAGAATAGTTCGATGAATCCTCTGCCAGGCACTTAAGTGTGAATTGCAGAGTACCCATGTACATGTAGATGAATTGTTGATTTCACAGCAGAGGCCACTTTAACCCTGTCTCGCAAATCAAAGTGAGGCAGGCGACTCTTTAGTCAGGCTGGTGCAGCAGTGCAGAGAATTAATTCGGGCTCGCCTTTAATCGTTTCCGAGTAAATCGACGGAGCATTATATTGCGAAAGTTCCCTCGCGCTCCACACTTCGATAACAATGCATCCACGCTACCTGCGAGTGAAACTTTTGCCGACTCCACGAAAACTCCTAGAACGAAATGAAAGCGACGTTTTAGCTTCCTCCTCCTGCAATTACTGCTGCTGTACCTAAATTACTAGAAGAGGCAACGACAAGTTTACTGTGAAAGGAAAATTATGCACCTCCATAAAAACACACTGATAAAAACATGGTCCTTAAGAGAAATGGCTGTATGATCGTTCTGCTGTCAGCTTCAAATGCCGGTTTTCTAAATTTGTGTGATGTCCTTAGGTTAGTTCGGTTTAAGTATTTCTAAGTTCTAGTGGACTGATGACCTCAGAAGTTAATTCCCATGGTGCTCAGAGCCATTTGAACCATTTTTCTCATTTGAGTCCCCCGAAGCATCACTTTAACACCAGCGCTCTGCTCGAACCTACCGGTAACAAATCTAGCAGGCCACCTGTCAATTACTTCGATGTTTTCATTTAATCCGACCTGGTAGGGATCCCAAACACACGAGCAGCTGGACTCAAAAGCAGGTATCGCCAGTGACCTACATGCGGTCTCATTTACAAGTGAACCATCAGTCCCTAAAAATTGTCCCAATGAACCGAAGTCGACGATTCGCCTTTCCTACCACAACCCTCGTCCTAATAGCTGAGTGGTCAGCGTGACGGATTACCGTCCTACGGGCCCGGGTTCGATTCCTGGATGGGTCGGAGATTTTCTCCGCTCAGGGGCTGGGTGTTGTGTTGCCATCACCATCGTTTCATCCCCATCCGGCGCGCAGGTTGCCTAACGTGGCGTCGAAAGTAATAAGACCTGCCCTGCAAGGGCCTCTCGGTCAAAGACGCCAAACGCTCATTTCCATTTTACCACAACGCTCGCAAGGTCTATCAGTTCAATATCGCTTTGTGGCGTTAAGCCGAGATATTTAAACGACGTGACTGTATCAAGCAGGACGCTACTAATGCTTTTCCTATTCCTCCGCATTAACTTATATTTAGAGCCAGCTGCCATTCGTGAAACCAGCTAAAAATTTGGCTAAATTACCTTCCATCATCATCATAACGGACTAACACATTTCCCTGGTGCACTGCTGACAATATCCTTGAGTCCGATGAACTCTCGCCGTCGAGGACAACACACTGGGTTCTGTTACTTAAGTCCCCGGGAGGGGAGTGCCGAGGGGGACGTGACCATGGAAAAATACTGAACAAGTACTATTAACTGCAGTGGAGACAAAGGGGATACGTGGAAAGAGCATATTGAAGGCCTCAACGAGGTGGAAGAACTATCTCATCATATGACAAAAGAAGAAATGAGAGTCGACATGGAGAGACAAGGAATCAAGTATTAGAGTCAGATTTTAATATAGATTTGGAACACGAGAGATCAACGTGGAATGCATAGGCAACGTTCCTTCCGAATTACTAAAATCATCTGTGGAATTGTCAATCAAGCGACTACTGAAATTGATATGTAAAATCTATGAGACAGGCGGTATTGTATCTGACTTTCGGAAACATATCATCCACACAATCCGGAAGATTGCAAGGGCAGATAAGTGACACATCCAGCCTGAGCTTAATAGCTCTTGCATCAAAGTTCCTGACAAGAATAATAATAGGAGAAGGAAAAGAAGTTTGAGCATCTGGCAAAAGAGAGATGTTTCTGAAGTTGTACTTGATAACGGAAGCAACACTTGAGAAAAATGAAGACTCGTTCGTAAGAGTTGTCGACTTAGAAAAAGTTTTCGACTGTGTAAAATGGCGCAAAATGCACGAAATTTTTCGAAAAATAAATGTAAGCTATAAGGAAAGACGGTTTATGTAATATGTGCAGAAAACAAGGGGGAGCAGTCAGAAAGGAAGACAAAAATGGAAGTGCTCAGATTAGAAATGGTGGAAGACAAGTATACAGTCTTTGGCCATTACTGTTCTACCTATACACCGAAGAAGCAATGATGGAAATAAAAGATTCAAGATTGGATTAGTATTCAGAGAGGAAGGATATCAACTATAAGATTCGATGATGACGTTTCTATCCTCGTTGAAAGTGAAGGAGAACTAGAAGGCCAACTGAATGAAATTAACAGTCTACTGAATTCAGAACAGGGAGTGATGGGAAATCGAAGAAATGTGACAACGAGACTAAATGAACTTAACTTAAAAATTGGGGACCACGAAATAGACAGAGTGAAGGAAACTTGCCACAATTAAAGCAAAATAACGCGTAACAAACGAAGCAATGATGGCATAAAAAGTAGGGTAGCACGGGCAAGGAGGACATTCCTGACTAAAAGGGGATAACTATTGTTAAACATTAACCTGAACTCGAGGGAGAAATTTTTGAGGGTGTACGTCTACAGCACGTCATTGTAGGATGTGAACCATGGACTGAAGGAAAACCGGAAATTAAAACAATCGGAAAATTTGACAGATTGTGATATAATCGTAAATGGATAATTAAAATCAGGCAGAATGCTTAGACAAAAAGAATGAGAAATTTCTCCGTAGAATTGTTGAGGAAAGATATATATGGAGAACACTGACTAGAAGAAGGGGTAGAATGATAGAATATTTGTTCAGACACCGGAGAATAGTTTTCACGGTGCTAAAGGAAGCTGTGGAGAGTATAAGCAGTACTGGGAGACAGATATATCGATACTTCCAACGAATAATTGTGGACGACGGGTGCAAACACCCCTCTGAGAAGAAGAACAGGAGGTTGGCACAGAGGAGCATGTTATGTTGGGCCGCATCGAACCAGTCAAAAGACTGCTGACGCAGAAGAAAGTTTAATTTCAAAACTTACTTTCAATAAATTGAAACAATAAATAGACACAAACTGTCTGATACACCAAGGGAGAAGTTTCGAGCTCAGTGGTATTTTTACCCTGACGTCAGTTTCGAGATCGCATGTCCCTCTCCGCTGCAGAAGTGAGTGCACTTCGTCGCTTAGTTCTTTTTTGCACAGGCCCCCCTCTAACATCGCGCCACGGGGCGTTCTTAACTGGGAACGTCGGTCGGCTTTAAAAGCAAACCGCAGGGCGCGTTTCAAAACAAATTCTCGCATCGCTGGTGGACTTAAGACGTCGGCGTGTCTTTAGTGGGATCTGGTAGGTAGCACAAGCGCTGAGAGAGTGTTTGAAAGAGTGCGTTCCTGTAGAAGCTCACGTAAGTACAAATGTCCACGTTTCGTCCGTGTGTTCAAAAGCAAACTAGCCCTTTTTTATCGAAAGCTGGCCAGTGCTTCAAGCCTGGTCACGGTCTCTGCTGTGCAGAAACGGTAATCGATCTCAATACTTCTTCGTACAGCAAGGAACGAGTAAAGCGTTGATCGTAGCATTTACAAGGGTCTATAACAACACTTATCTCATTACTCTCAATTACTTCGTGTCTCTTAATAGCCTTTTTTTCTAATCACTTCGTGATAGTCTCGCACGTGATGTTCTGTTCTACTCAAATTTATTCGAGACATTCAGACTTTTAAATACTAAAATTACTGGTTATCGATGAACGTACACATCTACATCTACATCACTACTTTGCAATTTACACTTAAGTGCCCGTCAGAGGGTTCTTCGAACCATCTTCAGACAATTTCTCCACCGTTCCAGTTTCGAGCAACACGTGGGAAAAATTAACTCTTACATCTTTCTGCAGGAATTCAATAGGAGCATCTCTTCCTTTTCTCCATCTGTAGTTTGGTGACAGCAAAATATTTTCACATTCAGAGGGGCAAAATTTTTGATTGAAATGTCGTGGAAAGATCTAGTAGCAACGAAACACGTCTTCATTTTAATGGCCGTCACCCTAACACACTTATCACATCCGTGACACTCTCCCCGTGGTTTCTAGATAATACAAAACGAGATTACCTTCTTTGAACTTTTTCGATGCCCTCCTTCAGTCCTATCTGATAAGGATACCATACAGCACAGCAATACTCTAGCAGAGAATTCACAAGCAGTCTCTTTAGTAGACCTGCTGTATCTTCGAAGTGTCCTGCCAATAAAACGTTGTCTTTAATTTGCCTTTCTTACAATATCATCTATTTGATCGTTCCAACATAAATTTAATGTAATTGTAATTCCTAGGTATTTAGTAGAATTCACACCCTTTCAATTTGTCTGAGTTATTGGTTATCCGAAATTTAGCAGATTCCTCTTTCGTACGCATGTAGATGACCTCACATTTTTCCTTATTGAGAAACAATTTCCACTTTTCACACCACTCAGATATGGTATCTAAGACATTTTGCAAGTGGTTTTGATCTTCCGATGACTTTATTAGCCGGTAAATGTCAGCATCATCTGCAAACAATTTGAGAGGCCTGCTCAGATCATTTCCTAAATCGTTTATGTAGGAACAGCAAAGGCCCCCTGACATTTCCTTGGGGAACGCCGGATATCACATCTGTTTTACTCGATGGTTTCTCACCGATTACTATGTAGACTGACCTTTCTGAGATGGAATCATGGGTCCTGTAGCACAACCGAAGCGATACTCCGTAGGCACGCAATTACATTGGAAGTCTCTTCTGAGGAACGTTGTCAAAAGCCTTCTGGAGATATAGAAGTATCGAATCAATTTTAGATCCCCTGTTGATAGCACTCATTACGTCGTGCGAATATAAAACTCGTCATGTTTCACAAGAACTATATTTTCTTAATCCATGCTGACTGTGTGTCAATACACCGTTACCTTCGAGGTAATTCACAATGTTCAGACACAGAATACGTTTCAAAATCCTACTCCAGATGGATGTTAGTGATGTGGGTCTGTAGTTCAGCGGATTATTGTTATTTCGTTTCTTAAATATTGTTGTCACCTGTGCAGCTTTACAGTCTTTTGGTGCCGACGTTTCGTCGAGCGAGGATTTGTATATGATTGCTAAGTAAGAAACTGTTGTATTAGTGTACTCGTTGCACCGAGGATGTCTACTTCTAAGTTACTCACGTTGGTAATTCTTCACGATTCGAGTTCTGGAATATTTGCCTCGTCCAAGAAAGTGTATTGCAAACAGTAGTTCACCAACGTTTGGTTGCATCATAGTATTTTAATATAGTCGCATTCATTCTAAGTGACTTAAGATGACGTGATAAATTAGAACGAACCAACCGGAAACTGACGATAACTTTTAACTCGTTAAAGCCGATCAGGATCGCAAGTATCTTTTCGCGTCTGTGACTGAACACCAAGCTTTGAGTGAAATTTTTCAATTCCTGGCTCCCACACTATGCTGCTGCACGTACTCTCCTCCACAACATTTGCCTCAGGCAGTCTTGGTCACGTTTACTCTCTCAGGTCATAAACGCATCCAGCCTCCACGATACCACTCGACCACCATTGCACGCATAAACTGGTTACACGCTGAGATCATATCAGAAGAGGCTGAAAGGGAATTTAACTCCAGTCCTAAAGATAGGAAGCATACATCCGGAATAACGCTGGCTCAAAATTCCTTGCCGTATATTTTCAGAATACCTATCAACTGTACAATGTATCTTCATTCACCACCATAGAACGGCTTAAGAAAAAATCGACATCAAACCACATCATAAAATTAATTTATAGACAAACCGCTACAGATCATGAGTTATTTAGTGGAGTAGATTATTTTGACTCAGCACGTGCCACCAACTTTAAACGATAGTAGACCTGGTGGCAAACGTTAGAGGTTTGTTTCATCAGTCGGCACCATTTTTCAGCAGGAAATGGTACTAGTTGGTTTTGTCTTAATTGCTTTATATAGAATTACTACGTAATTCAATGTAAAATCCCTCCAATCTGTAATTATTAAAAGCTGTATACATAACAAGTTAAACAGATTCAACATGCGATCCAAGCCAACAACAATAGGACAAAGTCCTCTTCCACAAAACTGTCTGCATCCACATTAAGTAACAGCACATAGGCAGTTGTACAGTCACTCCTACACTTCTTTTAATGTTTTTATAGTTCAAGAGATGAATCAGAAATACACATAGTTAATGCCAGAAACGACATTCTGGAGGTAAAGACAGATGAAATATATAAAAGTAAATCGAGGAGTGGAGGAAGTACAAGGCCACCAGAGATTCTGCCTCTTTACTAGCTGGATGTGATATACCGTAGTACGGGTAGAACTTGTAAATCTTTTTATAGAAGACCTACGGAGGGCAGTTATCCACAGCTAAACAATGCAAAATAAGTAATCATGAAATATTCTTGCGAAACGAAATGATGCTCATAGAAATAAAGTGAAATGCTAACTCTCTTCCCACCCTCAATGAGCCATTTTCGTTGCAGATGGCAAGCTATATAATAAATCAAAGAATGGTCACACAGAACCGAACAGTCTAAAGAATAAGATAAGTACCAAAATAGGCGAAAATGAATTTCGGCTTAATTTACGTATCTAACAACAGTCACTTAAAGTATAATTACACATAACGGACGTGAATAAGAGTACACAATACAAAGGCGCAATGGTGCTGGAATAATATTGTGCATAATAAGCAGATTATTTTAATCTAAGCAATGCCATAACTTATACGATGTAGTTTTCACGGCCGTTAAGACTTACGACCTGAGAAGCTATTCAGTGTATAAATCTTTTCCCTGTCATTTCGTCTCCGACGTCAGGACGCGTCTTTGGAGGTAAAACGGCAAGGAATGCAATATCTATATTAAATCACCTAAAAGGAGACCCATGAGATCAAAATCTATGGTCCTGCGATAGCCCGGTCGAGTGTCCGTAGCATCTACATCCACACATGTACTCCGCTAGCCACCAAGCGGAGTGTGGCGGCGGGCACCATTCTCTCCAAAGTCATATTCCCCCCCCCCCTCCCACTGTTCCACTTGCGGAAAAACGACTGTCCGAACGCCTCAGTACGAGCTCTAATTTCCCTTATCTTTGAATGGTGACCATTGCACTATTTGAAAGTTGGTGGTGATAATATATGCTCCACATCCTCGGCGAAGATCGGATTTCGGAATTTAGTGAGCAGCCCCTTCCGTTTAGCGCCTCGTCTATCTGCAAGTGTTTCCCACTTCAAACTTTCTATGCGACTTGTAACGTTCTCGCGATGGCTAAATGTACCACTCACGAATCTTGACGATCTTCTTGGGACCTTCTCAATCTCTTGTATCAGTCCGAACTGGTAAGGGTCCCATACAGACGAACAGGACTCTAAGACTGGACGAACTAACGTATTGTAAGAAATTTCCTTTGTTGAAGGCCTGCATCGCTTCAGGATTCTACCAATAAACCCCCATCTATAGTTGGCTTTACCCGTTACTTGTGAAATCTGATCATTCCATTTGAGATCATTTCGAATAGTCACACCCAGATACTTGACTGTGTTACCGGTTCCAAGGACTGGGCATTTATTTTGAACTCGTAAATTAAAGGGGATTTTCGCCTTGTTATACGCAGTAGGCTACACTTACTAATATTGAGAGATAGCTGCTAGTCATTACACCACGCATTTATTTTCTGCATATCCTCACTGATTTGTTCACAACTTTCGTGTGATACCACTTTTCCGTAGACTACAACATAATCGGCAAACAGTCTAATGCCGCTGTCTATACCATCAACCAAATCGTTTATGTAACCAATACTACTATCCCCACCAAACGCGGCCATCGACGTCGTGTAACGAGAAACATGATTCATCCCCCGAGGCGACTTGTTTCAATAGATGCACGGTCCAATATCGAGGATCCTCTGCCTATTGTAGTCGTAACTAAAGTTACGTTGTGCGAGACGCGACAGTTGGCTGCGACTGCGACGCTGCCCCCTCCTCTTTTCCCACCCTGGCAGACGGCGACACGGCCGCAACACGACTGGAGTCGTCGCCGTTTCCCAAGCTCCGGTCGGCGGCGGCGGATTCAAATACATAAGAAAAATAAGAATTCCGATTTTCTTGCTGTAAAAAATACTGTATGTTAATGCAACAAAGTTACATCGGCTCCCAGAGTTAGTTCTTCGATACAGACTCTCCTTTTACTTTACAGAATTGAAAAGTATCTCTTCCGGTTTTGCGTGTTTTTTTCGCTGTATATTACTTCTCTATCAATTGCGAGGAAAGTAAAAGGCACAAAAAATTGATGTTTGCGTATCTTACAGTTTCACATCACAGCTTGATAATGAGGTGTCTATTTTTCCGATATTCGTCACAGTTATTCCGATACTTTATTTACAAGTAACCTACTGCATAAAATTTGAATTGTGTACAGTGAAAAATGTGGTCGCTGGCTACTTTACGTATGGTTCACGTTAGGTCATACATCGTTGCTGATGAAAAGAAGTCAACATATCGAAATTATTTTTAAAGTTGAGATCAGAATGATATCGATCTCCGTTTCCGAGATTTGGGCTCATATATCTCCGGGAGCGTCGCGACTAGCCGCCAGTTCTGTCGACGCGCAATTAGAATCGTGTGGTCATCACACGATAGAGAATGCATTTGTTTTGTTTCGCTGACACATTTGAACCTAATGAAACCATTTTATGTCATATATTTCTCCGGTATGAGTTACTAATATTTCTCCATATGGTCTTGACAGTTTCATTTAAAATGCCACGAAATGTAGGTTTCTTAAAGCCAAGTGATCAAGCAGAACTCATTTTCTTGGTTTTGCTGAGGCATCTGAACCTGTTCCAAGCTTTCTTTCTCGTTTATTTCTCTGATACGAGTCCCGAATATTCCTCCATCTGTTTTGCACATTTCACCTAAAATTCCAATGAAAGATAAGTTTATTAACAATAAGCGCACGCTAGCGTCATTGCATTGTTTCAAGTTCTTGACAACAACATAGGGTTACACCTTAAACATCTCTAGAATTTTCATTTTGAACGTCTACAGTATACACTGGCAGAAATGTGGAAGAAATAATGTCCGTGCTTGTTCACGAAATTTCCCCAAATTATACTTGTCAGTTTCTCCCATGCAGAAACTTTTGGAACAAGCTAAGGCAACTTTCATAGCCGACTGACTCTTTATTCCCATCCAAATGAACTTCCATATTCTTATATTCTGACAGCATACATCGTTATGGATGACATGAACATTTAATCTTGCCAAGCTGCACTCAAAAGATGACTCCAGGATTTACAAAAGACGAATTTCAATTGTGAACTGTGTCAGACCAGAAGGGCCTTGTAAAACAGTAGTGCACTTTTGGCACAAGTTTTTTGAGCACCATCTTCTACCAATGAATTGAAGTGAATGTGACAAATTACTTCTTGCAGCATACTGTTTGCGCAATCTGTTGAGAAACGCCTTCCTCAAAAACGAACATCTATTGATTACAGAAAGCTGTACAACAATCTGGTGGTGGTTTTTCACAACTAGAAGGTATCATCAAGACACCAATCTACCGTTTACTTTCGAAGTGAAGGTATTGTAAAATGTAACTTTCTCGTTGTACTTTAGATTGTTCATTTTATAATGTACTTGCCGTTTTCAATTTTTATCGTCACAAAAAAAAAGAGTAATGCGAAAATTGACCTTCAAGTTCATTTTCATCATTCTAATTCTACATCTGCATGGATTATACTGATTTTCATAACAGGCCTGAAAAATTTGCATTAAGGCGAAAATATTATATATTTCACTCACCTGCCAGTTTCAACTGTGCACCAATTTCTTCCCAAATTTTGTCTCTGAACATAGTGTCTCTATATTTAGGGTTCTTCAAAACGTAAAGGCAAGGATGTTGCGAGACCAGCTCACAGAGCATCACATCCTGTGAGTGGCTCATTTCAGTTTTCCTTGACTGGCTCGACATGTTTCTGGCAGCCGTACGTCTTTGTGTCGTGCGACTTCCGTCGCAACACTGCTCACTGGTGCAGTGCTGCGGCAGCTGCCGCAACAGTCGCGCGTCGCAGCCCAAACTCGAACTGCGCATGCGCCAGCAGGCAACTTCTGACGTCACCTAGCGACCCGTCGCAGTCGCTAGTCTGCGTCGCGTCTTGGACAACGTACCTTAACGGAACCGTTGGATCAGCAAGGGAACGCGTAGCGTGCGCCTGCTGCCAAGCCGCATGTTCAACAGTGGGCTCCGAACGGTGTGCTCCGAAACAGTTACGCCTGAACCAGCATTGTAAATCAGTTCGAGACCTGCCACAGAGTGCCCATTATCCTGTACAGAGCGGGTTTATCTCCGACCTTCACTCCCTGTGATGAGGCGTGGACGTCTAACACATTGTCACCTGCTCGTACTTCCCCTGACCTTCAACCGCTTTCCGCAGATGCTTACAGTAGTAACACCCAAGCAGCCAACCAACTTCACTGTTTCGAAGATGCTCGTTCCCAAACGCCGGGCCATACCAATCGGCCTTTGTCAAAGCGACTTACACTGATCACTCAGAATATTATGACGACAGACCTACTATCGATACCCATCCAGGCGACAGCTGCGTCACCTGGCGAAGAATGACTAATAGTCACACACAAACACGTGCGGTGCATGTAGTATCAGTGAGCGTGCTGTCGGTGTGTGGAATGGGGAAAGGGGCATGAGTGTGACCGAGGGCAGATTGTGATGGCCGGAGGCTCGGCACGAACAGTTAGGAAACTGCACGACTCTTAGGGTTTTCGAGTAGTGCTGTGGTATCATCAACAGGTGGCTAAACCAAGGTGAAACCACGTCCAGACGTCGTGGGGTCAAGCACCCCAACCCCCTCCCCCATTGCTGATGTCGGACGTCATAGGCTGGGCAGTCTGGAAAAACAGACGACGAACTGTGGTGGAAGTAACATCGTACTTTACTGCTGGGCAGAGTGCAAGTGTGTCTGGACACACAGTGCACAAAACACTAAAGATGGGCCTCCGCAGCCGACGACCCACGCATGTGCCAATGTTCACACCACGACATAACAATAACTTTACCTTGTAACTCCTTCATTTGGTCCACTTTTGCATAGAAACACAACAATATGGGAATTTGGGTCCACTTTGCTACAAAACACTTCGATACTTGTATACTTATTTATTCCCTCAAACCATTTTCGGCGACAAATATCGCCATCATCGATGAGTTCTTATATTTAACATGTAGAAAATAGCCGAGTAATACAAACACAGTAACTCATTATTCCATTCTTGCTGTTCTTTTTTTTGAATGATAGTTTTCCATGGATACTTTGATACTACCTTATTTATTGTATGTTATGACATGTTTTGAACAACTATTCTCGCTGTTTGCGGCATATTTTCTACGATTTTTGCCGGCCGGTGTGGCCGAGCGGTTCTAGGAGCTTCAGTCTGGAACCCCGTGACCGCTACGGTCGCAGGTTCGAATCCTGCTTCGGGCATGGATGTTTGTGATGTCCTTAGGTTAGTTAGGTTTAAGTAGTTTTAAGTTCTAGGGGACTGATGACCTCAGATGTTAAGCCCCATAGTGCTCAGAGCCACTGGAACCATTTTTTCTGCGTTTTTTCAGTCTTAGCGTACATCATGTCATTTTCAACTGTGTGAGCAACTGTTAGTTAACAAATACTAAAAGTTGACCTTATGTATGTCAGCTCTAAAGAGCTCTAAAGAGTGACAGCACACATTCAACTTTCGCAAAACACCCTGTGAACAGGAAACAACAACCCCACTAATATCGAAAGCGATCTACACAATCTGAAACACAGCGACCGTCTATACCCAAACTAACAACAGAGGAAAATTACTATATACAAACAGATATAGTGGAAGGGCAACGGCCGTGCCGTGGTGGATACACCGGTTCCCGTGAGATCACCGAAGTTAAGCGCTGTCGGGCGTGGTCGGCACTTGGATGGGTGACCATCCAGCCGCCATGCGCTGTTGCCATTTTCGGGGTGCACTCAGCCTCGTGATGCCAATTGAGGAGCTACTCGACCGAATAGTAGCGGCTCCGGTCAAAAAAAAAAAAACATCACAACGACTGGGAGAGCGGTGTGGTGACCACACGCCCCTCCTTTCCGCATCTTCATCTGAGGATGATATGGCGGTCGGATGGTCCCGGTGGGCTACTTGTGGCCTGAAGACGGTGTGCTTTATAGTGGAAGGGAAAAATGTAATAAACGGAAACACAACACTTTGCAACAACACTCTTTACCGCTCTGAAAGAACTGACCCAGGACGCACAACAGAAAGCACACACACGCAAAGGAACCACTTCCACATCACACACAGATACATAAATAAGGAACAGAAGTCGTAGTAACTCTCGCTAGTTTTCATAGCCTTCTTGCAACACGCGATACATCTCTCACGATACACGTGAATAGTTAGATGGACTGAATCATAAACAAAGCGGGAAAGTTTTGTTTTTCTGTGTATAGAATCACCTACATGCCTTCCAACGAACGTGAGTACACGCATAACTAAGCAACAGCCCGGTATGCACCAAAATTGTATTCCACAACACTAGCGCAACCCCAAGTGTATAACATACGGAAGATCACCTTTTAGTTTTTGTTTACCTAGAGGCGGTCACACAGATAACAAGATGTACGCTAAGAAAAACCATTTGAAAAAGCACAAAAAATATGTCGTAAACAGCGACAATAATTCTTCAAACATGCCATAACATACAGTAAATAAATTAGTATGAAAGTCCACAGAAAAGTATATTTCAAAAAACGAACTGTAAAAATATATAAATGATTTATTATGTTTGTATAACTGTGCTATTTTCTACATGTTTTAAATTTAATGAACCCACTGATGATGACGATATTTTTCGCCGACACTGGTTTGCGGGGATAAATGAGTAAACAAATAACGAAGTGCTTTGCATCCAGGCGAACTCAAATTCCCGTATTATTGTTACCACGACAGATCTACGACTGAAACGGTCACGTGACTATCGGCCTGGACGCTCGAGCAGTGGAACAGCATCGCATGGTCTAATACAGTGATGCTTGAAGTGGTCACTGTAGCAAGTAGATATCTACTAATACCAATATTGCTGGCCCCTGCTTTGATCACAAGCGAGGTAGGCTATTCCCACACGTCGGTCAGGGACCTGAAGACGGCGTAATAAAGCGCCGAAAGTGGCTGTCTTGTAAAATAAGGCTGAAAAGTGACGGCTGGAAAGTGTTTAATTTGATATAGTCTGTCTGTAAACTCAAGAGCGAGCAGCGCTTTTGGTGGGGGAAGTGGCCTTTCCCGGAAGAACGCTGCCACCGGCCTACAGGGGCACCCAAAATCTGTTGCCCGTTACCTGTCTAGCGGTGTAGATCGGCGTGCAGTGATATACGTCGTTTCTGTTGGTGGGACCTTAGTTGCCAGTGTCAGTCAGTTAACTTTGTATACTTGCTGATATACTTCGATATCCGCAAGTGATGGATAATCGTCTAGCATTGCAAGAAAATGTGCAGAATACGAGGAAGAGGAGGTATTTGCGGAGTAAACGAGCTTTCGATCGTCTCTAATGTTATTACAGCGTGTATTAAAGAGGCGACACAAAAAGGGCTGTTGGCTAATATTACCAGCCCCAATCAAAGGGCTGAAATTTATGCAAAAGTCAGCCTCGTCCAATAGGACGCATAAGGAACGAACGCGAAAATAAGCCGCATGGCTTAATGGAATCGCCACAAACGAAAACTAATAATCTTGGGAGGAAACCGATCGTTATAGACAGTTTCAAAATCACGCGAAACCATTGATACTTATGGAACACTAAATCTCTATCTCGGTCATTATTCACCAGATTCTGAGACATATTACTAGAAATATGTGCGCAATAGATATTCTAAACACTGCTGAAATTTTCTTCGAAACATGTACATCGATTCTGGACTTATAAGCAAATAGCTTGACATACGAGGTGCGTTCACAAATTAATTTTTATTTTTTGGTAAGAACTTTATTTGTTAATCTACAGCAACGTTATCCTCTTCAAAATATTCCCCGTTGCATACTATACACTTATGTCAGTGCTTTTTCCTATTCCCTGATTCTTTAGGAACTGTTTCTTCGGGATAGTTTATAGATCTCTTAACTGTGCATTTTTAATCTCATCCATGCTTTGAAATGTTTATACCACTTCTAAGCCCTTGGTTCACCCATATCAGGCTCACCAAAAGCAATATTTAACATTTCTAAAAATTTCATACACTTTATTCCATTCCTATAACAAAATTTAATACACATTCTCTAATCTGTTTTTATACAAAACAAATAATCTTTGATGCTACCAAAACACATGTAACCTTTCTGACAACTGACAACAGAGTAAATACCCAATATGTATAACATTGTACACATACTTTCGAGACATGTTCACGAAGACAGTGACAAAAAAGTAGTGCAAATCGGACACACAAAATTATAGATTTCTGCTTACTTTTTAAACACTCTTCGTGTTGCAAGTCTTTCAAAGAAAACTTCCACCTTTTAGTAAAAACACAAAGTTAGAACAAGCCTTAAATTCTACAGATTGAGTACATTATATGGCGTTCGTTTTACGAATAGCAATAGAGGACCATACAATACATTCACATGAACAGGCATTCGGTTCTATGTCTGTAGTGTAATCCTGACTTCCATTCTTATCTTAATATTATTTACTCTATAATGTTGTGTTTCGGAAGAAGCTATCGTTTTTTCTATCCCTTCTGGTCTTAATGCGTTTATCTAAAAATGAACGCAGCCGAGACCTATCTGTACACGGCGTCGCCACAGGTTTAAACCGCGCGCCGCGGCAGGGCCAGTACTACGTTGTGAAACAGCCTGTAGAAGCGCCTTGTGACGTAGCTGGGTTGGCAGAGTGGGGACTCGCTCGCTCGCTCTTCAGTTTACCGACAGACTATATCATCATTTCTCGTGTTACAGTTACACTCTTAACTGTACGTAAAGATTTTAAAACTGGGTTCAAAATCATTATAGAATGACTAGCTTAGCGCCCGCTGCTTCACTCGCATAGATTCTATGGTCTGCGCAGCTTTGTTTTTTTTTTTTTTTTTTTTTTTTTCTTTCCGAATTGGTTTTTCACGAATCGTTACGTCCTCCAAACTTTTCACGTAAATTAACGAGATAGAAATGCACCTCCAACTAAACCGTGATTCCGCTAGCTGGAGTCGGAGGCCTTCGTTAATCCGTCCTTTTGAGTTCTTGTAGTGATGTTTCCATAGAAACTTTCATCCCCTAACACAGATTTCTTTAGAAGTAAAATACCAATTTCCATAGACTTACCTTTAAAAATGTTTTAATATAAGAAAATATTTTCATAAAATTTTTTATTCCCTATTTCAACCCTTAAGAGACTGAATTTCCAAAAACACCGAAATAATTTTTTTTTAATTTCCAACCTAGAAGCCAATTATAAGTGTTCATAAATCTAGCTTTAAAAGGTTCTTCATAATGAAATATTATCATAAAACTTCGATCAATGGAAACGTTTCGGCTCTTCGATTGAATCACATTTTCCTAGACTACGTCGCTGGTCGTCTCCACATATGGTGTCAATGAGATGAACGGCAGCTGGAAACGTGTAGCCGCCACACACGCAGCCTGTTGATAATACTATGCTATAGGACGCATTCTCCTGCACTTGCATGGGATCTGTGATAGTAAGCGAAGACAAGCTGACAGATGCGAACCACCTGCATCCCTTCATGTTTGATATCTTCCCCGAGGGCGATGCCATCTTTCAGCAGTATAACTGCCCGTGCCTCGGAGCCGGAAGCGTGCTACAGTGGTCTGAGGAGATTATAGTGAATTCACGTCGATGTCTCCGTGACCAAATTCCGCTGATGTAAATCCTGCGGAACCCATATGGGTTGTTATCGGATGCTATCACCGCATACGCAACTCAGCGGACAGTTATTTACGAGAATTACATAACCTAAACCTATTAACAAATTGTGGGATCTGTGATGCTTAAAGTCAGTAATGTATTTAGTTTCAAAGACGGCCCAACAAGCTAAGGACCAGGTGGTCGTAATATTTTGGCTCATCAATGTATTTTCTTTGGCTGTGTCATTCAGTGAATTTTGTTCTATTTCACCCTCCTTATCAGATAGTGGTAAACGGATTATTCTGTCTATGTCGTCGTCCGTTTGTCATTCACGCAAGTCCAATGGAATACCGTATCGTAGTTTTTAATAACATAGGCATTGCTGTTTCGTATTTCTTCGCCCCTATCATACCCTCGACTTTCTGGTCGGTAATATACGTAACTTAAAACTACAGGTTGTGATACATATGGAAGTTCTGGCTGTGATTCGTTCTCGGATGGCCTTAGCGTTTAAGGTAACCGCTCGCGTAAAGCAGGGAATCCGGGTTCGAGTCCCGGTCAGACCCAAATTTTCATTGTCTTCATTCCAATGTACTGCCAAACGTGATTCACTCATATTTGCAGTTGCCAATTTGTACCGTGTCGCCCCCACTTTAACGACAGTTTAGAGCAGTATACAGGTTCCATATGAATAGTTCTCCCAGACCGAGGACCGGTGTTGAGACCCGGCCCCGTAGGCCGTGGTAGAAGAAACACTCACCGCATGGAACTGCATGACGGGAACGGCAGTCGAAGCTAAATGTTGACTGGCAGGCCAGGTACTCACATCGAAACCCGTGTCGATGAGGAAATATTGTATATTGAAATGGTCGAAGATGAAGAGCCTGTTATCGTATGGTGTCGAAGACTTTCGTTAACGCGCTGTGGTGTTAAGGCGACTTCAATGGCCTTCGCAATTCAGTACGCCTACTGCAGACCATACACCTTCCTTAGAAGTGACACGAAGGGAGGCCGTTCTGCGCAGCGTCGCTGAACTGCTATGGAACCAGCAAAACCGTTGCCGTATTGGTGTTTCAGCGCACAGGCCATGGCTGCAATCTGTGCGGATGGTTCTTGAGGTCGCATGTATCATATGTAGCGATCATGCTTTCGACAATTGTGAACCAGATTGTGGGTTGATCCGGGCGAAACGTTGGCAGTTTAGGCTGAGCACTATTACAGGCGGCGCGGTCGTTGGTGAGTTAGGAACGTTTGGAAATATTCCGGCAGGCTGAGTCAGATGGTGAGATGCGAACGAGCCGAACGGGTTTGAACGCAGCATTGCAGACAAATCAACAGCGGCGGACATTCGGGAATGTGGCCGTTCGAGCAGTTGGTCTGCTCGCGGAGAAGAATCCGGAATGAAATCATCTAACGAATTGTTTGATTCCACTGTTTTATACTTTTGTCCCCTCCTGTAATACTACACTGATGAAAGTAATTTTCGTTTTTGACAAATACACGTTGTTGTGGAGTCGCCTGTAAAGCTCTGAACCGTTCAGTACGGGAATCACTGCCCTGCACTGAGAACTGCGACGTACGGCAGTTGCACAATGGCTGCATTTTCGACGTATAGCATCCGAATCCGGAGACGTAAGAGCGCAAAAATGATCCATGCACAGTCGTCAATGATTGAAGCGATCTCACAGCTTTACAATAACTTTATTATTTGATATATTTTCACAATGCTTTGCACACACATACAAAAACTCAAAGTTTTTTTAGGCATTCACAAATCTTCGATATGTGCCTCTTTAGTGATTCGGCAGACATCAAGCCGATAATCAAGTTCCTCCCACACTCGGCGCAGCATGTCCCCATCAATGAGTTCGAAACCATCGTTGATGCGAGCCCGCAGTTCTGGCACGTTTCTTGGTAGAGGAGGTTTAAACACTGAATCTTTCTCATAACCCCAGAGAAAGAAATCGCATGGGGTTAAGTCGGGAGAGTGCGGAGGCCATGACATGAATTGCTGATCATGATCTCCACCACGACCGATCCATATCCATCGGTTTTCCAATCTCCTGTTTAAGAAATGCCGAACATCATGATGGAAGTGCGGTGGAGGACCATCCTGTTGAAAGATGAAGTCGGCGCTGTCGGTCTCCAGTTGTGGCATGAGCCAATTTTCCAGCATGTCCAGATACACGTGTCCTGTAACGTTTCTTTCGCAGAAGCAAAAGGGGCTGTAAACTTTAAACCGTGAGATTGCACAAAACACGTTAAGTTTTGGTGAATTGCGAATTTTCTGCATGAATGCGTGAGGATTCTCTACCGCCCAGATTCGCACATTGTGTCTGTTCACTTCACCATTAAGAAAAAATGTTGCTTCATCACTGAAAACAAGTTTCGCACTGAACGCATCCTCTTCCATGAGCTGTTGCAACCGCGCCGAAAATTCAAAGCGTTTGACTTTGTCATCGGGTGTCAGGGCTTGTAGCAATTGTAAACGGTAAGGCTTCTGCTTTAGCCTTTTCCGTAATATTTTCCAAACCGTCGGCTGTGGTACGTTTAGCTCCCTGCTTGCTTTATTCGTCGACTTCCGCGCCCTACGCGTGTAACTTGCCCGCACGCGTTCAACCGTTTCTTCGCTCACTGCAGGCCGACCCGTTGATTTCCCCTTACAGAGGCATCCAGAAGCTTTAAACTGCGCATACCATCGCCGAATGGAGTTAGCAGTTGGTGGATCTTTGTTGAACTTGGTCCTGAAGTGTCGTTGCACTGTTATGACTGACTGATGTGAGTGCATTTCAAGCACGACATACGCTTTCTCGGCTCCTGTCGCCATTTTGTCTCACTGCGCTCTCGAGCGCTCTGGCGGCAGAAACCTGAAGTGCGGCTTCAGCCGAACAAAACTTTATGAGTTTTTCTACGTATCTGTAGTGTGTCGTGAACTTATGTCAATGAATGGAGGTACAGTGAATTTATGAAATCGTTTCAATCATTTGTAATAGCCCTGTAATTTTCGTTTTTGACAAATACACATTGTTGTGGAGTCGCCTGTAAAATACTGAACCGTTCAGTACGGGAATCACTGCCCTGCACTGAGAACTGCGACGTACGGCAGTTGCACAATGGCTGCATTATCCATGTACGGTCGTCACTAATTACCAATGTAGAATCTTACCTCTAGATAAGGTAATGGTGAAGGCAGTAACGACACGATGCTGGTAAGAACATTATTTATTACACGGCCCAATTACAAAATGTTGTCACAATGATTGTCAGCCACAGAGCAGACTGAGTCAACCTTACAAAGATATGCTTGACGCAGTCAATGGTCATACTGGTTCCTCGCCCGTGGCACCCCCACAGCAAAATAAAGCTGTAAAACCACATGAAACAAATATCAAGGTTGGGAGATACGCTATTTTATAAATATTCTCATCCAACAAAGCCGTTCGATGAACATGTGATATATCTAACAAAGAAACGACACGTGGAGATAGGATTTCGTTAGTAATACGTCGGATAACTTGTTACGACGATGAGATTTCATGTATGATAATGCCACCTCCAGCCACAGATTTGTTGGTGGTACAGCTGTCTCTATGAATATCAACAATACACTGAGAAAATCAGACTGAGCTCAATTAGTGTTTGACTAATCTCCAAAAGTTGCAGTTATGTGCAGATATACTTGTCAGCAAATCCGTGTATTAACGGTTCAAGATATAAACAGTCAGTGGTACAAAATCTAACAACAAAACGACATGTGGAATAGGTAGTCAGAATTTCGTCGGTAATACATCACCTAACTCGTTATGACATTGAGATTTTGTGTCAGTGCAATTCACAACCACAGATTTTTTGCTATTACTGTTATCTTCACGAATATCAATAACATACTGAGGGAATCGTTGGTAGTACTCTATGCAGTTTCCGATTTAGTATTTGACTAATCTCAGACAGTTGTGGTCAACTACAAATATATTTGTTGACTGACCTGTGTTTTAAAACAATACATAATCAATCAGTGGTGTGACTTCCATTAAGTTTTTGAAAACAGCCACAAGTCGCACTTCGTATTTTTTATTTACTGTTTCGCTCTTCAATAACATACCAGCTCTTGGTAATTTTGTGCCTAGCCGGGCCTGGGTAACTATACACAGGTATCTAAGGATGCCGTAGAAACTTAAGTCGTTTAACATGAAAATAAAATTCAATCCAGAATGCTTGCATCGCTGTGTAATTCCAAGATATGACAGAGTTAAAATCCGATATGCATCTGACACTGCACAACGTATCGCACGCAAAGCCGAGGTGAGTTGGATAAAAGCGGAAACCAGACGAATATGGAGTGAAACAATTACTTAATGTGCTTTATTATGATCTATAGTTTCAATTAGGAAGCCTTCTAACACCAACACAGTGCAGTGCAATGGAAAATGAAGTGCTAAGTAGGGTTGATAATGCTGCAGATAAATGTAGAGCTATTCACTGTAAGAGACTTTATGACTTGTCACAACTCGCTACAGATGGTGTCATAACTCGCTCAGAAACACAAATTAAACTCTATGGTAAGCATGCCAGTTTTACAAATATACCGCTAACCAAGAGTGAGGCAGACTTAGTGGAGAAAGAACTTCAATATACACTCCTGGAAATTGAAATAAGAACACCGTGAATTCATTGTCCCAGGAAGGGGAAACTTTATTGACACATTACTGTGGTCAGATACATCACATGATCACACTGACAGAACCACAGGCACATAGACACAGGCAACAGAGCATGCACAATGTCGGCAATAGTACAGTGTATACCCACCTTTCGCAGCAATGCAGGCTGCTATTCTCCCATGGAGACGATCGTAGGGATGCTGGATGTAGTCCTGTGGAACGGCTTGCCATGCCATTTCCACCTGGCGCCTCAGTTGGACCAGCGTTCGTGCTGGACGTGCAGACCGCGTGAGACGACGCTTCATCCAGTCAACATGCTCAATGGGGGACAGATCCGGAGATCTTGCTGGCCAGGGTACTTGACTTACACCTTCTAGAGCACGTTGGGTGGCACGGGATACATGCGGACGTGCATTGTCCTGTTGGAACAGCAAGTTCCCTTGCCGGTCTAGGAATGGTAGAACGATGGGTTCGATGACGGTTTGGATGTACCGTGCACTATTCAGTGTCCCCTCAACGATCACCAGTGGTGTACGGCCAGTGTAGGAGATCGCTCCCCACACCATGATGCCGGGTGTTGGCCCTGTGTGCCTCGGTCGTATGCAGTCCTGATTGTGGCGCTCACCTGCACGGCGCCAAACACGCATACGACCATCATTGGCACCAAGGCAGAAGCGACTCTCATCGCTGAAGACGACACGTCTCCATTCGTCCCTCCATTCACGCCTGTCGCGACACCACTGGAGGCGGGATGCACGATGTTGGGGCGTGAGCGGAAGACGGCCTAACGGTGTGCGGGACCGTAGCCCAGCTTCATGGAGACGGTTGCGAATGGTCCTCGCCGATACCCCAGGAGCAACAGTGTCCCTAATTTTCTGGGAAGTGGCGGTGCGGTCCCCTACGGCACTGCGTAGGATCCTACGGTCTTGGCGTGCATACGTGCGTCGCTGCGGTCCGGTCCCAGGTCGACGGGCACGTGCACTTTCCGCCGACCACTGGCGACGACATCGATGTACTGTGGAGACCTCACGCCCCACGTGTTGAGCAATTCGGCGGTACGTCCACCCGGCCTCCCGCATGCCCACTATACGCCCTCGCTCAAAGTCCGTCAACTGCACATACGGTTCACGTCCACGCTGTCGCGGCATGCTACCAGTGTTAAAGACTGCGATGGAGCTCCGTATGCCACGGCAAACTGGCTGACACTGACGGCGGCGGTGCACAAATGCTGCGCAGCTAGCGCCATTCGACGGCCAACACCGCGGTTCCTGGTGTGTCCGCTGTGCCGTGCGTGTGATCATTGCTTGTACAGCCCTCTCGCAGTGTCCGGAGCAAGTATGGTGGGTCTGACACACCGGTGTCAATGTGTTCTTTTTTCCATTTCCAGGAGTGTAACTCCAATCGTAATTTATTAAGGAAAGACATTAAAGGAATAATTGCTGAGGTAAATGTAGTTTATATTTGTGGCAAATAAAATGAAAACTAAAAAACTAAAGTAGCCTTGTAATAAATGCAAATACTTCTAAGATACTGGAACGTAACACAGTAAATACCTTATCTGAAAAATTGAAAGATGCAACAGTCTAGAGACAATGCTGTTACATTACAGTATTTCGAACAGAACGGCATAAACGAAATTAATAAATACCCAAAACCGAACTAAAAAAAAATTAATGCCTCCCAGTTTCTATTTGACCCATCAGAAAATCATACATGAAAGTTAATGAAGCCAGGGATTCCTACTGCAAGAGCTCAGATTAAAGTACATAAACCTGATATCCCAACCAGTGTTATTAATAATAAAGAATATGTTCCACAGTGAGCTAAACTACATACTAGATAAAAAACACTTTAAAAATCGACAAAATCGAACAAACCCACAGCAGTAAAAATACCAATTTTCTAACGATGTAATAAATATGACTATTCCCAAAGATGCAATTTTCACCACTTGGGATGTTACTAATATGTTTACCAACACAACAACTGATGAAATATGAGAAATAATTAAACGTTATTTACTACAGCATAAAACTTTGGCAGTAGATGAGATTGAAGAGCTGTTAGACATTTTGCAATTTAGCCTTGATTTCACGTACTTTCCCTTTAACGGAAATTATTACATGAGAGACTGTCTATTGATGGGTAATAATTCATGCAGCATCTTATCAGAAATTTTTCCTAATGACTTGGAAGTTAGATTTTGTAATCAATTTCCTTACATGAAGCAGTAAATACTGTATTATTACCGGTATGCTGGGGACAGCATAATTCTATTCAAAGGAACCAAGCAAGGTTTAAGATCTACATCTAAATCTACACAGTTTAACATGAAACTGATAGTAGGATCAATTTTCTTCGATTGTCATTTAGTAGACCAAATAGGAAATACGTTTTTAAAGCTCGCAGGACGCCTACATATTTAGTTATAATTTTTGGGAATAATTCAAACCATCCAATCAAGCACAAAAAGACATTTATATTCAGCTTTACATAAATGTTGCAGCTACCACTCACAGACGAAGACGCCAACAGAATCACGACAGTGAAAATATAGCATGAAGGAACAGTTACCAAGACCATGATGTAACGAAATTGTAGCACGCTATACAGAAGAATATTAAACGAAAGGAAAACAATAGTACAGGAAAGCCAGCAGAAAAGAAAATGTGTATTACACTACATACAAAGACCTAATAACAGATCGTATAGCGAGACGGAAAGTTAGTGTAGCCTTTGGAACTATCAGATCTCTCAGACGAATTTTAATACACAAATACAATGTACGTAAGGACAAATCCAGTAATTCAGGAGTATAAAAAATGAAGTTGCCGTAAATATAAGAGCGCATACATTGTCCAAACAGCAAGAGCGTTTAAAATACGTTGTGAGCAACACTGCCATTTAAATTCCAGTCATACAGCATTGGCTGAGCATTTGAGAACAACTAAACATAAATTATGTGAGATTTAAGGTAGTATGAGAATTATCCATGCTGCAAATAAAGGTCCTCTATTCAAGGTTTTTAGAAGAATTGGAAAAGTTTCATAAAAAAAGGAAAAACCGTGAAATATATGAAACGAACGAAACGGGTTTAATTTACATGGTTTCTTCCATTTATTTGATCAATTGCTGTAGGTAAGCACCCAAAGTATAATATGTGCCCGCATCATCCTTAAAGAATTATTTAAAAAGAAAGGGTAATTTTGAATGCAGTTTCGTAACGATGTTTTTAAATATGTATTTCTTATAATTTGGAATGATCTGTTGATTTTTGTAGACGTACTCATATTTTTTGAAAGATAAGCATATATTTATAGATGTGAAATGTCTATGCACACACTCATAAAAGACCCGATTAAAACACAAATTTCATTTTCATCTACATGGAAACTCTGCAAGTCACATTTAAGTGCCTGGCAGAGGCTTCATCGAACCACCTTACAATTTTCTATTATTCCAATCTCGTACAGAGTTAGAGAGTATGCCCTGAGAAGTGTCAGCGTTAATTACTGAAGAGCGAAACTAGTACATGAATGAAAGTGACAAACTAAAACTCTACCCGATTCCAGAAACTGAAACTTATTTTAATTATTCTTTCCTGAATGTGACTGCGAGAGACTTCATACTTCCTTTATACCAATTAACATGAAGATGTTGACTCATCGGCGCTGTTGTTTAAAAATATTTGAAATCAAGCGTTTTGCGTTATTATTTGTACTTAATTTTTTATGGATGCTTCCAAAACTGTGAGTATTACGAAGAACAAATGTTTCTAGTTGTCAGGCTTGATATAGTATAGGACATTATACTTAAACGAGAACTTCGATCAGCTAGCGGGTAAGTACCAAATGCTGAATCCTCACGGAGTTAATGTTAATTTTTTGTTTTAGCTGTACCATTAGTCAATATTTTTGTTCTAATAGTGAGGGCTATTGCTGTGATTACTACGAAAATATACCTATAGGGAGAAGTAACATTTCAGATTAAAACTACAGAAACTCTACGAAAGATATATCGAGGTGAAGGAATCCAACTACAGGCTCAAGTTAAGGAGTGATATACGTATGGAGTGGTCTTCTATGTAAGAATATTATCACTGATCGCCAACAGCCATTTGTCACCCACTGCTGGACAAAGTGTTCATCTTCACACATTATGATTTTCAGCGTTTTGGACAAAAATCTGTCCAGCTTCTCTATTTACGCCGTCAACCACTTTTCCATTACGCCATCCTCTTGGTTCTTCCTGTCTCGACTAAACCAAGATAAAATCTTAAGAGTAGAGTCAGCTCTATTTTCGAATATACCGGCTGTAAAATATCCAATTGTATACAGTTTTATAGTGTTTATAGAGATAAAAATAAATTTTACTAATGTGACAAAAACGTTACAGGTGCATCGTTATCCGCTAGAATCCATGAAGTTTGGACGCTAGTGATCCCCACAGACGAAGTTCACACTGCCGTGTGATGAATATTCTGGAGATATTCCTGACCTCCTGTGGATTCGTGTTCTTGGGAGGAGATAGAGCGTATTGTGTGTGAGACGTCGATAGCCATCACAGAAGAACTGATTGACCATTTGACTGTAGGTGCAGCCATTATTCATGAAACGCCTGGTTGTTTTGAATGTGTTAGTCACTATCAAGTAGATGCCAGTTGTGCATTAATATAAACGGAAATTTTCAGCAGTTTTGCCTTTCAGAAAGGAACTTTCTGGTAAGGGCTGTGGGACCAAACTACTGAGGTAGTCGGTCCCTAGGCTTAAACACTACTTATTCTAAATTAAACTAACTTATGCTAAGGGCGACACACACAACCATACCCGAGGGAGGTCTCGAACCGCCGACGGCGGGACCCGGGCGAACCGTACCAAGGTGGCAAAGACCGCACGGCTACCCCGCGCGGCTGGAAATTAGTATCACTGTGTGCTTTGTTCAGTGAACAGAGCTATGTTCTGCCACAAACTTCTTAAACTGAGTTATCATCAACCTGTTACTAATTATAGCATCATGATTTCAGGCCAGATTTGTTATTCAAGTCCCTCCCAGGAAAAATTCTTGAACCTTACGAAAATGGCAATATGGTGATTTTCGTGGATACCGTGAAGTGACGAGGTGCGTTCAAGTCTCTAGTCTCCCGCAATTGAACACTGTATTTCCTCAACAAGAACCGTCACCGCACGTAAGATGGATCGTGTTACTAATTCACAGATTCCGTACCTCCTCGTATGAAGTTCACTAAAGGCCTTTTCTCGTATGAAAATTAGCCCTGGTCCTGAAAAAAATCCAGAAACCGGCCCTATATCCTCTTCTGAAGACCTATTTCCCTCGGGGTTCTTGAGCGTTGTGTCGAATGACATACATATTTATCTTCGTTTACCCAGAAACCGTTTTAATTAGTGCAAGGCGACTTTTGAGGAAGTATGAAATTTACATTTTTTTTTTTTTTTTTTTTTTTGCAGTTCATCTAATGGTGGCGTCCGTCTGTACCTTTGTACCGTCTGTTTACCACAGATGAAGTATGCGCCAAGTTCTTATTGCACCTAACCGCCCATCCTCACCTTAGTCTAATAATATCTGGATTTTTCTTTTGTAGAGACACGAATACGTTGTAGGAAATGTGCCTTCTTCAGATTGTCGCCTTACAATAGACGCATCATACTAACATTTGTGGGCTCATATTTTCTGGCGTTCTTTGTCAGAACGAGTATGCTGTATGTGGCATCTGTAGGACAGCTACGACAGGGCAAAGAAAGCTGAAGACCCAATGAAATTACGTACAATTAAAACACTGAAGGAATTTCCATCGCACTAACCTACACTGTTGGAAAATTTCAGAATAGAGAAGAGGAAAGGGTTGAGTATAAGCATTACCGCATTAAAAGGGTCTGTGGAAGAAAGTGCTAACCTACAGTTTAGTAAGGACTACTAACCTCCCACCCCCTGTGCTATAATGAACCGACCACTTGTGTAAAATAACTTCAACAGTCGCATTATTCTACAGATGTGTTATCACTACAACTACAGACGGGACAATTTTGTTCGTCGCAAAATTTAATCCCTCACTCTCCTCTAATTGTTTTAGGGGGTGGATGAGGTTTATGACTTCTAATACACTCCTGGAAATGGAAAAAAGAACACATTGACACCGGTGTGTCAGACTCACCATACTTGCTCCGGACACTGCGAGAGGGCTGTACAAGCAATGATCACACGCACGGCACAGCGGACACACCAGGAACCGCGGTGTTGGCCGTCGAATGGCGCTAGCTGCGCAGCATTTGTGCACCGCCGCCGTCAGTGTCAGCCAGTTTGCCGTGGCATACGGAGCTCCATCGCAGTCTTTAACACTGGTAGCATCCCGCGACAGCGTGTACGTGAACCGTATGTGCAGTTGACGGACTTTGAGCGAGGGCGTATAGTGGGCATGCGGGAGGCCGGGTGGACGTACCGCCGAATTGCTCAACACGTGGGGCGTGAGGTCTCCACAGTACATCGATGTTCGCTTCTGCCTTGGTGCCAATGATGGTCGTATGCGTGTTTGGCGCCATGCAGGTGAGCGCCACAATCAGGACTGCATACGACCAAGGCACACAGGGCCAACACCCAGCATCATGGTGTGGGGAGCGATCTCCTACACTGGCCGTACACCACTGGTGATAGTCGAGGGGACGCTGAATAGTGCACGGTACATCCAAACTGTCATCGAACCCATCGTTCTACCATTCCTAGACCGGCAAGGGAACTTGCTGTTCCAACAGGACAATGCACGTCCGCATGTATCCCGTGCCACCCAACGTGCTCTAGAAGGTGTAAGTCAACTACCCTGGCCAGCAAGATCTCCGGATCTGTCCCCCATTGAGCATGTTTGGGACTGGATGAAGCGTCGTCTCACGCGGTCTGCACGTCCAGCACGAACGCTGGTCCAACTGAGGCGCCAGGTGGAAATGGCATGGCAAGCCGTTCCACAGGACTACATCCAGCATCTCTACGACCGTCTCCATGGGAGAATAGCAGCCTGCATTGCTGCGAAAGGTGGATATACACTGTACTAGTGCCGACATTGTGCATGCTCTGTTGCCTGTGTCTATGTGCCTGTGGTTCTGTCAGTGTGATCATGTGATGTATCTGACCCCAGGAATGTGTCAATAAAGTTTCCCCTTCCTGGGACAATGAATTCACGGTGTTCTTATTTCAATTTCCCGGAGTGTATTTCTTAGCTTTTTTTCATTTTGAATTAAAAGTCAACTTCGTTAGCTTCAAAACCGTCAGTTACATAATTTTCGAGAAAAAAAACAAGAAATACCTAGAACAGCTAATTTTACCTTTTTGTCCCACTGAATAAACTAAGCGGTGCCGACTGCTACACATTTTTGCATCCTGAATTGGGTCTTCTTCTGGAATGCAGATGTAGAACTGTGTCATCTCTGATGGAATAAAACTACATATAAATGCAACACAAAGGCCCTGTGAAGTTGTTGTTGTTGTGGTCTTCAGTCCTGAGACTGGTTTGATGCAGCTCTCCATACTACTCTATCCTGTGCAAGCTTCTTCATCTCCCAGAACCTACTGCAACCTACATCCTTCTGAATCTGCTTACTGTATTGATCTCTTGGTCTCCCTCTACGATTTTTACCCTCCACGCTGCCCTCCAATGCTAAATTTGTGATCCCTTGATGCCTCAAAACATGTCCTACCAACCGATCCCTTCTTCTAGTCAAGTTGTGCCACAAACTTCTCTTCTCCCCAATCCTATTCAATACCTCCTCATTAGTTACGTGATCTACCCACCTTATCTTCAGCATTCTTCTGTAGCACCACATTTCGAAAGCTTCTATTCTCTTCTTGTCCAAACTGGTTATCGTCCATGTTTCACTTCCATACATGGCTACACTCCATACAAATACTTTCAGAAACGACTTCCTGACAATTAAATCTATACTCGATGTTAACAAATTTCTCTTCTTCAGAAACGATTTCCTTGCCATTGCCAGTCTACATTTTATATCCTCTCTACTTCGACTATCATCAGTTATTTTACTCCCTAAATAGCAAAACTCCTTTACTACTTTAAGTGTCTCATTATCTAATCTAATCCCCTCAGCATCACCCGATTTAATTTGACTAGATTCCATTATCCTCGTTTTGCTTTTGTTGATGTTCATCTTATATCCTCCTTTCAAGACACTGTCCATTCCGTTCAACTGCTCTTCCAAGTCCTTTGCTGTCTCTGACAGAATTACAATGTCATCGGCGAACCTCAAAGTTTTTACTTCTTCTCCATGAATTTTAATACCTACTCCGAATTTTTCTTTTGTTTCCTTTACTGCTTGCTCAATATACAGATTGAATAACATCGGGGAGGTGCTACAACCCTGTCTCACTCCTTTCCCAACCACTGCTTCCCTTTCATGCCCCTCGACTCTTATAACTGCCATCTGGTTTCTGTACAAATTGTAAATAGCCTTTCGCTCCCTGTATTTTACCCCTGCCACCTTCAGAATTTGAAAGAGAGTATTCCAGTTAACGTTGTCAAAAGCTTTCTCTAAGTCTACAAATGCTAGAAACGTAGGTTTGCCTTTTCTTAATCTTTCTTCTAAGATAAGTCGTAAGGTTAGTATTGCCTCACGTGTTCCAACATTTCTACGGAATCCAAACTGATCTTCCCCGAGGTCCGCTTCTACCAGTTTTTCCATTCGTCTGTAAAGAATTCGCGTTAGTATTTTGCAGCTGTGACTTATTAAACTGATAGTTCGGTAATTTTCACATCTGTCAACACCTGCTTTCTTTGGTATTGGAATTATTATATTCTTCTTGAAGTCTGTGGGTATTTCGCCTGTCTCATACATCTTGCTCACCAGATGGTAGAGTTTTGTCATGACTGGCTCTCCCAAGGCCATCAGTAGTTCTAATGGAATGTTGTCTACTCCCGGGGCCTTGTTTCGACTCAGGTCTTTCAGTGCTCTGTCAAACTCTTCACGCAGTATCTTATCTCCCATTTCATCTTCATCTACATCCTCTTCCTTTTCCATAATACTGTCCTCAAGTACATCGCCCTTGTATCAACCCTCTATATACTCCTTCCACCTTTCTGGCTTCCCTTCTTTGCTTAGAACTGGGTTGCCATCTGAGCTCTTGATATTCATACAAGAACAGTTGCTACAGGTAACGTTTAAACAACAAAAACAGTAACCAAGGAACAGAACAAACATAAAAACAAAAGTTATAACTCCAAGGAGTAGGCAACAACATTATTTAGCGCTACAAGCGGTGGATTCAAACTTGGCGGTTTACGCCTTTCATTTGTTGTCGTGCAGTCACTGAATTCGCGACACATCTGTATCTATGAATGGCGCGAACGGAACTAACGTGTGCGGACGCAGCGGTCGACGTGAGTAGCGGTCGCTACAAGCTAAAAAAATTCTGCAAGCAACAACCGACGAGATACGACAGCTAAAGCAAGAGGTTGGGCCTTTGGAGCTTGCAACGCTGAGGAATGACAGCAAAACGGAATCCATGAAGTTGCAAACTCCGGTAGTAGCAGCCACACCTCGAGAATACTCACATCCCGAAGATTTTTCCCTCACGAAGGCGCCTTTATCAACCGCGCCACGGTTGTAGTTAAGAACACCTCCATTCACGTCTACGCAACATGACATAAGATTGCGATAACGGAGAATGTCTTCGAGCAACAACGCGTAACAAAAGACCACGAAAAATTCACTCTCGCTATTGGAGATGATACATAAACTCCAGTGGAAGACTCTGCAGGAGAGACGCTCAGTAGCTCGGTACGGGCTTTTGTTAAAGTTTCGAGAACATACCTTCACCGAAGAGTCAAGCAGTATATTGCTCCCTCCTACGTATATCTCGCGAAGAGACCATGAGCATAAAATCAGAGAGATTAGAGCCCACACAGAGGCATACCGACAATCTTTCTTTCCACGAACAATACGAGACTGGAATAGAAGGGAGAACCGATAGAGGTACTCAAGGTACCCTCCGCCACACACCGTTAGGTGGCTTGCGGAGTATGGGTGTAGATACAGATGTAGCAACCTTGATCAGAGGGCAACAGCGATAGTCCGTGACATGATCATTCATCCGCCGCTTTCCAACAATCATACACCACACTTAAAACGGCGTTGATCGCTCGCTGCATGAAATTACCTAAACAGCGAATTTCCCAGCTGATGTATCAGGAGAAACGCAGGGACAGAAGTCCACCTGAATTCTGGAGACATTTACCCACTATAGTCGACGCAAACATGACATCCAGTGAATTGTTACTCCACGGCTGGCGACAGCAGCTTCCTCATCAAATTCAACTGACGTTGATTGCTTACGAAGGACAGTCTCTCGACAAGCAACTGCAATCAGCTGACAGAGCTTTCGCTACGCTGCAGTCGGCGCTCGTAGCGCCCGTAGCAACGTCATCTACCACCTCTGCAACGGAAGTCTATGATGACTCATCGGAATGTTTAGAAGAATCGAAGCTAAGCTGTGCAGCCACAGGCTACAGACAAAAACCAGGCATCGCTGAGGGTATCAGGAAACTGCAAGACGCGATGTAAAATACATAACGTGGAGCTGCAGACGTCCACCAGTAACAAGAATAGGTCACACCCCAAACAGGATCAAGCTCACACCGATAATTTTTGCTGGTATCACAGACGATTCGGGCCGCAAGCTGCAAGGTGCATAAAACCTTGTCGATATGCAAATGGCGAGGGCAGCCCGGTCTAGCCTCCACGGGCTGCAGCACACACAAACGGCGTCGTATACGAACAAAGAACCAGGTGACAGTTCCAGGCAGCAATACGCACAGTTAAGGTAAGGCGCTTGACGGCTTTCTGTATGCTATGCCCTTATGCCACTCTGCGTCACCCCGGGAGTATAAGCTGACATCGCACACATTACAAGTGGCTGATAGACCCTCAGGCCTCAACTTCCTGATAGACACCGGCTGGGAAGTGAGTGCCTTGCCAGCCCAGAGCTTTGTTAAGAAAGGCACGTGGAAGCCTTTGAGATTGATAGATAGCAGTTAACAGTTCAAGTATAACCACGTACGGTTATAAAGAGCTCACGATAGATATTGGTTTATCTACGCGTTACAAGTCGACTTTTGTTGTGGCAGATATTTTACAGCCGATCTTAGACGGAGATCTCTTGTCCCATTTTGCACTCACCGTGGACTTGGCAAATAACTCTCTTACTACTGGGTCAAACAGGGGTATGATAAAAGGTTTCCGGTGCAGTGCGGCAGAGGCTGTTTTAGGAGTAGTCAGTAGCTCAGCTATACTGTCTCCCCAACAAGAAGCATTCACTTCCGAAACCACTTCTGGTGTGTGGACACGATGAGCCCGTCCAGGAAGAGCATCGTCTTCCAGTGATTCGCGACCCTCAAGAACCGTTTGTGCCATTCCACAACACTTAAACGACTCAGACTGTCCTCACCGTACACAGCTTTCATCCGTAGATACATTTCACGGCCTCCAAATCCCTCCGCCGCCAAAAATCGAATCACTCCTCGTTGTTCCTGCTTTCTCGCCTGCATGTTCGGTAGTGGACCATAACTTGTGTAACCACCTTCTCTTCGGTGTGAAATCACACTGGCGCTATGCAACATCTAACGGTGCTCGCGCCTCAGTATCTCCACCAATAGATGACGCCACCATATGCGCAGTTACGTGCTCCCACCCTTTCGTGTAAGGCAAAAGTAGATGCACTGACGAGGTTTCGTTTGAACGAACCTAATATTTTGATACCTTAGACATTGTACTTTGTGACATTCATTCGCTGTTTAGTACTT
This sequence comes from Schistocerca nitens, assembly GCF_023898315.1. Lineage (NCBI taxonomy): Eukaryota > Metazoa > Arthropoda > Insecta > Orthoptera > Acrididae > Schistocerca > Schistocerca nitens. Next base: position 953,760,857 of record NC_064617.1, read on the forward strand.
TAAGTAACAAACTGTAATTTTAGCCTATCGTTTCACGCGGTGATCTGAGAATATGCTATGAATAAAAATCAGAAACTGGTCATCATAAACTGTGTGCCGCAGGTATGTCCAAGCCACCCCCACCTGTCCTCCTCCTCCAATATGCTGATGACACTGCCTTCCTGGCTTTCTGTCTTACTCTTCAATGGTCCAACGCACTCTCCAAACCCACCTTGACCAGTTCACCACTTGGTGTAACCAGTGCTTCCTTCGTATCAACCCCTCCAAAACCCAGTATATCATCATAGGCCGCACCACCCACTCCTTCCGTCTCTCCGATTTCTACCTCACCATTTATGGTCGTCCCATCCAGCTCCCCCCACCCTGAGATACCTTGGCCTCACCCTCGAGTGTGGCCTCACCTGGAACCCTCATCTCCTGACCATCCAGCAGAAAGCTCATTCCCACCTCCGCCTCCTGAAACTCCTGTCTGGCCGGACATGGGGATTGCATCCTTCCATCATCCTCCACACCAACAAATCCCTCATCTGCCCTATCCTCTGTTTCGCCACCATTGCCTGAACCTCCGCCCCCCCTTTTTTATAAGGCTCTCCAAATCCTTGAACGTTCTGCCTTGCCTTCTGTATCCATGTTCCTTCCCCCATATGACTCCTGTACCACCCCATCTTGCCCCACCTCCTCCTTTTTCTACCATTTCTCCACATTCTTTACACTGTCCTCAGGCTTCATTCCCCCACCCACTGGTTTCCTCCTTCCTCTCAACCCCCCACCCATTGCCGCACCTCTATCACTGTATCCCTCCCTCTCGCCACCTCCACACCTTCGTTCATCAGGGCAATTTCCAGCATCTCTCCCTCCCGGATGTTGAACTTCGTCGTGACATCTAACCCTCCTGGCCTTGTCCCCCCCCCTCACTTTGCCAGGGCCCCCCTTTTTCCTCCCCCCCTCCTTCTCCCAGAGCAGATTTCCATCCTTCCAAGTTCCCGCACCCCCTCCTCGGCTGTTTTCCTCTCCCTCCTTCGGCACACCCCCACCTCATCACCCTATCTCTACCCTACTTCTCCAGTCCTTTTCCCTTCTCCCCTTCTCCCTTGTTACCCTCCTCCCCCTGGCAGATCCTCTGAGGTTTTTATTCATTATCAAGTGCGCTGCGTTTGAATTGTCTTTGGTGCCCTTATACAGTGTCACCAAGTGATGTTTTAATTGTGTGCATGACCTGTATATAGTCCATGACTGTTTGTATGCTTTTTATACTGTGGCCGGCTTTTAACTTGTTTTTGCCTCCAGTGTTTTTTAAGAGCACTACACATTGCCAGCTGTGTTCTTTCTAAATTTACGTGAACTTTTTAACTGTCCTCCAGAGCATGTTCCTGTAGTTTGTATTTTAGCTCCAATCATCTCCATTTACAGTGTTTTTTATGTCTCCCTTTTTTATACCCCTTTTATGTACTAAGGGTACCCGTGGTCTAGGGGTAGCGTCTTTGATTCATAATCAAAACGTCTTCGTTCCCGGGTTCGATCCCCGCCACTGCCTAAATTTTGATAAATAATCAGCATTGGCGGCCGAAGACTTCCGGCATAAGTAGTCAGCCTCGTTCTGCCAACGGCCTTGTCAAAGAGGGCGGAGGAGCGGATAGAGGTTCAGGGCACTCTCTTGTCCTAGGGATGGGAAATTGCCCCTAAAGGCGGAAGAATCAGCAATGATCAACGACATGAGGATGCAGAAGGCAATGGAAACCACTGCATTAAAGACACGTAATGTGTATCCACAGGACATGTGGCCTGTAATTGAAGAAGTGTCATGATGATCTCTCCATTGGCAAAAGATTCCGCAATAGTCCCCCATTCGGATCTCCGGGAGGGGACTGCCAAGGGGGAGGTTAACATGAGAAAAAGATTGAATAATCAACGAAAGGGTAACGTTCTACGAAACGGGGCGTGGAATGTCAGAAGCTTCAACGTGGTAAGGAAACTAGAAAATCTGAAAAGGGAAATGCAAAGGCTCAACCTAGATATAGTAGGGGTCAGTGAAGTGAAGTGGAAGGAAGACAAGGATTTCTGGTCAGCAGAAAATGGTATAACAGTTGTAGGATTCGTTATGAATAGGAAGGTAGGGCAGAGGGTGTGTTACTGTGAACAGTTCAGTGACCGGGTTGTTCTAATCAGAATCGACAGCAGACCAACAGCGACAACGATAGTTCAGGTATACATGCCGACGTCGCAAGCTGAAGATGAACAGATAGAGAAAGTGTATGAGAATATTGAAAGGGTAATGCAGTATGTAAATGGTGGCGAAAATCTAATAGTCATTGGCGACTGGAATGCAGTTGTAGGGGAAGGAGTAGAAGAAAAGGTTACAGGAGAATATGGGCTTGGGACAAGGAATGAAAGAGGAGAGAGACTAATTGAGTTCTGTATCAAGTTTCAGCTAGTAATAGCGAATACCCTGTTCAAGAATCACAAGAGGAGGAGGTATACTTGGAAAAGGCCGGGAGATACGGGAAGATTTCAATTAGATTACATCGTGGTCAGACAGAGATTCCGAAACAGATACGGGATTATAAGGCGTACCCAGGAGCAGATATAGACTCAGTAGTGATGAAGAGTAGGCTGAAGTTCAAGACATTAGTCAGGAAGAATCAATACTCAAAGAAGTGGGATACGGAAGTACTAAGGAATGACGAGATACGTTTGAAGTTCTCTAACGCTATAGATACAGCAATAAGGAATAGCGCAGTAGGCAGTACAGTTGAAGAGGAATGGACATCTCTAAAAAGGGCCATCACAGAAGTTGGGAAGGAAAACATAGGTACAAAGAAGGTAGCTGCGAAGAAACCATGGGTAACAGAAGAAATACTTCAGTTGATTGACGAAAGGAGGAAGTACAAACATGTTCCGGGAAAATCAGGAATACGGAAATAGAAGTCGCTGAGGAATGAAATAAATAGGAAGTGCAGGGAAGCTAAGATGAAATGGCTGCAGGAAAAATGTGAAGACATCGAAAAAGATATGATTGTCGGAAGGACAGACTCAGCATACAGGAAAGTCAAAACAACCTTTGGTGACATTAAAAGCAACGGTGGTAACATTAAGAGTGCAACGGGAATTCCACTGTTAAATGCAGACGAGATAGCAGATAGGTGGAAAGAATACATTGAAAGTCTCTATGAGGCTGAAGATTTGTCTGATGTGATAGAAGAAGAAACAGGAGTCGATTTAGAAGAGATAGGGGATCCAGTATTAGAATCGGAATATAAAAGAGCTTATGGTCAAATAAGGCAGAAGAGATAGATAATATTCCATTAGAATTTCTAAATTCATTGGGGGAAGTGGCAACAAAACTACTATTCACGTTGGTGTGTAGAATATATGAGTCTGGCGATATACCATCTGACTTTCGGAAAAGCATCATCCACACAATTCCGAAAATGGCAAGAGCTGACAAGTGCGAGAATTATCGCACAATCAGCTTAACAGTTCATGCATCGAAGCTGCTTACAAGAATAATATACAGAAGAATGGAAAAGAAAATTGAGAATGCGCTAGGTGACGATCAGTTTGGCTTTAGGAAAAGTGAAGGGTAAAGGGACGAGAGAGACAATTCTGACGTTACGGCTAATAATGGAAGCAAGGCTTTCATAGGATTTGTCGTCCCAGAAAAAGCGTTCGAAAATATAAAATGGTGCAAGCTGTTCGAGATTCTGAAAAAAGTAGGGGTAAGCTATAGGGAGAGACAGGTCATATACAATATGTACAACAACCAAGAGGGAATAATAAGAGTGGACGATCAAGAACGAAGTGCTTGTATTAAGAAGGGTATAAGACAAGGCTCTAGCCTTTCGCCCCTACTCTTCAATCTGTACATCGAGGAAGCAATGATGGAAATAAAAGAAAGGTTCAGGAGTGGAATTAAAATACAAGGTGAAAGGATATCAATGATACGATTCGCTGATGACATTGCTATCCTGAGTGAAAGTGAAGAAGAATTAAATGATCTGCTGAACGGAATGAACAGTCTAATGAGTACACAGTATGGTTTGAGAGTAAATCAGAGAAAGACGAAGGTAATGAGAAGTAGTAGAAATGAGAACAGCGAGAAACTTAACATCAGGATTGATGGTCACGAAGTCAATGAAGTTAAGGAATTCTGCTACCTAGGCAGTAAAATAACCAATGACAGACGGAGCATGGAGGACATCAAAAGCAGACTCGCTATGGCAAAAAAGGCATTTCTGGCCAAGAGAAGTCTACTAATATCAAATACCGGCCTTAATGTGAGGAAGAAATTTCTGAGGATGTACGTCTGGAGTACAGCATTGTATGGTAGTGAAACATGGATTGTGGGAAAACCGGAGCAGAAGAGAATCGAAGCATTTGGTGCTGTAGACGAATGTTGTGGACTGATTAGGTAAGGAATGAGGAGGTTCTCTGCAGAATCGGAGAGGAAAGGAATATGTGGAAAACACTGATAAGGAGAAGGGACAGGATGATAGGACATCTGCTAAGACATGAGGGAATGACTTCCATGGTACTAGAGGGAGCTGTAGAGGGCAAAAACTGCAGAGGAAGACAGGGATTGGAATACGTCAAGCAAATAATTGAGGATGTAGGTTGCAAGTGCTACTCTGAAATGAAGAGGTTATCACAGGAAAGGAATTCGTGGCAGGCCGCATCAAACCAGTCAGTAGACTGATGACAAAAAAAAAAAAAATGTACGAGTTTGCCTTCTGTATTTGTAAAGCTCTTTGGCTGAAGAGCGGTGGACTGTGCCACTGCCAGGCCTCCACTGCCCGTGTGGGGCAGGGGAATGAAATTACGATAAAGAAACGAAAATGGTCATCTTCCAGTAATAAAAAGACCAATTTTGCAACTTCGGCTGTTTGTCATATTGCAACAATATCACAAGCTGCTGACTTTTCAACATCCTAGCATGCTGGAAATCCATAAAGAGGAAGTACGTTATGTGTGGAGTAATGTTTTGAATACACTTAACCTTTTATGACAGGAAAAAAAGGTGAACTACTTTCGCTAGGTATTTTACAGCTGACTGACACACCCTAAGGATACGTGGTGACTACAGCCCTCTTGTTCAGTAATAAACACGGCACTTTTATTCAGGGACATGACCACGTGCTCGCTGTTGACTCTCTCTCCCTCGTCCCCCGTCCTAAGTAATGGATGTATGGCAGCGGCTAATCCGCAGGGACGCAGCGCAGTGACGGCTGACCGCCGTGCTGTGTGGCAGACCGCCGCGCTGTGCACTGCTGCGCCATTCCCTTTGCGTTACGCACCGCACGCACGACTCGTCCCAGGCCGCCCGTTCCCGGCGCTGCGTCACCTGTTATTCTATTCACGGCATTACCGCGGTGGCTGCTGGCCGGGCCGCACGCCCCACGGTGCTAATAAAGCGAACAGCGCAGCGTGGTTGAGTGGGAGTGGGGGAGGGTGGGGGGGGGGGAGCAGGACGCGGAGCGACAAAACGGCTGCCTTTGCCTGCTGCAGGCTGACGGCGTGGAATTTCGCCGCATCACGTTTTACGACATGACGATCGTAAGCGACAGAAATTAGCGTCTCTCTCTCGTTACCAGTCAAATGCTCCTTTGATACTTGGTCTAATGAAGCTGTCGTTGGGATGCCAAGTAATGGAATGAGCGACGAATGTTTAATAATGTGTGGGGTGACAAGATGCTGCCGCCTCACATCGTCACATACGTATGTAATATGAAACACACAGTTGCTTCCATGAAATATACCAAAATTCACGAATTAAAGATTTATGTAACTCTGCTCCAACAGGAACAGTTTCACATTGTTGCCGGCCGCGGTGGTCTAGCGGTTCTAGGCGCGCAGTCCGGAACCGCGCGACTGCTACGGTCGCAGGTTCGAATCCTGCCTCGGGCATGGATGTGTGTGATGTCCTTAGGTTAGTTAGGTTTAAGTAGTTCTAAGTTCTAGGGGACTGATGACCACAGTAGTTAAGTCCCATAGTGCTCAGAGCCATTTGAACCATTTTTCACATTGTTACGGCGTAAGAAAGAACCAGAGGTTGTACAGAGATTCAAGGAGAGCGTAAGGGAACAATTGACAGAAATGGGGGAAAGAAATACAGTATAAGACGAATGGGTAGCTCTGAGGGATGAGGTAGTGAAGGCAGCAGAGGATCAAGTAGGTAAAAAGACGAGGGCTAGTAGAAATCCTTGGGTAACAGAAGAAATATTGAATTTCATTGATCAAAGGAGAAAATATAAAAATGCAGTAAATGAAGCAGGCAAAAAGGAATACAAACGTCTCAAAAATGAGATCGACAGGAAGTGCAAAATGGCTAAGCAGGCACGGCTAGAGGACAAATGTAAGGATGTAGAGGCTTATCTCACTAGGGGTAAGATAGATACAGCCGACAAGAAAATTAAAGAGACCTTTGGAGAAAAGAGCCATTTGTATGAATATCAAAAGCTCTGATGGAAATCCAGTTCTAAGCAAAGAGGGGAAAGCAGAAAGGTGGAAGGAGTATATAGAGGGTCTACACAAGAGTGATGTTCTTGAGGACAATATTATGGAAATGGAAGAGGATGTAGATGAAGATAAAATGGGAAATACGATACTGCGTGAAGAGTTTGACAGAGCACTGAAAGACCTGAGTCGAAACAGGGCCCCGGGAGTAGACAACATTCCATTAGAACTACTGACGGCCTTGGGAGAGCCAGTCCTGACAAAACTCTACCATCTGGTGAGCAAGATGTACGAGACAGGCGAAAAACCCTCAGACTTCAAGAAGAATATAATAATTCAAATCCCAAAGAAAGCAGGTGTTGACAGATGTGAAAATTACCGAACTATCAGTTTAATAATTCATAGCTGCAAAATACTAACAGTACTGGAAGTGAAACGTGGACGATAAATAGTTTGGACAGGAAGAGAATAGAAGCTTTCGAAATGTGGTGCTACAGAAGAATGCTGAAGATTAGATGGGTAGATCAGATAACTAATAAGGAGGTATTGAATAGAATTGGAGAGAAGAGGAGCTTGTGGCACAACTTGACTAGAAGAAGGGATCGGTTGGTAGGACATGTTCTGAGACATCGAGGGATCACCAATTTAGTATTAGAGGGCAGCGCGGAGGGTAAAAATCGTAGAGGGAGACCAAGAGATGAATACACTAAGCAGATTCAGAAGGATGTAGGTTGCAGTAGGTACTGGGAGATGAAGAAGCTTGTACAGGATAGATTAGCATGGAGAGCTGCATCAAACCAGTCTCAGGACTGAAGACCACAACAACAACAACCGCGTAAGACCTGGCGTAGACGTAGCTCTTTACCTAACACCACAACTACCACCAACAGCACCACCCCACCACGAGAACAACACCCATCTTCATCGCCATAATCACTGAAACGCCCTGCTAAACCAGCAGGATAGGACAGGTAGTCGGAATTGTGGAAATGGGCCAGAATGAGCGGCTGCCAGTTACACCCGAACATACATAATCTTATTTCTTTGACCAAACATTACAGTACAAATTCTTGGACTTCGTTTTTGGCTGAATATGCCACACTGTCTTATGCCTTATGGGGACAACCACTTTAATTAAAAAAATGGCTAAAAGCCATTCAGACGCCAAAGATAATATTTAGAGGGCAAAAGGCCTCACGTTAAGTAAGCAACAATCTTAATGTAAAGATAGCTGAAGGCCAATTATTTAAGACTCAAGGTACAATTAAAATAAAAAAACGCAAGGCAGAAGGCTTTATCTTCGATTAGGCTGAAGGCCCCAAACAGTCTAATGTTCGAAAGACAAAAATCTTTAATTTGGAAACGACTGAAGGCCCATGACTTAAAGCACTCCGTCTTCAGGCCACAAGTGGCCCATCGCGACCATCCGAATGCCGTATCATCCTCAGCTGAGGATGCGGATAGGAGGGGCGTGTGGTCAGCACACCGCTCTCCCGGTCGTTATGATGGTTTTCTTTGACCGGAGCCGCAACTATTCGGCCGAGAAGCTCCTCAATTGGCATCACGAGGCTGAGTGCACCCAGAAAAATGGCAGCAGCATATGGCGACCCCGATGGTCACCCATCCAAATGCTGGCCCCGCCCGACAGCGCTTAACTTCGGTGATATGACGCGAACCGGTGTATCCACTGCGGCAAGGCCGTTGCCCCCATGACTTAAAACACAACTAAAATAATTTTTAGTAAACAGTAGGCCCAAGGCTTTATTGTTAAACAATATATTAATCAGGCTGAAGGCTCAAATAATCTAGCACATGACAAGCAAGGAATTTTAATTTTAAAGCGGCTGAAGGCCCATGACTTAAAACACTACTAAAAACAATACAACTTCAATTCAAAACCATCGGCTATGAGCCTTACAAATACACACAACAGAAAATAAGAATGGGCAGTGCAGCTAACGTCATTCAGAAAATTTGGGGGAAGGCCAGCACTTGAAATACTAACGATCACACAGGGGAGACAGGCAGTCGCCCCAACCATTCTCTATCCGACGACAACCCAACCAACAGACAGTCAACGGACCAACTGACAAGGTAACTTGCGCTCCACTCGACCAGCACACAACCGGGAGTTCAATGCTAATTGTAAAAGGCATGGATACCTACAACCAAGCATATACATTAAGCTATCAAACTACACACCGTACTGGACAGCGACAACATGGTGAGGAAAGGACACTGCCTGAATTTACGTCAATGGCCAGGGCAGGTAACCGGGACGTTAACGGCCAAAAAAATGGCTCTGAGCACTATGGGACTCAACTGCTGAGGTCATTAGTCCCCTAGAACTTAGAACTAGTTAAACCTAACTAACCTAAGGACATCACACACATCCATGCCCGAGGCAGGATTCGAACCTGCGACCGTAGCGGTCTCGCGGTTCCAGACTGCAGCGCCAGAACCGCGCGGCCACTTCGGCCGGCCGTTAACGGCCACAAAGCAGAAAATTCCGCTGGTGCAATTCAATTGCAAATAACCAAATACAGTCAGACTCCACTGGACGGTGGCTAAACTTTCGCGAACTCGAACACGCACCTTGTTGCTCGCTGGAATGTCCCAACAGTCAACAACGAGAACCAGACGGCACAATGTGAACAGTCTTGACTTGCTGATAAATTAAATCGGAACTCAACTTTCGTGTCCAGGGTCGGTGAGCCACAGACCTTGTAGCAATGGGAACAGCCTCACACACTCCGACACTCGGGTGGGAGTCTCTAGAGGAAAGGAGGCATTCTTTTCGTGAATCGCTACTGAGGAAATTCAGAGAACCAGCATTTGAGGCTGACTGCAGTACAATTTTAGTGCCGCCAACTTACATTTCGCGGAAAGACCACAAAGATAAGAGAGATTAGGGCTCGTACAGAGGCATATAGGCAGTCATTTTTCCCTCGTTCTGTTTGGGAGTGGAACAGGGAGAGAAGATGCTGGTTGTGGTACAAGGTACCCTCCGCCACTCACCGTATGGTGGATTGCGGAGTATGTATGTAGATGTAGATGTAGATGGGGCTGTAGATGTAGACACTGCGTTGAGACCACCAGCGGGCCCAGCTAAACAACGCCCCGAGGAAATTTCCTCGCTGCTCCACGCCAACCAGCCGACTGCCACACATCAGCACGGAGACAGCACTAAAATAACTTAGCAGTCGACAGCACAAGCTACACACAGTTTCACGAACACTTGCACGAAGGACTAGACAATAGTAGCGGCAGCGACTGTGCAATAACAAGGACAAATCACGTCTCAGCACCCGCCGGCAACCCATAAGCGATCGCCAGCCAACATATACGTCATCCGAAAAGACGACCGACTGACGACCAACCAAGATGGTCCGCACTCAAGTGATATGTATCGGCAACCGTCGGGCGAGTGATGGCTATCCGGACCTCACTGCAGCCGCGCCCCGACTGAACTTCTGCCGCGTCCTAAGTCAAACACCGACAGGTCTGAACTGCAGTGCTAGCGCCTCGCAACTCACTGGCAGTTCCGAACTAAAACACGACAACCGGGAAGTAATAGCAATCAACAAAGATAATACGCCAGGGCTCATATCGATAAGTGCCGCTGCTGTTCGCTCACAGGGAGGCAAAGCAGCAACTCAGTAACAACAAGAAATTGAAACTAACACAACGAGGTGGTAGTATAGTAAAAAAAAAAAAATGTAAAATAAGGGGGGAGTAGGAGCCACTCACAGCTCAGTCACCACGATGATTCAACTGACATCCACTGTAAAGAACAGCCTCCTTTAGATGTTTCCGTCAATTACATCTAAACTCCGTTCGAACAGGCCATGAAGTCCCAAAATGGTTCAAATGGCTCTGAGCACTATGCGACTTAACTTCTGAGGTCATCAGTCGCCTAGAACTTAGAACTAATTAAACCTAACTAACCTAAGGACATCACACACATCCATGCCCGAGGCAGGATTCGAACCTGCGACCGTAGCGGTCACTCGGTTCCAGACTGTAGCGCCTAACCGCACGGCCACTCCGGCCGGCATGAAGTCCCAACGGCACCGACCGGTTACTGTGTAATCGTCAGCCCGTAGGCATTACTGGTTGCGGATATGGAGGGGTATGTGGTCAGCACACCGCTCTCCTAGCCGTATGATAGTTTACTAGACCGGAGCCGCTACTTCTCAGTCAAGTAGCTCCTCAGTTTGCCTCACAAGAGCTGAGTATACCCCTCTCCAATAGCGTCCGCAAGACCAGATGGTCACCCATCCAAGTGCTAGCCCAGCCCGACAGCGCTTAACTTCGGTAATCTGACGGGAATCGGTGTTACCACTGCGGCAAGGCTTTTCCCGCCGATTGCCGTCTTCAATAAGATGCATTCAACTTGCGCCTCCATGTTCGCTAATGCAATCCGCCTACCTTCTCTTACATTGCAATCAAGGTCTTTTTTTTAATCCCAATTTTCATAGAGCATATTAACGCAATGCTGTGGAACGTGTTACTTTAACAAATATTGCAGAAACATTTAGCATTTACTGTTTGCCCTGTTAAAAATTCCTCTATGCTATAAAAGTATCTGTATTTAACTGACATTGTCAGAAGAAGAGAGATCTCTGTATCAATGTAAAAGTTTTACCCCTGGCGAAGATGACGGAGGTAGTCATCGAAAGGTTGGGATTGCATCCAAATTTTACGCGGCAAGTAAACCGAGGACTTTACATGCAATGTGAAAAAGCTTCCAAAATAGATGTTTTATTGCCCATATCGCAGTTCACAGACATGATTACTAGTTTCCGCAAAGTGATATTGCCATTTACAGATCCCTACATCTACAGTTCTTTATAGTTCACATACCCGATGATCTGCAGATGGCAATATAACTTTCCTGAAACTAGTAATCAGGATATATACAAGTCGTGATCTTGGCAACAAAACTTCTGTTCTTGAAACTTTTTACGAAATGATCTGCTAAGGAAAAAATCACTTTAATCTACATTTGGAAACACTTCTACTGTTGTGGGGAACCAACCTAACTTGTTCACTCACTATGTGCCGAAGGTAGCACAGAGTGCTAGATTCAGTAGAATTGCCCCTCACCTCTTCACCTGTGGAGAAAAAAGCAGACAAACTGCCTGATCGTGACTGCAACTAGAGAAAGCTCAACACATTCAAGAAACCATAATTAATATGTTGCAAATTATAACTTAAATTGTTTAGAGATATATAAAAGCACCAATCCTATAGTTTGGCTGTAATTAATATAATACTGTAGTTAGCATAAAGATGTACAGGGTGTCCATAAAGTCCCTTTACAACTTCAAAATTTTATTACAACGGCAGTAGTTGAAATATTTTAACAACATTTCTTTTATTGTAATCAGTGTCTGTAAAAGTTTTTTGACAGTGTCTCATAGTTTAGTTGCACGAAGAACATCAAGACGGTTCTCGATTTCTTGTCATGTTCGCTGTAGCATAGTGTGATCAATGGTGGCAATGGCATTACGAATCCTTTGCTTCAAGTCAGCAGTGTCCCGTATGTGTGTTTCATACACGATATCTTTCACTTACCCTCATAAAAATGTCCAAGGCAGTGATATCTGGCGAACGCGTTGGCGAAGGAATTGGCCCATCCCTCCCAATCCATCTGCCTGGAAATGTTTCATTGTGGAACCAACGAACATGCAGTCCCCAATGTGGTGGTGTACCATCTTGCTGGAAAATGATAACTGGTTGTAAGTCAGTCAATTGTGGTGCTTCATATTCGGTCAGAAGGTCGAGATAAACATCTGCAGTGATTGAAGTTAAAATCTTTTGTGTTATTAGGCCGCGTCATATTTCTATTAAAATGATCGACGTTTCGACTCCTCTGCTGGGATCTTCCTCAGGATCGTATGGTGTCCACACACACACACACTGCACAGTGTTCTAGCAGTAGTGGACACCATAAGATCCTGAGGAAGATCCCAGCAGAGGGATCGAAACGTCGATCATTATAGTAGAAATATGAAGCGGCCTAATAATCCAGAAGATTTTAACTTCAGTGACAACGGCCACTAAAGCCTGCCGAAATACATATCTGCAGTAATTGTTGACACGTTGAAGAAGAATGGACGAATTATTCGGTTTCACATGATTCCGCACCACATATTCACTTTTGGACTATCCCGGTGAAGCTCCCTAGTCACATGGTGGTGTTGAGATCCCCATATTCTCACACTGTGTCTGTTTAATGTCCCAGAAACAGGAAAAGTAGCCTCGTCACTGAAACAAACCAGCTTGAGGAATGCTTCATCCTCCGAAAGGCGTTCCAGCATGTTGAGTGCAAACTCTGTCCGTTTTGGCTTGCCATTTGGCTCAAGTGTCTGTAACAGTTGTACTTTGTAAGCGTACAATCGTAAGTTCTTGTGGAGGACCTTATGCACTGTCGAACGTGGTAGTCGAAACTGTCTGACAGCAGTATGGAGGGACTTCGTAAGTGAACTAGTGAAGTTTAAAACGCGATCGATGTTTTCCTCGGATGTCCTTGTCGCCCTCTCCTCTATTTTGTCTCCATACATTTTTTTTGTGCCATGCACGGATTGAAGCGCGCAGTGGTGGATCTCTTCCATACTTCGTTCTGAGGTTTCGTTGAGTCTGAACATCCGATTTTGTCTCAATAAACCAGGACACCCATTGTCCCTCCACTTGAGGATTTGCCATTTTATAGAGGTCCAGTTCCTGCCATCAACATAGTATTTGAAAAACAAAATTTTAATATATGTAAAAACTTTAGTAAACATTGATTACAATAAAAGATATTTTGTTAAAACATTTCAACAACTGCCGTTGTAATAAAATTTTGCAGTTGTAATGGGACTTTATGGACACCCTGTATATTTTTAATACTTTTAGAGGCGCGAGGTATGAAAGTTGTGAACTTGAAATTTTGATAGTAAATGTATTTTATCATGTAGTCGTCGCCCTGAACTCCCTGTTGCGCTAATTTTCTTGTTTTAGAGTCTTTCCTAAAACTTTAGTATTTTGCCCACAACAAGCAATAACATTTCTACATCTCCCACCCACTACAGATAAGCTAGCAAACAGAAACTTGTGCATCATGTTCCAGAACTAGATTAATGAGGATATGCCAATTTCCAGGACAATGAGTGTAATATTACCCGGTACAGAGAAGTTTAGGGGCGTGGATATGGCATACTTGGCCGGGAACCCCGTCTTGAGAGGTCGACCGTCTGGTACAAGTCTTTTTATTGTACGCCACTTCGGCGACTTAGGCGTCGATGATAGTGATCACAACACACACACACACACACACACACACACACACACACACACACACAGAGAGAGAGAGAGAGAGAGAGAGAGAGAGAGAGAGAGAGAGAGAGAGAGGGAGAGAGAGAGAGAGAGAGAGACAGAGATTCACGAGCGATGAAAATCTCCAACCCTGCCGAGAATCGAATCTGTGGTCCCATGGTTGAAATTCAGCTACACTAACAAAAAAATGGCTCTGAGCACTATGGGACTTAACTACCTAGAACTTAGAACTACTTAAACCTAACTAACCTAAGGACATCACACACATCCATGCCCGAGGCAGGATTCGAATCTGCGACCGTAGCAGTCGCGCGGTTCCGGACTGAGCTACACTAACAAGAGCACGAAAAGCTGATAGGGGAGTTCAGAGGAGCAAGGCTACGAATATTTCAGTTAGAAGTTTGTAGAAGCCGTAATTATTTCAATAAATGCGTGTGTGAATTTCTAAGGGATCAACCTGCTGAGGTCATCGGTCCCTAGACTTATATACTACTTAAAGTAACTAATACTAAGAAAAACACACACACATGCCAGAGGGAGGACTCGAATATCCGGCGGTAGGGTCCGCGCAATCCGTTACATAGCGCCTCAAACAGCGCGGCCACTCCGAGCGGCTGATTCCAGTAGTGACTCCAAATTTGGTTAGTGTACTTTAGAAACAATCGTCTAATAGATAAAAGCTATTAGAATCTCAGTTAGAAAGTGTAGATGAGAAATGGTGATGCGGAGTGCGCCTTTTGAGCAGGCAGTCTGATGCACTGTCGGTGAAAAATAATGTGTTGCCAATGCCGTCACACAGTTACATGAAAGGGAGTAGTAAACAGTAGTCGGTCGTTTTGAACAGTTCGTTACGGAGGCTGCCACAGGTTCAGATTGCGGTAAGCCAATACCGCAGTGTTATCACCTCGGATTTTTCAGTATTTTCTAATTTTTGTGTTCCATCTATATAAAAATACCGAATTGTGAGTGGAGCGACAGACTTTGCACTTGAGGCGCGAGCTAATCTATCAATGACTAAACTTGCATTTTTTTTTGTTGTTAACCCTTTTGCAGCTGCAGATGGGCCCTTTGCATTCCACGCTGAGGCGGCTTTCTTTACGGCTGTGCTGCTTGCCAAATTCTGGTGCATCTGCTGACAGACTGCGATTCAGCCGATATGAAATTTATATCATCAGAGTTTTCGACAACTATAAGGTGAAAAAATTTGACTTTGGCGCGTTTTACAGTCTGATATCTTCACTCGATAAAGAAATCAATTTCGTACGTTCTACATCATACATACTGCGCTGCATCAAATTAAATGAAACATTACATGAATTTTTAAATAGTTCACAGAGGTAAAAATTCACTGCTTAAACTTTGCGTATAGTTTATTTCATCTGACACATTGTAGTGAATTAAATGTAGATAAGATACCGAAATTTCATTTACAGCCGTTCGGAGTGGCCGAGCGGTTCTAGGCGCTTCAGTCTGGAACTGCGCGACCACTACGGTCGCAGGTTCAAATCCTGCCTCGGGCATGGATGTGTGTGATGTACTTAGGTTAGTTAGGTTTAAGTAGTTCTAAGTTATAGGGGACTGATGACCTCAGAAGTTAAATCCCATAGTGGTCAGAGACATTTGAACATTTTTTTCATTTACAATTGAGAGGAGAACGATATCTCATTTCGTTCTCGAGTCTTTGGGTTTCAATCCGAAGGAAGATCGTGCGCCACGCTGCTATTCACGTCCTTGCGCATCCCGAATCCAAAGGTCATAACAATCGTCATATATCATAAACCATTAAAGTTATAGGAACGATTGTTTTTTACAGGTTTTTTTTTGTTTGGGGTTTATGGGCGCTCAACTACTGAGGTCATTAGCGCCCAGTCACAATTGTTAGAGCACATAGAAGCTAGTAAAACTCAAGGGGGGGGGACACCAGAAAGTTCTTACAAAGATGCAGATAAAATAAGTAAAAAGGTTAGATGTCTTTGGACAAGCAAGTCAAAGTAATAAAACGAAGAACACGAGCAGCTGCTCGAGCGTCATCAGCTAAAATATCCTGTAAAGTAGATGGCAGAGGCAGGACAACACGAGATTGACTAAAACGGGGACACGACAATAAAACATGGCGCACTGTCAAGGCATGACCACAAGGGCACTGTGGGGCTGGGTCACCGGAGAGCAGGTAGCGGTGGCTAAACCGGCAATGCCCAATCCGCAACCTGGTCAGAAGGACCTCTTCTCGCCGAGATGGTCGGGAGGAGGTTGTCCAAGCAGTTGGGAACGGTTTTACTGCCCGGAGCTTGTTTTCTTGAAGTGATGACCAAGTATCCCACCACAATGACACAAGCCTCTTACAAACAACCCCACAAATGTCAGATGACGGGACACAATGGGAGGCTGGCCGAGGCAGGAGGACTGCAGCCTTGGCTGCAGCATCAGCAGCCTCATTCCCAGGCACTCCTACATGGCCGGGAACCCACAGAAAGCTGACTGGAGAGCCATCATCAGCAAAAGAATGAAGGGACTGCTGGATCCGTTGCACCAAGGGATGGACCGGATATGGAGCTCCAAGGCTCTGAAGAGCACTGAGTGAGTCAGAGCAGAGTACATACGATGAATGGCGTTGGCGGCGGGCAGACTGAACGGCCTGATGGAGAGCAAAAAGCTCGGCCGTAAAGCTGGAACATTGGTCGAGGAGCCGGTATTTAAAGGTGGCGGCCCCGACGACAAAGGCACAGCCGACATCATCGTCAGTTTTGGAGCCATCAGTGTAAATAGAGCTGTGACTGGCAAATCGCGCATGAAGTTCGACAAACCGTGAGCAATACACTGCAGCCGGAGTACCCTCCTTCGGGAGCGTGCTGAGGTCGAGATAAGTATGAACCGGAGCCTGGAGCCAAGGTGGTGTCGGGCTCTCACCCTCTCTGAAGGTGGTAGGGAGGGCAAAATCCAATTGTCGAAGCAGGCGACGAAAGCGGACTCCAGGGAGCAGCAGGGCAGACACATACAACCCATACTGACGGTCGAGAGAATCGGCGAAGAAGGGCTGATAAGAGGGGTGGTCGGGCATTGACAACAGCCGGCAGGTTTTTTACAAGTGACAGCACGCTGTGAGGCATGTATCTTGTACTATAAATATTCTGAACCTTTTTATTCACAGAGATATGGAAGTAACTAGTCTGCAGCAGTGAGGTCGATGGCTCAGGACGCCTTCAGATGCCCATACCACAATAAGAAAATCCAAGCGGTGCGCATATTCACTTCCACAATTTTTGAGGAACGGAGTAGCCGGACGTGCATACACGCCCACAGCAGCGATAGGGGTAATGAAATTCAGTCGAATTTTGAAACTGAAGAGTGCAAGTTATTGAGGACAGAGTAACAGGTTTTACTTTCAGTGTTTTGATCAAAGGAAATACAATACATCGTCTTTTTTCAACAACTGTCGTAAGTTAATTTAATTGAAAATTACCTTACTGCTACACGCCGTCGTTACTAAGTGTTTTTCAGATGGTGACGTCAGCATGCGTAATGTAGGTACACAGGTCTTTCTACGATTATTTTCATGTAATATCTATGGGTGGTTTACAAGCCATTGTGGCATGTGTGGATTAAATGACGATGCCACCTCTTAAGACGGTTTTTCATTCTATTTCCGAGATGAGAATTTATCGAAGGGGCAGATTGTGCTCTGTATCCGAGAGTAATAAGATAGTGAAAGGAAAAATTATCCCGCTATCCCATGTCGTTTGTCAGAAATTTTATGAGCGGGCTATCAAATGGTTTTGTACCTGCATATTTCAGACCTTTCTGTTACAAAGTTAAATTCACTTGAGTGAAATGCACATCACTTTCGCCTCCTGCACTGCATTTGAGAACATGATTATTGCTCTGATGCTCAACTGGACGGTTACTAACAAATTTCATCAAGTCGTGTGGTCGAGGAGAGGCTTCTTTGGCCCGTGTGCCATCGGGGCGTCCTCCTCCGTATCTGCTTGATTGTAGTCAAATAAATAATGAAACCACAGAATCCAAAGATAAGTTTCTTTTTTTCATTTAGAACAGCTGAAGGCAACGGGGGATTACACAGAAAAACAAATAAATAGAATTTCTTATTTATGTTAGGGATTGAAAACCCATGGTGTTAAGAACTTCTTTATTTATTTATTTACGAGGGCGGTTCAGAAAGTAACCTCCGATTGGTCACAGTGCGGGTTGTAGGGGGAGTAGCGACGCCATCTGTGCGTTCACGCACTCAACAGGTCAGTCGGCATCAAGCCGTGGTCGAGTGAACGTCGTACCTGCGCTAGTTTAGTTTTTGTGGCAGTTTGAAATGTGTGCTGCAATAGAAAACCCCGCCAAATGTGAAGTGCGTGCTGTCATAAGGTTTTTTACAGCCAAAGGATATTCTGCAGCAGCTATTCATCGTGAGCTTTGTGCCGTGTACGGACCAAGAGTTATGAGTGAAGGAGTTGTCCGTGAATGGGTACGTTTATTTAAAAGTGGACGAGAAAACGTTCATGATGAAGAGAGGAGTGGTAGACCATCATTGGTGACTGACGAACTCGTTCAGACAGTTGATGCAAAAGTTCGTGAAAATCGACGTTTCTCAATGTCGGAGTTGTCTACTGGTTTTCCACAGATTTCTAAGACTCTCTTGTACGAGATAGTGACAGCAAGATTGGGTTACCGTAAGTTCTGTGCACGATGGGTGCCCAAAATTCTTACCGACCACCACAAAACTCAAAGAATGGCCTCTGCATTAGACTTTCTGTCACGTTATGAGGACGAAGGAGAACCATTGTTAAACAGAATCGTGACCGGTGACGAAACCTGGATTAAGTACGTGAACCCTGAGACAAAAGAACAATCAAAGATGTGGGCACATTCAAATTCGCCTACCAAACCAAGAAAAGCCTCGCAAGATTTTTCTGCCAGAAAACTGATGGCAACGGTGTTTTGGGATGCCAAAGGGGTGTTGTTGGTTGAATTCATGGAACGTGGTACGACCATTAATCAAGACGTGTACTGTGAAACAATAAAAAAGTTACGACGGGCTATACAGAACAAACGCCGTGGTATGCTGACTTCCGGTATCGTTTTTTTGCACGATAACGCCCGTCCTCACTCTGCTCGCAGAACAACAGCCCTTCTTGAGTCCTTCAAGTGGGACGTTATCAACCATCCACCTTACAGCCCAGACCTGGCGCCAAGTGATTATCACCTCTTCATGCATTTGAAGAAATGGCTCGGGTCACAGCGGTTTGATGACGACGAAGAGCTCAAAGATGCGGTCACAGGCTGGCTCCAGGCACAAGCGGGTGATTTTTATGCAGAAGGAATTTCAAAGCTTGTGAAGAGATACGATAAGTGCCTCAATCGCTATGGAGAGTATGTAGAAAAATAGTGCAAAGATGTAGTTGTAATATGTATATATTAAAATATTTTTATTTAACTTGGTGTATTTTTTTAAATCAACCGGAGGTTACTTTCTGAACGGCCCTCGTATTTTCGTTACAGCCATCTATGGGCTGCGTTATTTATTTGGATGGATTACTAGTGTCAGCTTACAGTCTAGACACCATCCCATTTAAGAGCCGGCCGGGGTGGCCGAGCGGTTCTAGGCACTTCAGTTGGGAACCGCGCGACCTGTACGGTCGCAGGTTCGAATCCTGCCTCGGGCATGGATGTGTGTGATGTCCTTAGGTTAGATAGGTTTAAGTAATTCTACGTTCTAGGGGACTGATGACCTCAGATGTTAAGTCCCATAGTGGTCAGAGCCATTTGAACCCTTTTAAGATATAAAGCATGTTTTTTCTCATGTTAGCAACATACAACAGCTTACAGAACAGCACACAATATTGTAGCTTGGTTCAAGAGTGTATACACGAATTAATTACAAAATGAATAACACAAAACTTTGTTGATTAGTGTTGGTGCCATTACAACTTCACACATCGTTAAAATCTTTCTTACAGGAACAACAACAATACAGTACGTAGTTATAAACAGCTTTTCATCGTTCGTGACCAATGTGCCTGAAATTGTAAACGATGTTTTTCAGAAAATCATTAAGTGGCTCTCTGCAAATGGGTTCTCATTAAACTTTGACAAAACACAGTATATACACTTCCACACAGTAAATGGAATGACCCCATTAATAAATATAGACTGCGATCAAAAATCGGTAGCCAAGGTAGAATATTCAAAATTTCTAGGTGTATGCAGTGATGAGGGGTTGAATTGGAAAAAACACACTGAGGATCTGCTGAAACGTTTGAGTTCAGCTACTTATGCTGTTAGGGTCATCGCAAATTTTGGCGATATAAATCTGAGTAAATTAGCTTACCACGCCTATTTTCATTCTCTGCTTTCGTATGGCAACATATTCTGGGGTAACTCATCATTGAGTAAAAGAGTGTTCATTGCACAAAAGTGTGTAATCAGAATAATTACTGGAGTTCATCCAAGATCATCCTGCAGACACATATTTAAAGAGCTAGAAATCTTCACTGTAGCCTCACAGTATATATATTCTCCTACGAAATTTGTTATTAACAATACGAACGGATTCAAAAGTAATAGCAGTGTATATGGCTACAACACTAGGAGAAAGGATGATCTTCACTACTCAAGGTTAAATCTAACTTTGGCTCAGAAGGGGGTAAATTATGCTGCCACAAAAGTCTTTGGTCTCTTACCTAATAGCGTCAAAAGTCTTACAGATAGCCATATAGCATTTAAAAGGAAATTAAAAGAATTTCTTAATGCCAAACCCTTCTACTCATTAGATGAATTTTTGGATATAGTAAGTTGGTAATTTCCCAACCTCCAAAATACAAAAAAATTATGTAATATTTTGTCTAATGTAATATCTTGTATAGACACCTTTTATTAGCCTGACACGTTCCACATCATTACGAAGTGTCGTATTCAAGATCTATGGAATAAGTACTAATTTAATCTAATATAATATAATCTGAACGACGTTCATAAAACTGAAAACATAGTTTAATATACAGAAGAAGCAGTAAAAATAAAAGACCAATACCTGCATAAGGAATTATCCACTACAACGACTATATCTTACCAAAGGAGTTAAGCCGTTTAAATTTAATAAGTAACACAATCAGAATTTACTTCATCTCGTAACAGAGTTCATCATAAGCACGTTTCTGTAAATTGGTACATGTGGATAGCGTGGCATCTGATGCCCATTACTACGTTCAAGAGCGCAAGATTCTGCATATACATGTATACACGTATGTGATCCGTACCGCCACGTAATGGGGACCTACGGCCACTAGGTTTTGATACTTTGTTTAAGGCGAAGACCGGTAGATGGCGTCAACAGCTAGCTCCATACCTTACTTAAAATCTACATGTCCTAATAAAATTTTGAAGAACAAGATGAAAACTATTTAAAAGTAAATAATTTGCAGCAAAACAGCTCGTCTTATTCTCTATATTAATGTACGTTTTCAGTTTTATGCCCGTCGTTCACATTGACCACGAATGATGAAAAGACATATTTAGCTACGTCATGTACGTATGTTGTCATTTTAAGAAAGATTTTGACGATGTGTGTTCCTATATTTCTTTGGAAAACAAACTGATCTTCCCCGAGGTAGGATTCTACCAGTTTCTCCATTCTTCTGCATTGAACTCGTGTTAGTACACTCCTCGAAATGGAAAAAAGAACACATTGACACCGGTGTGTCAGACCCACCATACTTGCTCCGGACACTGCGAGAGGGCTGTACAAGCAATGATCACACGCACGGCACAGCGGACACACCAGGAACCGCGGTGTTGGCCGTCGAATGGCGCTAGCTGCGCAGCTTTTGTGCACCGCCGCCGTCAGTGTCAGCCAGTTTGCCGTG
This sequence comes from Schistocerca nitens, assembly GCF_023898315.1. Lineage (NCBI taxonomy): Eukaryota > Metazoa > Arthropoda > Insecta > Orthoptera > Acrididae > Schistocerca > Schistocerca nitens. The sequence goes on from NC_064617.1 coordinate 953,782,501, forward strand.
GCATACGGAGCTCCATCGCAGTCTTTAACACTGGTAGCATGCCGCGACAGCGTGGACGTGAACCGTATGTGCAGTTGACGGACTTTGAGCGAGGGCGTATAGTGGGCATGCGGGAGGCCGGGTGGACGTACCGCCGAATTGCTCAACACGTGGGGCGTGAGGTCTCCACAGTACATCGATGTTGTCGCCAGTGGTCGGCGGAAGGTGCACGTGCCCGTCGACCTGGGACCGGACCGCAGCGACGCACGGATGCACGCCAAGACCGTAGGATCCTACGCAGTGCCGTAGTGGACCGCACCGCCACTTCCCAGCAAATTAGGGACACTGTTGCTCCTGGGGTATCGGCGAGGACCATTCGCAACCGTCTCCATGAAGCTGGGCTACGGTCCCGCACACCGTTAGGCCGTCTTCCGCTCACGCCCCAACATCGTGCAGCCCGCCTCCAGTGGTGTCGCGACAGGCGTGAATGGAGGGACGAATGGAGACGTGTCGTCTTCAGCGATGAGAGTCGCTTCTGCCTTGGTGCCAATGATGGTCGTATGCGTGTTTGGCGCCGTGCAGGTGAGCGCCACAATCAGGACTGCATACGACCGAGGCACACAGGGCCAACACCCGGCATCATGGTGTGGGGAGCGATCTCCTACACTGGCCGTACACCACTGGTGATCGTCGAGGGGACACTGAATAGTGCACGGTACATCCAAACCGTCATCGAACCCATCGTTCTACCATTCCTAGATCGGCAAGGGAACTTGCTGTTCCAACAGGACAATGCACGTCCGCATGTATCCCGTGCCACCCAACGTGCTCTAGAAGGTGTAATTCAACTACCCTGGCCAGCAAGATCTCCGGATCTGTCCCCCATTGAGCATGTTTGGGACTGGATGAAGCGTCGTCTCACGCGGTCTGCACGTCCAGCACGAACGCTGGTCCAACTGAGGCGCCAGGTGGAAATGGCATGGCAAGCCGTTCCACAGGACTACATCCAGCATCTCTACGATCGTCTCCATGGGAGAATAGCAGCCTGCATTGCTGCGAAAGGTGGATATACACTGTACTAGTGCCGACATTGTGCATGCTCTGTTGCCTGTATCTATGTGCCTGTGGTTCTGTCAGTGTGATCATGTGATGTATCTGACCCCAGGAATGTGTCAATAAAGTTTCCCCTTCCTGGGACAATGAATTCACGGTGTTCTTATTTCAATTTCCAGGAGTGTATTTTGTAACCATGACTTGGTAACCTGACAGTTCGGCAATATTCACAACCGTCAGCATTTACTTTCTTTGGAACTGGAATTACTACATTATTCTTGGAGTTTCAGTGTATTTCGCGTGTCTCATACATCTTGGGCACTAGATGGAAGATTTTTGACATTGATGGCTCTCCCAAGCCTACCAGTAGTTCTGACGGAATGCCGTCTACTCGCGGGTCCGGGTCTTTTAGCGCTCTGTCAAATTCTTCTTGTAGTATCATACTGTGTATCTCGCAGTTTTTCGTATGTAATAAATCTGCGGTACTGGATGCAGTCGCACTGCTGTGCTGCAGAAACAGTTCATCCCCAATGAAAGCAGAGAGGAAGAAAAGTCGAGTACATTCAAACTAAACATCTTCTTTAAAACGCGAGAGAAAGCCAGAATGAGCGTATCAGGGAAGAGAGAAAATTTGTTTTAACATTCCGCAGTGATTTTCGAAATGTACCACCGGTTTAAAAGAGAGATGGGGCCCCTCAACGCCCGCACCAACGTGGTGACCAAACCAAAAGTTCTACTGTCACCTCCGTAAACGTGTTAGTTATCTAGTAAGTGGATCACAGGATGCTGGGCTGTGATGTTGTCCGTGCGTCTGGGTAAGCCTACGCATTAACACGGTCCATCAGGTGATAGATAGTGGACGAAACGCGAGTGAGGGTAGCGATTTGAAGAGCAGAGGGAAAAAAGTGCCATGGCTCGTGCCGTGGGAAAAAAAACTCTGCGACAGTGGGATGGGTAGTAAGAGCAGTAGTGGCTTACTAGCTGCGATAGCTCATGCAAGGTTGACAGACCTTGAGTCCTTAGGACAGCTGCAGAGAGAAGGTAAGCACTTATGGCTCCGTCAGAGTGTTTCCGTAGGGCGAGGGTGAGTGAGAGAGAGAGACAGAGAGAGAGAGAGAGAGAGAGAGAGAGAGCGAGAGAATGAGAAGGGGGGGGGGCGGGAAGAGAGAGAGGGCGGTGGAGAGTGAGGGAGTTGGACCGTAGTCGAGGTGGCTTCCTTTTGTGTAGCGGGGCTAACGGCTGGCCACAGGCGACGTTGTCTGCGAGGCAAGCTGGCCGTTGCTTTGTGCTATTTACAGCCACTGTGGAGGGTCCTGCTCTTGCTTTGCATCCCGCACAACCGTGCACGGTTATATTTTTGCCTGTTGTGGCCTCTCGGTAACGCCAAACATAGAAGGCCGAGGTGTTATGTTATTAATTAGACGATACATCACAGTTTTCAGGACTGTCAAATGGTTCAAATGGCTCTGAGCACTATGGGACTCAACTGCTGAGGTCATTAGTCCCCTAGAACTTAGAACTAGTTAAACCTAACTAACCTAAGGACATCACACACATCCATGCCCGAGGCAGGATTCGAACCTGCGACCGTAGCGGTCTCGCGGTTCCAGACTGCAGCGCCAGAACCGCGCGGCCACTTCGGCCGGCCTCAGGACTGTCGCCGTAGCAAGTAGTCTAGCGCGGATATCCACTTCAAACAAGGACCAAAAATAGTTAAGTTCGTTTGAAAACTGATGTATATTGCATTATATTGTACGACTAAATGGTACATAGTTACATAATACTGATTAGTAAATTTACAAACAAAGAATTAATAAAACACTAAAACTTTTTTGTGTGCAGAGTACACCAATAAGTAGTACGTTCTCAAATTCTTCATGGAGCTCCTGTACAGAATAAGAATGCACCATCACAAGTTTAACTAAGTTATTGAATTTTTCTGATTCATTTAACTGAAAGTTGTCAGGCGGCAGCTTGTTCCAGGCTTTACACCTCACATTTTATCGTATTTTCCTACCGAATCTACATCTACATCTACATCCATACTCCGCAAGCCACCTGACGGTGTGTGACGGAGGGTACCTTGAGTACCTCTATCGGTTCTCCCTTCTATTCCAGTCTCGTATTGTTCGTGGAAAGAAAGATTGTCGGTATGCATCTGTGTGGGCTCTAATCTCCCTGATTTTATCCTCATGGTCTCTTCGCGAGATATACGTAGGAAGGAATAATATACTGCTTGACTCCTCGGTGAAGGTATGTTCTCGAAACTTAAACAGAAGCTCGTACCGAGTAGAGCGTCTCTCTTGCAGAGTCTTCCACTGGAGTTTATCTATCATCTCCGTAACGCTTTCGCGATTACTAAATGACCCTGTAGCGAAGCGCGCTGCTCTCCATTGGATCTTCTCTATCTCTTCTATCAACCCTATCTGGTACGGATCCCACACTGCTGAGCAGTATTCAAGCAGTGGGCGAACAAGTGTACTGTAACCTACTTCCTTTGTTTTCGGATTGCATTTCCTTAGGATTCTTCCAATGAATCTCAGTCTGACATCTGCTTTACCGACGATCAACTTTATATGATCATTCCATTTTAAATCACTGCTAATGCCTACTCCCAGATAATTTATGGAATTAACTGCTTCCAGTTGCTGACCTGCTGAATTTGCATACGAGACTCACTTGCTGCGTTTACTTTCTGATTCAGATTTTACTTGTCAACTTTTCACCGATATTGCGCGCTGATTACGTGAGTGGTCAGGGGTACCTTGTAGCAACGTGGGGAACCCAGCTCTCTGTCCTTAACCTAACGTTTCATTCTTGCGCTATTTTTTCCTTCATTAAATTCGTCTGGTCTTGACCAGGGGTACTTTCCCGGGAGAAAACAGGAGAAGATTTCACACCCTTTGGAAGAGCTGCTTGTCACACAGGAGGGAGCTCGTACACTAGAAGACCGTACAGACAATTAGGCGAGCCTTTTGGGGATAATCATCCTGGCTCAGCCTCTGCATACGAGGAGTGGCGGAATCGAAGACTGGTGTTCTCTATAGCAGAACACGAAACCACTGGTGAAAAGGGTGATAAAACTGCATGTTGCCCACAGTAGCTGAGTGGTCAAGGCGACAGCATGTCAATACTGAGGTTCCGGGTTCGATTCCCGGCTGGGTCGGAGATTTTTCTCTGCTCAGGACTGGGTATTGTGTTGACCTAATCATCATCATTTCATCCACATCGACGTGCAAGTCGCTGAAGTGGTGTCAAATCAAAAGGCTGGCACCCGGCGGGACCCCTAGTTACACGACATTTACTTTTATCTGCTTGTTAGTAACCTTCTGGTGGAGTCCTCAGCTGTCCACTTACCGTGGTACTGCTGTTGGTGGTCTCCAGACATGTTTCGTCAAAAAATGTATCCACTGGTGTGTCTAAAAATTTCCAAACATGGCTCTTCCCATGGGGATGCTGTGCGAAATCTTTATACACGTATCCCATTGACAAATACATCTTTTAACTTTATGATGTGAGCTAAGGGTACGGACTTACAGATCCGTGATTAGAGAAACACTTAGGCCATCCCAGGGATTTGGCTTGAAAAGTTTGAGCAGGGTGCCTTTCCGAGGTCTGAAGGAAGGCTATCAAAAAGTTGAGGGGGGCATTCATATTCGTATTCGGAGTGGTATAGGTTTCCTGTTTCGAACTTCTGCTTGGTGATGTTACTCCTGACTTACCGACAGTTGTCGCGCAGAAGTTAGCGCACTAGACTCGCATTCGGAAGGACGACGGTTCAATCCTGCGTTCGGCCATCCTGATTTAGGTTTTTAGTGATTTCCCTCAGATCGCTCCAGGCAAATTCCTGGATGGTGTCTGTGAAAGAGCACGGCCGACTTCCTTCACCGGCCTTCCCTAATCCGATGAGACCGATGACCTCGCTGTTTGGTCTCTTCCTCCAAACAACCCAACCCAACTCCCTACTTCACCAAACCCGATATGTTGAAAAAAAAAAGGAATGAATTACAGGTTCCTATTTTGTAGTCTTCCTAACTTGATCTACGGCGCTTCACGCACTGGTATGCAAGGTTTTCTTCAATCTGGTTCTTGCTTCACAGAGATTCTTTTCGTTTTGTTTCGGAATGGAGTTAACTCACTGGAGCTGACCCGCCTAGTGATGTTTCTTTCTGATTCTTGCTTTATTCGTTAATCTGTTATGTGTCCATGTTCGAATTCAAACTTTTTTTCTGTAATTATATGATTCTGCAATCATAGCTGAAATTATAATTTGAGTCATTTATGTGTCTGGAAACCATCCAAATCGTAATTGTTCAGAATCATGCTGGTGTCGACCCTAGCAACCATCCATTTTCTGATCAGTTTTCTATTTGAATGTCCGCCCCGATAGCTGAGTGGTCAGAGCGGCGGTCTGTCCCGCCAATGGGCCCAGATTCGATTCCCGGCTGGGTCGGAGATTTCTCCGCTCATTTCATCATCATCAGTGGAAGACAACAGGAAATCACCACTGGAATCGCTTCCCAAGACGCTCATGCGGTGGACCTCTCTGACCGGGCTTCCCCCATGACAAGACCTGCCGTAAGGCAGAACACAAAGTTTTTTTTTTCTATTTGAATTATGTAAACCCATTCTACAGCTGTTTTATAACCTCGACGTTCATGTGTCCTCAGTGATTTTTACACGCTGTTTGAATCAATATCATTTTACCAGATCAACTCTCTCGTTCAGCAAATTATTCTATAGAAAAGCTCATGTCCTACAACCATAAACAACAGGCGAGACACCTGGCGATTTCAGGAACTTATCAACGTTTTCCGATGTGCGCGGCAGTTGATTTTTGTTTTTCACGTAGCTATTATCTTCGTGTAGGTAATCTATCATTCTGTATGACGTCCGCAGCTCGTGGTCCGGTAACTAGCGTTGCTGCTTCAGGATCACGGTGTTCCAGATTCGATTCCCGGCAAGGTTGGGGATTTTCTTGGCCTGGGGACTGGGTGTTTCTGATGTCCTCAGCTTTTGATCATCATCGTTCGTGAGAGTGGCTAAACTGGACTGTGTAAAATCAATTGAACTGTGTAAAAATTGGGACGTTGTACGAGTGCTGATGACCGCGTATTTGAGCGCCCCCCCCCCCCACCCCCCCACACACACCAAACATGATCATTCTTTATGGCCAGGGGTTATTGATTCAGCACCAGTATAATCTGCATACCAACCGAGCACCAGATTAGGAAGAGATCGTGTTCACGATAGGGGATACAAACATGCTTTCTCCTTGTGACTGGTCGGAGATAACTTTCGCCTCATCGTAAACTGGCTCCCTGCCAGTCCTCTTCTGTCAGGATGGGGACTGAGAACTTGCTTTCTTTAATACATAGTCAGATATAATTTTTTCTCACTCTCAAATAAATAAATGTATGAATCGAATACTCACTGATTTACGACCAAGAGCACGCAATTGTTAATACTTACGTCTAAATTTTTGATGGTATATTTTATGTTAACTAACAGAGCAGTGCCTTTCATAATAGTGTAAATTATCTCTTAGCAGCCTGAAGCTGCCGTCCACATCTTTTTTCTCACACTCTATCTGCATTGTCAGTAATAAAGGGCGTGAGTCATTTTGCGCACTGCAAGTGGGAGGAATACGCAGGTCGTTTGAGATTTCAGCGAATGAGTAGAAGCCAAATGAGCCAGTTGGTTCAAAATGGTTCAAATGGCTCTGAGCAACATGCGACTCAACTTCTGAGAGCATCAGTCGCGTAGAACGTAGAACTAATTAAACCTAACTAACCTAAGGACATCACACACATCCATGCCCGAGGCAGGATTCGAACCTGCGACCGTAGCGGTCGCTCGGCTCCAGACTGTAGCGCCTAGAACCGCACGGCCATTCCGGCCGGCTGAGCCAGTTGGGCAGTATGGTACCCATGGCAGCGATGGTTCATGCGGAATCAGGCGATATCGTAGGTACGACAATAAATGGAGAGCAGTTTCAAGGGAAATATAGTAGTAATATGGAATATACTCTCTCTATTGGTAACAAATCAGGATCAGGCAACCACAGTAGGCATGTAGGGAATGTATGGCACGGAAATTCAATTGTCTCAGCCAGCGGTGGTGATTTTAACATTTGAGGGAGCAGCAGGTGGAGGCGAGAACATAACGAGCATGCTACAGAAAATCATGGCTGATTGCGAGGAGAATAAGCGAGATAGGAAGCACGAAAAGTGGATAGAGGTAAAGTTAAAGGCGTTTACTGAGGCGATACGGAAACAAGTCGATCAGAATACTGAAGAAATAGAGGAACTCTAGAAAACCAACGAGGCTTCCCGGACGAAACTGGCAGAAATTAGTAAGAGAGTTTCGGATGCTTTAGGACACACGAACAAATAATTACTAAAGTGTCGGAACAGATAAAGGAACTGCTTCAAGTACAACAATAAGTTCATGAAATAGAAAGCAAAGTCAAACAAGTGGAAAAGATTCCAGAAAGAGGGCCCAAGAGGACGTCCCTTGCGCCGATTTCTGACACAGCAGTAGTGTGAGAACTGTTGAAGTTCGAGGATAGTCAAGAACACATTAACAGAGTCCGCAAGTTACAGCAGGAAATAATTAACAAGACACCCGGACATTTGCAATTGCAAGTGTCACAAACGTTGGCCGCGGTAAGAGGCGTCGGCGCAACTGAGTGCAGCGTCCCGTCTGCACTTGACAGCCCGACAGGCAGTGACAAAAATCGATCGTTCACAGACAACAGCAGCATGCTATCACGGACACAGAGTGCCGCATGGTGAGTCGCATCCGGCGTTCAGCGAAACAGCGAGGTCAACGAAAGGGAACACCTTCGATATTAACTCCTACCTGAAACTTCACGAAATTCAGAATTTCAGGGAACATACACTACTGGCCATTAAAATTGCTACACTACGAAGGTGACGTGCTACAGACGCGAAATTTAACCGACAGGAACAAGATGTGTGATATGCAAATGATTAGCTTTTCAGAGCATTTACATAAGTTTGGCACCGGTGGCGAAAGCTACTACGGGCTGACAAGAGGAAAGTTTCCAATCGATTTCTCATACACAAACAGCAGTTGACCTGTGTTGCCTGGTGAAACGTTGTTGTGATGCCACGTGTATGGAGAAGAAATGCGTACCATCACGTTTCCGACTTTGATAAAGGTCTGATTGTAGCCTATCAGGATTACGGTTTATCGTATCGCGGCATTGCTGCTCGCGTTGGTCGAGATCCAATGACTGTTAACAGAATATGGAATCGGTGGGTTCAGGAGGGTAATACGCAACGCCGTGATGTATCCCAACAGCCTCGTATTACTAGCAGTCGAGATGACAGGCATCTTATCCGCATGGCTGTAACGGATCGTGCAGCCACGTCTCGATCCCTGAGTCAACAGATGGGGACGTTTTCAAGACAATGACCATCTGCACGAACAATTCGACGACGTTTGCAGCAGCATGGACTATCAGCTCGGAGACCGTGGCTGCGGTTACCCTTGACGCTGCATCACACACAGGAGCGCCTGCGATGGTGTACTCATCGACGGACCTAGGTGCACGAATGGCAAAACGTCATTTTTGCGGATGAATCCAGGTTCTGTTTACAGCATCATGATGGTCGCACCCGTGTTTGGCGACATCGCGGTGAACGCGCATTGGAAGCATGTATTCGTCATCGCCATACTGCCATATCACCCGGCGTGATGGTATGGGGTGCCGTTGGTTACACGTCAAGGTCACCTCTTGTTCTCATTGACAGCACTTTGAACACATTTCAGATGTTTACGACCCGTCGCTCTACCCTTCATCGAACCCTGTGAAATCCTACATTTCAGCAGGATAATGCACGACCGCATGTTGCTGGTCTTGTATGGGCCTTTCTGGATACAAAAAATGTTCTACTGCTGCCCTGGCCAGCACATTCTCCAGATCTCTCACCAATTGAAAACATCTGGTCAATGGTGGCCGAGCAACTGGCTCGTAACCATACGCCAGTCACTACTATTGATGAACTGTGGTATCGTGTTGAAGGTGCATGGGCAGCTGTACCTGTACATGCCATCCAAGCTCTGTTTGACTCAATGCCCAGGCGTATCAAGGCCTTTATTATAGCCAGAGTTGGTTGTTCTGGGTACTGGTTTCTCAGGATCTATGCACACAAATTGCGTGAAAATGTAATCATATGTCAGTTCTAGTATAATATATTTGTCCAAAGTATACCAGTTTATCATCTGCATTTCTTCTTGGTGTATCAATTTTAATGGCCAGCAGTGTAATTTAAACCACCATCCCAGAGCTTACGCCGAACAGTTGGATTATTCAGTCCGACCATCGTCGAATGTTCGCTTTCAACTAGACTTTGTCAGCAGCTTTCTCGAAGGCGAAGCTGCGACAAATATGCTAATAGTAGCACAAATTTCGGGAGAAGTTCCTCGTGACTTGTTGCTCGCAAGATGTTCAGGCACGAATTGAAGACGAAGTCATGTTGGGAAGATGATTCAAATGGCTCTGAGCACTATGGGACTTAACATCTGAGGTCATCAGTCGCCTACACTTAGAATTACTATACCTAACTAACGTAAGGACGTCACACGCATCCATGCCCGAGGCAGGAGTCGAACCTGCGACCGTAGCAGCAGTGCGGTTCCGGACTGAAACTCCTAGAACCGCTCAGTCACAGCGGCCGGCTGTAGGGAAAAGGTTTTGCAAATAGGATATGCTCAGCACTGTCAAATTTTTGATATAATGTATTACATGAACGGGTTTCTTGACACGACTTTTGCACCAACTGATTTTATATGGTTCTTCTATCAAAAACTGACGCACTCTTATCAAATGAGGTGGTTGTGGAGACCACGAAAAGATATTCAGAACCATTTCACAAGGGCTTTAACACATACACAGTGAAAAACCGGGAATGAGAAATCGATTCACAGAAACGAACAATACGTTCGAGACCACATCGTTTCCACAGTGAACGTAGGGGCGAGGCAGTCGTACAGACACTTGCGACGTGCAAGGACTGCCAGAAGGCAGAACTGTCATCAACGTCGAATCAGCCGGTCGTTTTCCCAACTGTCCTATTAAAATACCGGGACACGGCCCCGGCTGCCGGCCGAAGTGGCCGTGCGGTTAAAGGCGCTGCAGTCTGGAACCGCAAGACCGCTACGGTCGCAGGTTCGAATCCTGCCTCGGGCATGGATGTTTGTGATGTCCTTAGGTTAGTTAGGTTTAACTAGTTCTAAGTTCTAGGGGACTAATAACCTCAGCAGTTGAGTCCCATAGTGCTCAGAGCCATTTGAACGACCCCAGCTGACATCGACCCACTCCCAAGGACAAATAAGGGCTGTTGCTACGTGCTCGTAAAGACTGAACTGACCTCCAAGTAAACGGCGCTCACATCTCTGAAAACAGTGATGGGGAAGATCGACTCGGACTCATTCGTAACGGATTTCCGCAAAGAGGACCGAGCGAGGTGGAGCAGTGGCTAGCACACTGGACTCGCATACGGGAGGACGACGTTCAATCCCGCGTCCGCCCACCCTGATTTAGGTTTTCCGTGATTTTCCTAAATCACTCCGAACAAGTGCCGGGATGTTTCCTTTGAAAGGGCTCGGCCGACTTCCTTGCCGGTCCTTCCCTAATCCGATGAGATCGATGATCTCGCTGTCTGGTCTCCTTTTCCAAACAGATCCCAACCGTAAAGACGAAGATTTCATTCGCAGGATCATTTGGAACAATGGGGCGCAATTTCGGTAGGGTGTGGAGGGTTATGCAGAGGTGTCACAGGATAAAACCTGTACGTACGGATGAGCCAGATCATTATGATCACCGACCTAGGACTGATAGATACCCGACCATATGACAGAACCGTCACCTGGCGAGGAATGACTGCTAGCCCGGAGGAAACTACACGACTTCTTGTGTGCGAGGAGTGCTGTGGTGAAACTAAGGTGAAACCATGTCCAGACGTCGTGGGATTGGTAGTCACCCCTCGTTACAGATTCAGACATCATAGGATGGGCAGGCTCGTAAATCAGGATGGACGGCGATCTGTGGAAAATTTAGAATCAGACTTTGAAAGGGTCCTGTAGCCACCTTTCATTAGTCCGGTAGCCCATTTCCTTTCCTTGTTTATCTTTGCTCATAACTATCATAGTGGTGTGATTGTATGGATGTGCTTTTGTGTCACGCTGCTAGACGGTGACGTAGTCTGTTGCAGAAAGACTGCGATAGTCATACAGATTCAGCAGCAGTTGTACAGAATAGCCACCTCTCGTAGTGGTGAAGTCGGCAAAGAGGTTTTCGCTACTTGTGAGAAATCCACCTGCGTTAGGTTGGTGGTGGAAATGGCATCTTTGGGTTTTCCGGGCCACGCGGAGCGTGGAAGAGGCTGGAGAAGCGGGAGGCAGTCTGCCGCCGGTACGGGAAGCGTCCACAGCTGTGCTCCAGTCGAAGAAGGGTGAGTTAAGACTGACCGCGTGGCGCGCTGTTACTTGGCGAGGGGAGAGCTGTTAGCTTTTGGTCTCGCTTTTCAGCTCTGAAAGATTGCTTTGCCTTGTCGCAGCAAGGAATGCAAAACTTTGGCAGATTTTTCTTTTAGTAAATTTCTATAGCAGACTTGGATCCGCCGGAAGGGCGCCACACAAAGGTGTCGATAAGAAGTGAACACTCACTTCTGCATGAATGTCTGTTTGCCTTCAGCTGTGCCTGTATAAGCTTTCATCTTTCTAAATATTTATAGCTTTGCCTTCTGAGTAAATTTTCCTTGCTTTTTGTATCTTTCGTCCGTGGGGAGCCGACCACGTGGTTGAACATCAGAGTTTTTTGGGCTACCGTCATCACTAACTGTCCTGTCTCATACTTGTTTTAAAGAATGTTAACTGTTCATGATTGTGTGATGTGATATTGTTGCAACTTGGCCTCGATACCTATAAATTGCGTCTCCACAAACCACGTGGGCACGCGGGTGTACTGCGAAACGTGTACCGTTTCACGAGTTATTGCGATCAGTTATCAGGCAACAGCAGTTGTATGAATGATTCACACCAATGATTTTCGGTGTAGATTATAACGGTGTATGTGTCGATGCTTTTCTTTAATGTTTTAGGAATTAATGTTATCAGGAATTGTGTACATGCCTCAAATCCATATCTTAGGAATAAATGATTTTATACACAATTTTCTCTTGCATTCCGAGGTTACGTTTTGCACCTAAGCCACTTACCTCGTAGCTTTCCTGTTAGCACACCCAACGCGTTTCCTTACGCACAGGTCCAGTGATTAGTTTCCCTTTTTATTTTAAAACAAATGCTTTAGATTAAGTCTTATTTTCAGGTGTGTTGCTGGGAGCTGACCTTCTGCACAGTGTTCATTCATGTACTATTTTATTTTAATGGTTGATTCTCGTGGACAGTGCACGGGAAATACTATTAACTAAATCGCATCCCCTATGAGCGATATCACGACGTACGTATTTTTATGAGTTTTTGGTCTGTAATCAAACTAATTTATTTTCCGACTCGGCCAAACCTTTGATTAGTTGTATGGTTAGAGTCGGTGGCGACCCTAATCTTCTCACGTTAATTGCACAAGAAATAAGCATTTCCATTACCACTCTTAACGTAATAACCCGTAGAAACAGGTTAGTTACAACTTTAACTCTGGACAGAGTACAAGTGTGTCTGAGCACACAGTGCATCGAACACACCTAACGATGGGACTCTGCAGCCGATAACCCATGCATGTGCCAATTTTACTACCACGCCAGCAGCAGCTATGATTAAATGGGCATGGGGATCTTCAGCACTGGACGTTGGCGCAGTGGGAGAGTGTTGCATGGTCTGGTGAATCCTTCTTAACCATGCAGATGGGACGGCGCGAATCTGTCTTCTCGCGGGGGAACAGCTCCTTGAAATACTATGGGGTGGAGAGAAGCTTGTGGAGGCTCCATTGATCTCTGAGAAATATTCACGTCGGAATCCATTTTTTCCAGTGGACGTCGTGCAAGGCACCATGACAGCTATGGAGTATCGTACAGCGGTTGTAGGCCACGTACACCCGTTTATGATGATCATTTTTCAGCAAGATAATGCGCTATGTGACATGGCCAGGAATGTGATGGGGTGGTTCGAGGAACACAGTGGCGAGTTCTCATTGGCGTGCTGATCCCCCAACTCGCCAGATATGAACCCGATCGAGCACATCTGGGATTTGACTGAACGTGTCGTCAGAGCACATCAAACCCTCTCCGGCATTAGGTGACTTGTGTGTACAAATGTGGTGCCAACTCCCTCCTGCGTCCTACCAAAGCCTCATTGCTTCCACACCAGTATGCGTCGCCGCTGTTATCCACGCCAAAGGTGGACATAACGGCTGTTAGGTAGGTGGGCGTAAGCTCTGGCTTATTACTGTGCTGAACGTGTGATGCGGAATTTTGATAGCTTATGCAGACTACACTGCTCCAAACAACACGCGGCCGGGGATGTGTTCTTAGACCACTCCCAGAAGGTCATCAATGAACTCTCGTACTCCGCCATTTCGCTGCCGCCAATCACGGTTCTGAGAAACCAAAACGCCTCCGGATAAGGTCAGAGAAGTGATTGATTTCCCGCCGCAACGTAAGTTACGACACCAGGAAATCGTGCAGCGAGCGATCCATCACATGACGCTGTCCACATACAAACGTAAAGAGAAGGCTGATGGCTGAGCACATCCCAGGGCTCGCCATGTGGCGGATAAATTTCTTGTCTGCGCACGCAGGCTATCCAACAAGCATCAGAACAATTCCAGACGTGTTTCTTCCTGTATTTGGGTTCATTGTGGGTGAGAAAGATTTGGTATCAAAATATCTTAGGGCTAGAATCTGTCAGAGTAGGTAGAATCTATGTGCATCACCATGTGGTGATCGTCAATCCTTAACCGTAGTAGCTTAGTTTGTGCTTTTACTACATAGGAAGCTGGTACCTTGTGTTTACCTAGGAAATAAGTAAACTTGTGTAGGGAAATATCTTTGGGGAACCGTGTGTAAATTTATTTCATGATGCGTTATCTTTATTCTTTTTGGAATATTTGTGTTTTTCGTGATGGTGCTCTAGTTTCCTTATGTAACAGTTTTGATTAAAATAAATGCTGAGGGCGAATACATGATGATATTTGTTGGCAATGTCCTGCATGCTACGCTTTCGAGCACATGAATATGATGAAATTTTTAGCTGAAGATATAGGAGGCATATGACAAACTGCCTACTGGCTTCTGTCTCGGGTTCTTCGGCCGACGTTCGTCTGATGATTTGACTGACGTTTCGCCAGCACGAGCAGCTGGAATTTTCGAAGCTTCACCCTCCATTTCTGGCGGTGAAATGGAGCCGAGCTCGCGGCCGCAGACTATATGTACCAACGTCCGAGGGCTTCTCCGCGGTCAGTCCCGGTGCGGTTTTCCTCTAGCTACCTGCGACGGTCGTTCGCTGCAGCACGGGAAGCCAGGATCAGGTTTCCTTAAGGCTGACTTCTTTCTTGTTGAAGCCATTCCCGTGTCCTTGTGTTTCTATAGCTTCTCTGAACTAGAGTGCTGCAACGCTCAATGTTTGACCGTTCACGGCTCGCCTGTTGACGGATGGGGGGGGGGGGGTGAGGGGGGGTGACCGAGCCGCTCGTGTCCGGCCCCACATGACTCGGCTCGGTCACGTACTCGCCCCATGTCTGTTGTCCGGATTCGAGACACGCGGATAACTGAGCATGACCGGTCACCTCTGACGTCTCACCTCGACTCGCACGGGCTCGCTGCGCTGTACTGTACAAATCCAACGCCTCTCTCTCTCTCTCTCTCTCTCTCTCTCTCTCTCTCACGCACATACACACACAGACACACACACACACAATGTATTTATCTCTGTCTCTCTCTCTCTCTGTTAATACAAAACTGACGTTCAAATGTGTGTGAAATCTTATGGGACTGAACTGCTAAGGTCATCAGTCCCTAAGCTTACATACTACTTAACTTAAATTGTCCTAAGGACAAACACACACACCCATGACCGAGGGAGGACTCGAGCCTCCGCCGGGACCAGCCATACAGTCCATGACTGCAGCGCCTTAGACCAAACTGACGTTTGCAAGAACGGGTACGTGACACAGCTAAATTATTAAAGCACTTCGAAAGTAAAATGATATTTCAATACAATCGCGGATAGAAGACGAGTCTCATTTCCGAACAGAAGATATATTTTTCCTTTCATTAATAGGAAACATTAAATAAGTGTCACTGTAATCTAGAAGACAACCACCTTCATAAAGAAAGCATACAAAGAACATTAAACATTTCCAGACGTAACTTGTCGTACTTTTCACTTGTTTGCGACAGAAACAAAATTATAATTATTGTTGATCAGCAGTAAATCACTAACGCGCTCCGGATTTAATTGGCTCTGGTAATAAATAATGTCGTGTGACGAGGGCCTCCCGTCGGGTAGACCGTTCGCCTGGTGCAAGTGTTTCGATTTGACGCCACTTCGGCGACTTGCGTGTCAGTGAGGATGAAATGAAGATGATTAGGACAGCACAACAGCCAGTCCTTGAGCGGAGAAAATCTCCGACCCAGCCGGAAATCGAACCCGGACCCTGAGAATTGACTGTGTGTCGCCCCGACCATTCAGCTACCGGGGGCGGACATTGGCTGTGGTGATTTGTTAGTAACATGCCGGCTTTACAACAGCATCTTTCACTAGGCGCGCATGTTGCTGGGATACATGAAATACGTCTTGCAACTTGCAGCCAGGTCTGGCACATCTGTTTCATGTCTGCTCCACCACTTTAAGATGTCATCATCATCTCCGGGGTACATTAAAATGTAGAGATCTACTTCATCTGCTGCGGATGACCTGTTGTTCTTCCATTCCTTGAAACAATCTCTCTTTCTGGGTGGTGATGACACAGTACTTGAAGGATCTATGATAGTAAACAAAAGAGACAAGTAATACAGAACTGATGTGGAAATCATCGAAACGTTCCCGTGAAAACGAGGTGTTATACGTTAATGAAATACTATACGAATTATAACATTCCCGTTTCTCTATAATACACTATCCACTAACTATGAAAAACTATTATGTTAAGGATTGCTTGTTGTACCTGCGTAAGTAGCACACATTTGTCGCACACTGCTAAGAATTTCCTACTTTTCATTTGTTACAAGCACATTAAGATCACAGAAAGACAGCCAAAGAAACGTAGTAATTTTATGTCTGGAATTGATCACAACCCTCTCACAAACGAAAGTCAAGACTCAATTTTTAATCCTTTGTACCTCTTGTTAAAATATATATATATATATATATATATATATATATATATATATATATATATATATATATATATATATTAGTACACATCAATTACGCTAGTTAATTCTAAATCAATCGCGTATCATAATGAAACAGTGCTTTTAACTGCAGTAATTACTCACCTGACAGTGACACTGCAAATCTGTTGCAGTTTGTGAAACCAAAGAAGTAACTGGATAGTCGGTTCTTTTTCGCCTTCCAATTCATCTGTGCCCTCTTTAAATGTTCTCAGAAAATGCGCAGTTTTTCCTACAAGCTCATTGTCACATCCTTGCAATCCGTAAGTTGAGTCCTTTTCCGTCAGCAAAGCAGCAACTTCGTTATAATGAGTGTGTAAGAATTCTAGGCACTTCAGTCCGGAACCGCGCTGCTGCTACGGTCGCAGGTTCGAATCCTACCTCGGGCATGGAAGTGTGTGATGTCCATAGGTTATTTGGGTTTAAGTTGTTCTAAGTCTAGGGGACTGATGACCTCAGCAGTTAAGTCCCATAGTGCTCAGAGCCATTTGAACCATTTTTTTAGACGAGTCGTACACGGAGGCGATCACATTCCGACTCGAGGAGAACGTTAGTAGACACAGAATGCCAGGTAGGCTGGCGACAATTCGCTCAGTAAACACTATAAGAACGACCTTTTCAGCGCTCACGCGCACGGCCAGTAGGGGTGAATGGACATGTAAAGGTTCTCGGGTGTCCAGCCGGATCCGAGCGTCGAAGTTCCACGATATTTCGACGAATAATCCAAAGGGCCTTCCGACAACAGAAGTGCAGCAAGAACCGAGATGAAGAACAACCCGAAGAAGAGAAGCAAGCTCTGGCCTTTCTGCCGTTTGCTGGCAACTTGTCGTCAAAAATAGGGAGACTGTTAAAGCGACACAATATTGACACAGTCTTCCGACCACCAGAAAAAATTCGTGACCTACTAGGAATGGCAAAAGATGACGTAGGCCTTAAGAAAGCGGGCGTATACAAAATCCCGCGCGGCTATCCTACATCGGCCAAACAGTTCACACGGTCGAGGACCGATGCAAGCAATACAAACGTCACATCCGCTTACGCCAACCCAGCCATTCGGCCCTAGCAGAACACTACATTGAAACCGGACACACAGTGAAATTCGAAGAGACAAAAATCCTGACAGCCGCAAGTGCCTACTGGGACGGTATCTACAAGGAGGCCATACAAATTCGCGTGACGAATAACCTCATCAACAGGGACACCGAGTTTCAACTTAGCAAGGCCTGGAAACCATTATTAAACACCATCAAAGAGCAATGGCGTGAGATAGACGCGAGATCCTTCAGCCACCGCGGACGGAAATGAACTGCACCTACCACCGGGCGTGGCTGCAGCTACCCCCACCCCTCCCACCACGCGGCGCCTCGCCGGCTGTCCGCGCCGGGGTACGACTCGGGACCCCGCGGACATAAAAACCACGGACACAGCGCACACAGATCATTCCATCAGCACCACCTGATGATGGCGGAACAGTTAATCGCCGAAATATCGTGGAACTTCGACGATCGGATCCGGCTGGACATCCGAGAACCTTGGATGCAGCACATTCGCCGGGAAAGCCTCAGATCATATGTGAATGGACATGTTTCACGGAATCGTTAAGATGTCGGAAGGACACTCGAACACCAGTGGTTCAGTGTTCCTGACGTCTTAACAACAGGTGTCCAATGTCACCATCAATAAATTATCTAAAGTAGTATGCAACACCATAGAAGAATCCCCTTCTCACTGATCGAGAAATACTTCCCATGACATTCGTCACGCACAATTTCGAAGCGCTTAACGAAGTTAGATTGTTTGTTGTCACAACAGAATTCCTCTTCGACGTCTGGTTTGCCACAAGAGCCATGAGTAACTCACCACGCGTTTCCTCCTAGCGAGATCTCACAGTAGATGTCTCGTGTACTGACGCACAATCACGCGACAGGTTGACAGTTGACAGCCTGATGTCAGACATGGTATTTCTGTCCCATGTCACACTATTATCAGACCATACAAATGTCCTCATGGCCAAGCCCCACACTCATATCTGCCGAAGAAGATGAGATGTCTGGGTGTTTCATATGACGTCGCCAGATATTTCTCATCAGATGTCCAAAGCCGTTTGCATAATCCCAACAACTGTGACTAGAACATTCAATGAAACATCGAAATCGGTGACGTGTGTTTGTGTTCGCTCTCACCAATTGTGTGCATATATTCAAACATAGCTATGTAGCTTTTAAAGATCATTACGAGGCATTTCAAATATTTGTTCTTGTTAATTGTTTTCGTGCTGTTCCGCGCTGTTTTTCAAACTAATCGTATGCTACATTTTTGACCTCCTACAAGCCTTACCAGTTTTTGTTCCTTTCAAATGTTTTCGTGATGTCTCTCGAATTATTTTCAAAGCAGTCATGTACTATTTTTTTGTCTGTAAACTATTGCAATATAGTGTTTTACATCATCATTTTTACATTTGTAAATTTGTTGCATTCTGTGTTTTTACTTCCGCTTATCGTCACATTTTTGTCGCAGTTGGTTGATATTTTAGTACGGATACACAAAAGTATGTAATGTTGTTATCGATAGTATTACTTTGTCTTTCCACAGGATTTTATCCTCTTCTACGAATGTGTTCATAAACCTTTATTATAAAACTTCCTGGCAGATTAAAATTGTGTGGTGGACCGAGACTAGCACTCGGGACCTTTGCCTTTCGCGGGCAGGTGTTCTACCAACTGAGCTAGCCAAGCACGACTCACGCCCCGTCCTCACAGCTTTACTTCAACCAGTACCTCGTAAAGCCGTGAGGATGGGGCGTGAGTTGTGCTTGGCTAGCTCAGTTGGTAGGGCACGTGCCCGCGAAGGCAAAGGTCTCGAGTCTCGGTCCGGCATACAGTTTTAATCTGCCAGGAAGTTTCATATCAAGGCACACTCCGCTGCAGAGTGAAAATCTCATTCTGGATCCTTTATTATGTTCAGCAACATGTGGAACGTCAAGATGTTCATGTTTTCTGTATGTAAATGTGTTGAGTTCCATGTGTCTCACGATATCTATGTTTTATTTGAGTCCTTTCGTCTTTTGTAAATTCTTTTGGTGTTTAAATGCACACCTATGACTGAGTGCCCATGTATTCATGGTTCATATTTTGTTGCATACACTGTACACACGTGACACTTCCTGGCAGATTAAAACTGCGAGGACGGATCGTGAGTCGTGCTTGCGTAGCTCAGATGATAGAGCCCTTGCCCACGAAAGGCAAAGGTCCCTAGTTCGAGTCTCGGTCCGGCACAAAGTTTTAATGCGTCAGGAAGTTTCATATCAGCACACACTCCGCTGCAGAGTGAAAATTTCATTCTGGAACGTACACACGTACCTACAAGCATCCTTCCACACGGTTACACCTTTGACACATTCAAAGATTTCAGTGAATATTTAAATATTCCATTTTTGTTATGTGTTCATGTTTCACATGAGAAAATTTGTGATGCAAATGGTCAAATTTTGAGTTAGTTCATAGTCCTTTGGATAAATGTGTGTCAATATGAAGCAATTCATATGTTGTTGTTTTTTTTTATAGTTTTCACATAAGACTTCAAAACTGAAACTTCAGTGGATGGGAAATTTCTAGGAGACACTACAGACGATCTCTCTGCATTCTTTTGTTTTTTCGTATTGTGTTCTATACTTTTCTCGCTTTGTTTCCTTCCTTAGTGATGGCTGGGTCGAGAGAAATTGTTTCGGGAACGGCCTCACCATATTTCTCAGCGAAATCTCGCCTGTCAATATTTCTGAATCAGAGTACAGGGTCATGTGAGGCTGCGTCCTGTTCCACGTCTTTCACATCACATTTTATCCCGTTTGCATACTGAATTTGCATAAGAGACTTTCTTCCTTCATTTACTTTATGATTCAGCTTTTACTTGTCAATTTTTCACCGACATTGCGCGCTGTGAGTGCTTAGGGGTAGCTTGTAGCAACGGGGCTACCCACCTCTCTGTACATAACATAGCATTTCACTCTTGTAGTAGTTTTTTCCCATTAAATGCATCTGGTTTTGAGCAGGGGTACTCGTGTTCGCTCAGATGAAAAGGAAGTGGAGATTTTATACGCTTTGGAAGAGCTGCAGGTCGCACAGAAGGCAGCTCCTACGCTAGCAGACCGCACAGTCAGTCAGTCGAGCCTTTCAGGGATTGTCTTCCTGGATCAGCCTCCGCAGACGAAGAATGGCGGAATGGAAGACTGCTGTCCTGTACAGAAGGACAGGAAATCACTGGTGGAAAGAATGAGAACTTTGCTTGTGGGTAACCATTTGGTGGAGTCCTCAGCTGTCGACTTACCGTTGACCTGCTTTGTGTGGCTCCAGACATGTTTCTCCACGCAAAATTAGTAGCCCCTCCTCTATCTGCAAATTTCCAAACCTGTTCCTACTATTTCTTCCGTGCGCTCAACTCGCTGTTTGATGGCAAACTTTCCACCCTTGGCAACCACAGAGCTCATATCGTCAGATCACAAATGTCCGGAATAACTGATGACCGTGTCAGAAGCCTCTAAATGGTGGATCGCCTGATTGGGTTGCAAATTATCGACTCTCTTCTTCTGCCGCCACGCGGAGTGGCCGCGCTGTTTGAGGTGCCATGTCACGGATTGCGCCACCCCTCCTGCCGGAGGTTCGAGTCCTCCCTCGGGCATGGATGTGTGTGTGTTCTTAGCATAACTTCGTTTACGTTTGTTTAAGTAGGGTGTAAGTCTACGGACCGATGACCTCAGCAGTTTGGTCCGTTGGGAATCCACACACGCAAGGCCGTCATTGAAGGCCCCACTTCCGTCCCTGTTTACATAGACGAAGCTCAGTTCAGCTAAATATTACCTTCTTAAACTGTAACGTAGCCGAATTCTCGTCAGCTTTCCAGTAATATTACTTCTTGCAACGAATTTAGCTGCTGGGCATGACAGCAGACTATCACTGTACAGAGCCACAGCTCTAAATAGAGCCGTGCATTTCCCAATCATTGCTCATAAAGGACCGTCGTAATTAGTTTTCTCATCCAGCATTGGATTAGAATCAAATCCCTTGGTATATCACAGTATTAAGTTAGTTAGTAGGTCTATCAGTGTGAGGGCAGTAATTGTGGAGGACAGGTCATAAATATTGCTGGACGCATTAACAGATCTTGTTCATAACAAATATCTTAGGGAAAAATTAGGTCTCTATTGGAGAACATTACGCACAGGAAAAAACAACAAAGGTGTTTTACACACTATGGGTTATCACCATATTTTCTGCACCTCGTACAACAGTAACTAGACACAATTGTTTAATAAAATATGGATTGGTCGAGAAGGCACAATAGTTTCTACGATTGTTTGACGCAGTAGGTTCGTGCGGGCCACCATGTACAGCACCAAATCCAGAGTAAAGTTTAGAGGACAACATTGAGACAGTTTCCTGATCAATAAGGGGGTGAAGTAAGAGAGAGTATTTCATATGTATTGGTAAACTGTATCCTGGAGAAAATCACCAGATAGTAGACTTGGTTACACAGTATTAAGGGTGGGGTCAAACTAGGCAACTTAAGTCCCACATTACTGGCTATGACCAGACTCCACTGGAAAAATGAAAGCAAGGGGCCTCTATACAACTACTGGCACTGCATTTAGTAACAGACAAAGCAGACCTAGTGAAAGTATCGGAGGTACTGAATTCAGTCTCAACATTAAAGACACACTTAGAATGAGGACAATCAACTCTATTCAGCATATCAAGCAAGACAGCCAGAAGCGCAAAACCTTAGAGGATATCAAAACTAGACATGATTGTCTCAATGGGAATTCCGCGATCGTTCGTTAAATAAAATATGGCGTTTCAGTCTTCGATCGCTATTCTTTATTTTCAATTACCGGTTTCGGGCTAGCTGCCCATCTTCAGATCAATTCTAATTGCAGAGTAACTTGTCCGTACAGAAAACTCGGTTCATATGACAGCGAACCGAGTGTTCTGTACGGACAAGTTACTCTGTAACTACAATTGATCTGAAGATGGGCAGCTAGCCCGAAACCGGTAATTGAAAATAAAGAATAGCGATCGAAAACCGGAACGCCATACTTTACTTAGAGGATATATCTGAGAGTCAGTGGAGCTGTTGCTCTCGAAACAAATAAGACCAAACTAGTTGTGGCATACTATACCCTCGGAAAAATGTACACCTGGAAACATCTGTCGATGAATGTAAAACTAAGACACTATAATGCAAGAGTCAGACCGTCATTACTCTATGCGTCCGAATGACTATTGCTAAACAATAAGAATCCTCGAATTACAAGAAAAGAAATTCCTGCAAAAGGTAGTGTATCAAGGGTCAAATCAGATGGGAAACGATGGTGTAAAACTAATAGATAACTCTGCCAACACTAATATGGAAATTTGTGGTAAGGTCTTATGGGACCAAACTGTTGAGGCCATCGGTCCCTAAGCCTACACACTACTTAAACTAACTTACACGAAGGCCGACACATATTCGCCCATCATTCCAGAGGGAGGACTCGAACCTCCGACGGGGGGGGGGGGGAGCCGCACGAACCGTGACAGGGCTCCCTCAGACCGCGCGGTAACCCCGCGCGGCTCTGCCAACACAAAGAAGGCGTCACCGCTGCCATTAGAAGAAGACTAGCTTCTCGTAGTCACCTATACAGAATGGACCCTACAAAATCTGCAAAATAGTTAACAAGGGTAAAACGACTGGATCCCTGGGCATCCAGCAAACAGAGAAAGACCTTCCAGAACTTCATATTAGGCAAGATTTAATAAGTAACACAGACGACAACCATTTAGCTATTGAAACCATACCCTCCCTACATCCCTCACAGAAGTTAACGAAAAGAAAACCAGGATTTGTCCCGAGAAACGTAAGACAGAGCTCACCGGGATAGTGAAAGAGTTGTAGGCTTAAATAAGAGCCCAAGGCAGTAACAAGCAAACAGTTATTAAACTTGACGAAGAACACCAGACGTGGCTGACGATAACAGCATAGCAAAAACACAAGTACTGTGACCCCCGAGATGAGTAAAGAAAAAAAAAGAACACACACATCGGGAATGCTCAAGTTGTTCTTCTGGCAAGCAGGTCATTTTCACGATAAGTACGCACAGCACACTAGTGATTAGAGACACACAACATTAGCGACAGCCACACACATACACGATACTCATTTGAAAATCTACACCGAAATGTCAAAGTGCTCCCCCCCCCCCCCACCGCCACACTAAACATATATTTTTCTTCAGGCGGCTTCCAGCAACAGTAGTATGTTTTCAAAAATGCATGACACACAGCTGTATTGTGTTTATTTATTATTACCCGCGGTTCCGGTCACATAAACGATCACCTTGGTACGAAATAATGAACAATACTACTCAAATGTCACACAAATTGAGACACGGATATACACTCCTGGAAATTGAAATAAGAACACCGTGAATTCATTGTCCCAGGAAGGGGAAACTTTATTGACACATTCCTGGGGTCAGATACATCACATGATCACACTGACAGAACCACAGGCACATAGACACAGGCAACAGAGCATGCACAATGTCGGCACTAGTACAGTGTATATCCACCTTTCGCAGCAATGCAGGCTGCTATTCTCCCATGGAGACGATCGTAGAGATGCTGGATGTAGTCCTGTGGAACGGCTTGCCATGCCATTTCCACCTGGCGCCTCAGTTGGACCAGCGTTCGTGCTGGACGTGCAGACCGCGTGAAACGACGCTTCATCCAGTCCCAAACATGCTCAATGGGGGACAGATCCGGAGATCTTGCTGGCCAGGGTAGTTGACTTACACCTTCTAGAGCACGTTGGGTGGCACGGGATACATGCGGACGTGCATTGTCCTGTTGGAACAGCAAGTGCCCTTGCCGGTCTAGGAATGGTAGAACGATGGGTTCGATGACGGTTTGGATGTACCGTGCACTATTCAGTGTCCCCTCGACGATCACCAGTGGTGTACGGCCAGTGTAGGAGATCGCTCCCCACACCATGATGCCGGGTGTTGGCCCTGTGTGCCTCGGTCGTATGCAGTCCTGATTGTGGCGCTCATCTGCACGGCGCCAAACACGCATACGACCATCATTGGCACCAAGGCAGAAGCGACTCTCATCGCTGAAGACGACACGTGTCCATTCGTCCCTCCATTCACGCCTGTCGCGACACCACTGGAGGCGGGCTGCACGATGTTGGGGCGTGAGCGGAAGACGGCCTAACGGTGTGCGGGACCGTAGCCCAGCTTCATGGAGACGGTTGCGAATGGTCCTCGCCGATACCCCAGGAGCAACAGTGTCCCTAATTTGCTGGGAAGTGGCGGTGCGGTCCCCTACGGCACTGAGTAGGATCCTATGGTCTTGGCGTGCATCCGTGCGTCGCTGCGGTCCGGTCCCAGGTCGACGGGCACGTGCACCTTCCGCCGACCACTGGCGACAACATCGATGTACTGTGGAGACCTCACGCCCCACGTGTTGAGCAATTCGGCGGTACGTCCACCCGGCCTCCCGCATGCCCACTATACGCCCTCGCTCAAAGTCCGTCAACTGCACATACGGTTCACGTCCACGCTGTCGCGGCATGCTACCAGTGTTAAAGACTGCGATGGAGCTCCGTATGCCACGGCAAACTGGCTGACACTGACGGCGGCGGTGCACAAATGCTGCGCAGCTAGCGCCATTCGACGGCCAACACCGCGGTTCCTGGTGTGTCCGCTGTGCCGTGCGTGTGATCATTGCTTGTACAGCCCTCTCGCAGTGTCCGGAGCAAGTATGGTGGGTCTGACACACCGGTGTCAATGTGTTCTTTTTTCCATTTCCAGTGGTGTACATTTACTGGTATATTCACTAAAAGTTTGCACATCTAGCAAAGCGAATTCGTAAACATGAAGCTGGGGGTCATTCAGTGGCAACAGACTAACTCAAGAATAAATAAAGGCCATAAATTGGGTCTGTTGGTAAAGCGTAAAATAGCTCGTGTCGCTGAAAAACATGAAGATAGCAATTTTAAATTCATTTTTGTGTGTAGAAGAGATTCCGTTTATAATGTGAACTCTGATTTATTGAAGGAAGCACGAACGCACAGCATAGAATGTCAAAATATTCAAAATTGAAAATGTTGATGGAGTTGAGACAGCAACCAGCCACAAATTTATTTTCAGTTATTATATTCAAAGGGTACCGTTACTGGTTTCGAATCGTTACGATTTATCTTCAGACGGTTTTCATGCTTTCATTACAACATGTGATGCGTTTCTTTACAGATTAATTGTCCTAAAATATAAATAATACATAGTTACAAGCACGCTGCACACAGATGGTTGCGTTACAGATTTTGATTGGATGTGACTTACGTGAAATGTCTGTTCGGAGTGTTTGTTTTCGTAACAGTCGTCCAACAGATGTGAATACATTCCCACTGCATTCTTTCGTTGCACACGCAAATTTGTCTCACGGTTTAGATTTGTCACAGAATAGATATGTAACACGCACCACATGTTTTGATACATGCAAAGTGCTTACAAACATATGACTGTCAAAGCTGCTATGATATATCGTAACATTATGAAGTTGTCTTAGGTTTGGAAAAAGAACATATATTCACTTATGCAACTGAAACGCCTTCTACACTAGTACAGAGAGACATTGACTTTGTGGGTTTTAGAGCGAATACTGTTAATTTAATTATAAAGTTGTTCCATTTTTTTTATTTATTTTTACTACTGTATAGGTAAGAGAGTACATTATTTATTTACATTTAGCATCGTGGGGATCGTAGTAACATATAAATTTGCTACTTGATCTGCAGATAGGCGTAGGAATATTATTTGCTTTCGAGGGTGGAAAATAATTTTTTGAAATTTTTCGCGAAAGGGGTGTTAGCTAGCTCGGTTTGTTCATTAAAGATATAGTCTGGAAATGATTTTCCTTACTACATAATATAGTTACAGTAATACTGCTTCAGTAACTATATTATGTAGTAAGGAAAATCATTTCCAGACTATATCTTTAATGAACAAACCGAGCTAGCTAACACCCCTTTCGCTGGTTTTAGCTTACTTTGCGGCTGAGATGAACCTGTTAAGTAATTATCAGGCTTCCAGAACCTACCACGTTGTTGCAACTTTAAAGACCTAACCTTTTACCTGTAATTAATAGCGTATACCATCCACAATAAAGGAAGTCGAAGCAGGGACGCAGGAGGACACACCTCCCTGTCACTCGTTGCGCCACCTACGGTGTTAGCGTGCCCGATGCGGTCTGAGGCGTTTGTGGCATCTGGACTACGCATGCCTAACAAATGACGCCAGTGCCATCCGTCTCGGCCGATGCTGACAGTGGCGGACGTCGCCTCAGAAGGGTCCATTTCAGCAAAGAACGAAAGAAAGAAGAAAGAAACATCCGACAATGTCGGGTGGGATACCCCAAGGGTTCTTTGGGGAGGGGTTGAGCCACGTAATAGGAAAGCAGCTTCTTCCTCTGCACTCGACGACTCCTTTCCTCACAGTGTGTGACATTTGCGCCTTAAGTGTGTCTGCTGAGCATGGACGGGCGTTAAGGCTGTGTGTGTAGTGTGACGTCATTTTTCTGTTGTATGAAGCTGATGACGACTGAGTCGTCCAGTTCGCTTTTGCCAGTTTCTTTTGCGATGGTTATGATGATGATGATGATGATGATGATAATGATGATGATGATGTTTGGTTTCTGGGGCGCTAAACTGCGCATTTATCAGCGCCCGTACAAATTCCCAACCTTTACTCACAAGGGAACCTCCCCATCGCACCCCCCTCAGATTTAGTTATAAGTTGCACAGTGGATAGGCCTTGAAAAACTGAATACATATCAATCGAGATAACATGAAAAAGTTGTGTGGAACTATGAAAAAATAAGCAAATTATCCAAACTGAGTAGTCCATGTGCAAGATAGGCAACATCAAGGATAACGTGAACGAAGGAGTGCCGTGGTCTCGTGGTTAGCGTGAGCAGCTGCGGAACGAGAGATCCTTGGTTCAAGTCTTCCCTCGAGTGAAAATTTTACTTTCTTTACTTTCGTATAGTTATGATCCGTCCGTTCGTTCATTGACGTCTCTGTTCACTGTAATAAGTTTACTGTTCACTGTAATAAGTTTAGTGTCTGTGTTTTGCGACCGCACCGCAAAACCGTGCGATTAGTAGACGAAAGGACGTGCCTCTCCAATGGGAACCGAAAACATTTGATCGCAAGGTCATAGGGCAACCGATTCCTCCACAGCTAAACACGTCTGATATATTATATACGACACTGGAGACGGCATGTGCGTCACATGACAGGAATATGTTGTCGACCCACCTAACTTGTACACTTGGCGAATGGGTTAAAAGATTCTTCTACCTTGCCCGATTTAGATTTTCTTGTGGATGTGATAATCACTCCCAAAAAAGTGATGAAAACATGAGTTTGTCACCTAAACTGAAAATAAAAAATTAAACTTTTCACTCGAGAGTAGACGTGAACGTAGGATCTCTCATTCCGCAGCTGCTCACGCTAACCACGGTACCACGGCGTTCCTAACTTCGTAGTATCCTTGATGTTGCCTATCCACTGTGCCAACTTATAACTAAATCTGAGGGGGGTGCGATGTGGAGGCTCCCTTGTCAGTCCAATCTCGTCACTTTAGTGAATGAAGATGAAAAAATGGTTCAAATGGCTCTAAGCACTATGGGACTTAACATCTGAGGTCATCAGTCGCCTAGACCTATAACTACTTGAATCTAACTAACCTAGTGACATCACACACATCCATGTCCGAGGCAGGATTCGAACCTGCGACCATAGCAGCCGCATGGTTCCGGACTGAAGCGCCTAGAACCGCTCGACCACACCGGCTGGCAATGATGATGAAATGATGAGGACAACACGAACACTCAGTCGTCTCGAGGCAGGGGAATATCCCTTACTACCCCGCCGGGAATCGAACCCGGGACCCTGTGCCCGGGAAGCGAGAACGCGACCGGGAGACCACGAGCTGCGGACTGCGATGGTTTTGCCGCGCCTTATAACTTCTTCGGTGATTCGATTGTTCTTTCGAAATTTTTCCGTCGCAGGGTGTCTTGTGCGGCGAGCAAAAGTTTATTGCGGGTCTCGCGCGTTGCCGTGGTTTTGGGCTTCGAGTGTAGAGCCGTGGGTTATGTATTGGGTCGCCACGATGTGCCGCAGGTCGCGTGGTTTGTGACGTCAGGCTCCGGAGCAGTGGCTGTAGTGTGGCTATGATGGCTATTACTTGAGTAGTAGAGTAGAAGCGAGGTCCGGCTTGCCATTGCTAGAGGCATGTGTGTCTCCAATGGCTCTGTTGGCATCCTGAAGAGCAGATTAGGAGACTGTGTTCTTTTGGAATTCTGTGGAGCGGACTCTAGGCCGAATTTTTGACGTTGTGGCAGACTATTGTGGGTGTCTTCGCAATTATTCTTAGCCGACCGCTGTGGTCGAGCGGTTCTAGGCGCTTCAAAAAATTGGTTCAAATGGCTCTGAGCACTATGGGACTCAACTTCTGAGGTCATTAATCCCCTAGGTCTTAGAACTAGTTAAACCTAACGAACCTAAGGACATCACACACAGCCATGCCCGAGGCAGGATTCGAACCTACGACCGTAGCGGTCTCGCGGTTCCAGACTGCAGCGCCTAGAACCGCACGGCCACTTCGGCCGGCTTAGGCGCTTCAGTCCGGAACCACGCTGCTGCTACACTCGCAGGTTCGACTCCTGCCTCGGGCATGGATGTGTGTGATGTCCTTAGGTTAGTTACCTTTAAGTACTTCTAAGTCTAGGGGACTGATGACCTCAGATGTTAAGTCCCATAGTGCTTAGGGCCATTTTTGAATTATTCTTACTCTGATATCTTGTCGCCATTGTCTTTAATCTAGCTGTCTAGACAGGTAAGCTATGTGCTTCCGCTTTTCTTCCACCGAGTCCTCCAGAAAGCGGTGAGAATTTTTGTACTACTTATTCTGTTCCCGCGCCCTAGTTATATCTGAAACCTAGTTATGTTTATTCTCATGTCTACGTTTGAACAATGCTGTGCCTCAAATTGGTTGTGATTTGTTAACATTCAAATCAAAAGGTACAACTGTATAACTGCCATTCCTTATGTTTCAATTAAGTTTGTTGCTTGTGGTAACGAACTTGTATTTCAGGTATTACTACCCAAATTTCCTCCTTTGTTAACACATAGTGAAGCCCATGACGGATGTTTTGTTAAAAACCTACGAAGCAGCCGCCACTTGACAATATGGCTTGTACCTGTCCTCTGTTATTTGGAGCCGGGCCCTTAAGTGATCTGGGTTTTAATTTGTCTTATTGTAAGCTTCTCAACGTTTTAATTTGTTATGCTGTAAACTAGTCAAGTAATTATTACCTGGTGTCAGTTACAGAAAATCTCTGGCCGGAGTAGGCGAACGGTTCTAGGTCGCAGGTTCGAATTCTGCCTCGGGCATGGATGTGTGTGATGTCCTTAGGTTAGTTAGGTTTAAGTAGTTCTATGTTCTAGGGGACTGATGACCACAGCAGTTAAGTCCCATAGTGCTCAGAGCCATTTGAACAGAAAATCGCTATTTATTTCTATACTGTCACTACTGTTTTCTTGGAACTATAAGTGTTTCTAACGATATGCGCCACGTTAGCTAGCTCTATGAAACTGATGTCGGTTCTGAAACCTTCCTTTCCTAAGTTATAGGTAGTGTTTAAAATTTGTAGTTTCAGCTTACTTTTACTTGAAAATTTAGAAGTAGATAGGTTAAATAAAAGCTATGTTTGAAGCATTTGTAGATTTCAACGAAGATTTTGACAATGTTGACGGTACCATTCTTTTTCAAATTTTGAAGGTAGCTGGGTAATTACAGAGAGCGAAAGGTTATCTACAAATTGAACAGAAACCAGACTGCAATGTTGTCACGGGTTATGAAAGGGAAAAGTAGTTGAGGAGGCATGAGGGTACTAGCCTATTCCCATTGTTATCCAATCTCTACACTGAGCGAGCGATAAACGAAACAGAAGAGAAATTTGGACACGGAATTAAAAGTCGGAGAGGTGACATAAAATGTTTGAGGTTTACCGGGGACATCGTAATTCTTTCAGAGACAGCAAATGACTTGAGACAACAGTTGGATGGAATGGATGGTGTCTTGGGAAGAGCTCATAAGGTGAACATCAACAAAAGTAAAACAAGAGCAATGAAATGTAGTCGAATGAAATCAGGCGAATCTGAGAGAATCATAGTAGGAAAGGAAACACTAAAAGCAGTGGATGAGTTTAGTTATTTGCGCTGCAAAATAACTGATATAGTTAAGACAGAAATAGTATAAAATGAAGGATTCAAACAGAAAAAACAATCCATTTCTACGAAAGAGGATCTTGCTACGTGTGACTGATTTTGAGTCTTAAGATGTCTTTTTCGTAGGATATTTGTCTCGAATGTAGGCTTGTATGGAAGTGAGATCTGTACTATAATCAGTTCAGACAAGAAGAAAATTGGAGTTCTTGCAATGCAGTGCTAAAGATGAATGAGGACGATTAAATGGGTAGAGCTAATAACTAATG
The DNA here is from genome assembly GCF_023898315.1 of Schistocerca nitens. Taxonomy (NCBI): domain Eukaryota; kingdom Metazoa; phylum Arthropoda; class Insecta; order Orthoptera; family Acrididae; genus Schistocerca; species Schistocerca nitens. Next base: position 953,813,507 of record NC_064617.1, read on the forward strand.
ACAGTGTGCGCAATCAAACTGCGAAGAAAAGAAATTCATGGCACAAATTGATTAATAGAATGGATTGGTTTATGGGACATACCCTGAGACATCAAGAAATAGTCAATTTCGCAACGGATGGAAATGTGTGTGGGGGTAAAATTGTAGGGGGAGAACTAGACATAAATATACTAGGAATGATCAAATTGATGTTGGTTGCAGTAGTTATTCAGAGACGAAGAAGCTTACACCGGTTAAACTAGCATAGAAAGCCGCATCAAACCAGCCTTCCGACTGAAGAGAACAATTACAGCAACACGTATTACAGCACGTATTATTCAAATGTAGCTGACTCAAACGCAGCACTTTTATTGTACGCACGTATTTTAGACAAATATCTCATTTTCACTAAATTTTCTGTTCCAAAAGCAGGACTAAATACTTTCTTTGTTGACGTGGACAAATATCCATGTCACAATTTATAAATTCTCCACACAAAGATATCTAATTCTTCAATTACATTGGCGAAAAGTCGCCTCGTGTATCAAAAATCACATTCGAAGAACAATAAAGTCCGGTTCTGAGTTTGAATAAAAGATCATTGGGAGCGAGTAGTCTCCGCTTTCATTTATTATTTGTAGGTTCTAGGACAATGAAATGTCTTTTGTCAAAAAATTCTTATGCTGTATGTGACAGGCTGGAAAATTTCAGGAAGTTTGTCTATTTGATCAACCTCACGATATTCCGACTGTAGCCTTGCTATTTCCACTGAAAAACTGGTTAGTATGAGTAAATAACTACGGACCGCTCTTACCAAAATATAAAAGTGATGGAAAAGAGATACTACAGTCACAGGAATACCAATACGAAGAGTGACTAATGATAATCACTTCAGAAGGAGTACTACAGGTATTTCACCGAGGTGGTCAAAGGAAAGGAGGGAAAATATAAGTCAATGGACACATAATTATGTTGTGTTGACATTTATACTCAAATAACATATCTGTTCATAATGAAAAAATAAAATATTGTACATCCCAGTTTCATGTGCTCTTGTAGAAATAGTTAACAGCCAATCAGTTGCAAAGTGTGTTTATTTAAACCCTTTACCATAGTTGCAACGTTTGTAAAAACGTCTTCTGCAGAAGGGAATATTGAGAACTGGATTACAGGTTGCGGCAGAGGTACGTCAAAATATAGCCAAAAGGCTTCGGTCTTATATAAAATTTCTCCTCCATAGTAAATAAACATGTGCAACATAGTTCTTGTCATTTGGTATTTTCACGAATGTACAGCTAGTGCTCTAGCAACTTCTGATGAAGACGTTTTTATAACCGTTGAAAACATGGTAAAGAGGTTTTAATAAACCTTTCATTCTGCACCTGACTGGCTGTTTACTACTTCTACAAGATTTTATTCTACGGTTGCTGCTCCAGCTATGCACCAAATTTTAAAATTACATTTGTGTTACTAATTTTCTAGAGTATAACGATGACACATTGTGACAAAACTGTACAGAATAAGGGGAAAAACTGTTAGATAGTGATTCAGTACCCCAGAATCAACAATATCGGCCAGTAATCTATTTAGACAAGTGTCTGAATAGAGCACGAATCTGTCCCTGTAGAATTCCGACACCTAGCGTCGGATGTTTCTCGTTCTTACAGCGAAGCATGAAACATCACATATGTCCAGGTTTCAAATGATATTTCTGAATGAGGAACTTGCTGGTTAGTCGTTCCTTATACACAGGATACAGATAATGCGACTCTAACCTGCCTTGTATAGGTGCGTTCAAACGGTAATAATTTTCATATCGAAGCATGTAGTACAGTAAATGGCACTCTGGCATTTGTTGCATGACATGACCAGCACTGTAATCTGATGTTCATCTACTTATCTTAGGGAATTTCTTGAAAACCTCCGTGTGGATTCGGATTTCTCTAATTTCATCTTCATGCTTTTCTCGCGAGATGTATCTAGAAGCAACCAATATATCTGATGACTTTTCTAGGAATCTACGTTGTCGGGACTGTAACAGTAAACCACACGGTGATGGAGAACGGCTCCCTTGCAGAGTGTGCCACTGGAGTTGGGTGAATGATATCCATGATGCTTATTAAATGAATCTGTAACGAAACGTACTGGTTTTCTTTGGATCTTCTCTGTTTCCTGCATCAGCCCTACCTGGTACGGATTTCATACTGATGAGCAGTATTCAAATACTGGCCGCATGAGGGTTTCGTAAGCTGCCTCTGAGCCGTGGTGCGCCTTTCTGCCACACCAGCTCCTTGGCACGACTATCGATTACCCGGCTGTACTACGATCTTTGCCCTGTTGTGATCTGCCGGCGGGTATTGGCGGTAGGGACTTGGTCATCGGACTCGCTGCGAGGCGCTAGGACGTGCTTGAGGGGACGACGGAGCAAACAAGCGGGCCCGGCCACCGGTGGCGTGGCCGGTCTGCCTTCTAAGACTGACGCGAGTTTGAGGTGGACCTGTCTAATGTCAACTTCGGGCGCTGCTCGTCGGATTGTTTTGGGGTCTGTTTTCTCGGACAAACCCATCCCTCAAGACAATCTCGAACCACGCTCTCCATCGTTCGTGAAAGTGGTTTTGGTGCCTTCGTTTCGTCAAGCGATTTGCTTTGCAGCGAGTGTATTTGTGGGTAGGTTGGTTCTAATGTACGTGTTGTCGAAGTAAGAGCAGCCGGCAGAGTCTGTGTGACAGTATGCAAACCAGCAGTTGCTATTTGCTTTAAAATCCGCTGGTTGGATGACTATTAAAAGGCAGATTAGCACCACGAAGGCGTGCGTATGATTTAGGGTTATTGCCATCAAGCGACGTCCCTGGTACATTGCCGCAAAAAGTACATGCACTTATTGAACACACTCACTCAAAAGTAATTGGTTTGTGTATTTTGTTTATCAATTTCTTAACGTATATTGATTGGCGTTTGGTTGGTGTTTGCCGCGTCTTCTGCGGTCTGTTTGTGTTCCAGTTCCTGCGAGATGGGGTGCGTGGGTGCGGCGCCACGTTCCGCTTCGGTGCACACAAGCTGTGACGTGCCGGCTAATGGGAAGTGACTCCCAGTTGGGCCCCGGCGTTTAGGTTTTGTGTTGGACGGCTGGTCTGCTGCTTCAGGCATTTAAGTCACCCTTGTCCAGGGCAGCCTGGGGTCACTGCCCGTTCGATAATTATAATCTATTTCATGGGTTGTTTTTTTATGTATATATGTCAGAAAGAACAGATACCACCTTAATAAATATATAGTTAAGGCTCACCGGCCACTTGACCATCTTCTTCTTCTGTGCGAATGCACAAACAGTGCCAGAACTCTTACGGGAATCGGCAACGCACTGCGATTAATGAGTATAATGGGCGGGGGCACTACGAATGTAGTGCGGGACAATACGCTGAGAATGTGGGTTTCGCGGGAGGCGTGCCAGAGGTAAATCCCTGCAGTCGCGCTATGCTCTGTGTCCTCGGTGGCTCAGATGGGTAGAGTATCTGCCATGTAAGCAGGAGACCCCGGGTTCGAGTCCCGGTCGGGGTACACATTTTCATCTGTCCTCGTTGACGTATGTCAACGCCTGTGAGCAGCTAAGGGTGTTCATTTCATTGTGTTTTTTTTTCATTTAAAAAATAGGGTTTTAAATTCATTGAATATGAATTGTAATTGAAGTCACGTGTTGTGCTGGTTGGTTTTTTTGGGGGTTCTAAACGAACTGATGTTTTTGGTAAATTACCATTATGTTGGAAATTTTTTAAAAATTGTGCCATTTTTAAAAATCAGCTTCATACTGTAATTTATTTGAAATCTCTGTGGGTCATCTCTTGAAGTCTGTTGGTAATTGTTATCTGCTGTCTTGTCTGAGAAGCAACATATCTGTAATGTTTTATAAAAAGAAGCCCACGTTGATTCTCTTACCTGTTTTGAATAAACAATGAATTTGGTAGTTGTCGTTTAAGGAGTGACATTACATGGGCCTTGACCTTCCATCCTAAGTGTACCCCTCATACCCACTTCCTAAGTAGCAATGAATTACGAGGTGCATTCAAGTTCTAAGGCCTCCGATTTTTTTTCTAATTAACTACTCACCCGAAATCGATGAAACTGGCGTTACTTCTCGACGTAATCGCCCTGCACACGTACACATTTCTCACAACGCTGACGCCATGATTCCATGGCAGCGGCGAAGGCTTCTTTAGGAGTCTGTTTTGACCACTGGAAAATCGCTGAGGCAATAGCAGCACGGCCGGTGAATGTGCGGCCACGGAGAGTGTCTTTCATTGTTGGAAAAAGCCAAAAGTCACTAGGTGCGAGGTCAGGTGAGTAGGGAGCATGAGGAATCACTTCAAAGTTGTTATCACGAAGAAACTGTTGCCTAACGTTAGCTCGATGTGCGGGTGCGTTGCCTTGGTGAAACAGCACACGCGCAGCCCTTCCCGGACGTTTTTGTTGCAGAGCAGGAAGGAATTTGTTCTTCAAAACATTTTCGTAGGATGCACCTGTTACCGTAGTGCCCTTTGGAACGCAATGGGTAAGGATTACGCTCTCGCTGTCCCAGAACATGGACACCATCATTTTTTCAGCACTGGCGGTTACCCGAAATTTTTTTGGTGGCGGTGAATCTGTGTGCTTCCATTGATCTGAATGGTGCTTTGTTTCTGGATTGAAAAATGGCATCCACGTCTCATCCATTGTCACAACCGATGAAAAGAAAGTCCCATTCATGCTGTCGTTGCGCGTCAACATTGCTTGGCAACATGCCACACGGGCAGCCATGTGGTCGTCCGTCAGCATTCGTGGCACCCACCTGGATGACACTTTTCGCATTTTCAGGTCGTCATGCAGGATTGTGTGCACAGAACCCACAGAAATGCCAACTCTGGAGGCGATCTGGTCAACAGTCATTCGGCGGTCCCCCAAAACAATTCTCTCCACTTTCTCGATCATGTCGTCAGACCAGCTTGTGCGAGCCCGAGGTTGTTTTGGTTTGTTGTCACACGATGTTCTGCCTTCATTAAACTGTCGCACCCACGAACGCACTTTCAACACATCCATAACTCCATCGCCACATGTCCCCTTCACTGTCGATGAATTTCAGTTGGTTTCACACCACGCAAATTCAGAAAACGAATGACTGCACGCTGTTCAAGTAAGGAAAACGTCGCCATTTTAAGTATTTAAAACAGTTCTCATTCTCGCCGCTGGCGGTAAAATTCCATCTGCCATATGTTGCTGCCATCTCTGGGACGTATTGACAATGAATGCGGCCTCATTTTAAAACAATGTGCATGTTTCTATCTCTTTCCAGTCCGGAGAAAAAAAAATCGGAGGCCTTAGAACTTGAATGCACCTCGTATATTAAGTGTAACGTATTGTGCTGGTTGTGTTATTTCTAAAAAAACTCTGAGCCATCTTTTAAATTACTTCAGATTTATTATTCATTAAGCAATTCTAATTTGCTGCGAGCTTGAGAAGGAAGCTATAGGTCATTTTGGATTGTTTTTAAGACGGCCACATGTTGATTGTATGTTAGCTATTATATAAATGTGGTCTTGAATAAATTGTTAATTTATTGACCTACTAGTTGTTGTGTTTAAGGAGTGACATTATAGGGGCCTTGTCCATCCATGCTAATCCCGACTTCCTAAGCCATATCTCACAGTCTGGCATCTGGATTTCCTGTGATTAGCTTCATGTGGTCGTTCCATTTTAAATAACGCTTTATAGATACTTATAGACATTCTACTGATGTAACTCCTCTAGCTATTTTGTACATTGACAGGATATCAAAACACATTAAACAGTCAGCGTAAGCTTTACAACATACCTCTCACAGACACGTACACTTCTGTCGCTGGACTGTTAAACCTTTGTTCTGTTACAGCTGCTTGGTAATAGATGCTCAGAAAGTAAGGTTTACCGCAAGACCTTAAGATGAAACCTTTCAATTTACTTTACCTTACCTAACTGCCGTGACATACCATGACATGTAATGGAAGGAAACAACCATTAGAAGTAAACAGACAAGTATGTTAATGTAACAACACTGAAGTTACGGCATCGTGCGGTACCACAGTTCATGGAAAACCACAATTCATGGAAGTATTGCAATGAGCATATTTGCCTTTGAAGTGGCTGTCAGCGTACAAAAGAAGTCGATTTTGGGGACATAGAACGTCCAGTAGTTGTGATTTACACACCTTTCAAAGAACTACGATGGAAAAGGGTAAACGGGTTGGACAACATTTCGCAGTATATTTTAAATTATTGGAAGTGACAGTGGAAAACGTATCAAGTTAGTCTATAGATTCTATGAGATGCACAATCGAATTTTCGGAAGAAACTTATCCTTATAATACCGAATACAAAAAGGTAACGTAGATGAAGAGATATCGTTAAGTCAGTTTGACAGTCACGATATCCAAGTTATTAAGCAAGATAATATACAAAAGAACTGAAGAGAGAACTGAGGACACGTTACGTTTAAGATGAGTTCGCTTTTACGAGTGAGAAAGGGACCAGACACGGACCTAAGTCGCTACGTTTAGTCCAGTATCATGGACGTTATTTCCTGATGTCCTATTATCGTGCTCTTCTTCTTGCCTGTGTTTTCTATATATTCCCATCTTCGCCGATTCTGCAGAGAAATGGTTCAAATGGGTGTGAGCACTATGGGACTTAACTTCTGAGGTCATCAGTCCCCTAGAGCTTAGAACTACTTAAACCTAACTAACCTACGGACATCACAAACATCCATGCCCGAGGCAGGATTCGAACCTGTGACCGTAGCGGTTGCGCAGTTCCAGACTGTAGCGCCTAGAAGCGCTCGGCCACCCCGGCCGGCACTGAGGAGAACCTCCTCATTCCTTACGTCATCAGTCTGCATAATTTTCAACATTGTTCTGTAGCAACACGTCTTAAATGCTTCGATTCTCTTCCGTTTACCACAGTCCACGTCTCACTACCATGCTGTACCACAAAACGCTGTGGTCCAACCGTACATTCTCAGAATTTTCTTCCTTAAACTAATGCCTATGTTTGCCACTAGTAGATTTCTGTTGGTCAGGTATGCCCTTCTTGTCTGTGTTGGTCTGTTTTTTATATTCTCCTTGCCGCTATGCCTAGGTAGCGGAGTTCCTTAACTTCATCTACTTTGTTATCACCAAACCTGATGTTCAGTTTCTCTCAGCTCTCATTCGTGCTACTGCTCATTACTTCCATCTTTCTTCGGTTTACTCTCAGTCCGTACTCATTAGTCTGGTCATTCTGTTCGGCAGATCCTGTAATTCTTCTTCACTTTTACTGCGGATAGCAATGTCAACAGAGAATCTCATCATTGATATTCTTTCACATTGAATTTTCATCCCATTCTTGAATATTTCTATTATTCCCCTCATTGATTCCTCTGTTGTATAGACTGAACAGTAGGGACGAAAGACTATATCCCTTTCTTACACCGATTTTGATCTGAGCACTTCGATCTTGGTCTTCCTGTCTTACTGTTTCTTCTTGATTGTTGGACATATTATGTATCACCTGTCTTTCCCTACAGCTTACTCTTATTTTTCTCAGAAATGCGATCATGTTTCACTATTTTATATCGTCGAAAACTTTTTCCAGGTCGACAAATCCTATGAGCGTGTCTCGATTTTTCTTCACTCCTGCTTCCGTTTTGGTGCCTTTACCTTCCCTAAAGTCAAACTCTTCATCATCTAGCATACCCTCAATTTTCCATACTTCCGTAATTTATTCTTGTCAGCATCTCGGATGCATGAGCTGGTAAGCTGATTTAGGGATAATTCTCGCACTTGTCGGCTCTTGCAATCTTGGGAACTGTTTCGATGATGTTTTTCCGAAATTCTGGTGGGATATCACCAGTGTCATGCAATCCACACACCGATATAACGTTTTTCAAATGTCTGGAAACACACAGAACTAATTGGGAACGAAATAAGGAAGGAAACAAAGATAAAGCACCATAAGACATCGGTCGTCGCAAATTTGTTGTACAAAAGCGGAAGTCGAACACCTACAAATGGTTCAAATGGCTCTGAGCACTGTGGGACTTCACATCTGAGGTCACCAGTCCCCTATAACTTAGAACTACTTAAACCTAACTAACCTAAGGACATCACACACATGCATGTCCGAAGTAGGATTCGAACCTGGGACCGTAGCGATCGCCGGCTCGAACAGCTACAAGATGAGGAGACATCGCAAGGGTAGTCCACAGAAATTACGTGCCTTCGCTGTTCTAACAGATATTCTGTTGAATACAAGATAAACAAGTCAAACGTACGTTTAGAAATAAAAGCGTACGTAGTAACGAATAAGGTCTGTGAATATAGAAAGCGTCGAAATCAATACCTAACAGTTATGCACCTGAGCCGGCTCCACCTGTAAGGATAAAATAGTAGTGGAACAAAACGCGCTTTGTTTAATTCTCGCCCTAAAATATGAAAATTTTCTATCAAAGGAAGTGACGGAAGAATTCATTAACAAGGTACACAAAATGATGTACTACAACCTAAGAAGTCTTAACCTCGCGCGACTCCTTCGACCATCACGATTCACTACTGCATTGAGTTAGCGGTCCTCTGAGGGGAGGTAACTGTCCAAGCTGGTGAAAGCGTTTCGGCTGCGCTCGCCAAATCCTTTACCGGCTGCCGACAAGGGGACGTGGGTGTGCACCAGACAAGACAAGACAAGACAAGTAATAAAGCGATTGGCCCGCAGGCGGAAGCGGGGGTGGAGGCGAACTTGGCGGCTCGCTTTGAGGGGATCTGGTGCGCCGGGAGTCGATACAAGAGCCCCGGATTGACGGCGCCACCTCTCAGCCGGATTGGCTGCGAGATGGGCAAGGCCCCCGATTAATTACACGCCGAGATTACGACGAGGTCATGTAATTACCAAACGCCTCACACACATGTGCTGGCCGACCCGCTGGATATTCATCCATTAACTTCTTTTCACAGCCTGCCTCTTTACATCCAAAGACACAGAAAGGAAAACATGACTTCTTAATACCCCTCAGCTTGACGACCAACAGACTTTTATATATTACCCGTGCTTAGGACGCCTTCTATTCATCACAGATGGCTCTAAGCACTATGGGACTTAACATCTGAGGTCATCAGTCTCCCAGACGTAGAACTACTTATACCAAACTAACCTAACGACATCACACACAGTCATGCCCGAGGCAAGATTCGAACCTGCGAGCGTAGCAGCCGCACGGTTTCGGACTGAAGCGCTTAGAACTGCTCTGCCACAGCGGCCGGCTATTCATCACAGAAAGGCAAATAAACTCGGTTCATTTCTCACATGTTGGTATTCTAAAGTAGTTACGCACCTAGTATATATAACAGTAGCTTAGCGCACACTGCTTCGTTCATGCTGACTGAATGGTCTGCACAGATTTTTTAAAATTTTTTTATATTTCTTTAACCAAATTCTTATGTTGGTCACAAATTGGTAACATCTTCAAACCTTTCCACACTATTTAAGACCAGCGAAGCATAACCTTTTCCGAATATACTTCTGAGCAAAAAGCGATTCTAGTGGCTGGAGTCCAAGGTTTTTGTTAATCATACCTTTTGATTTCCAGTGTATATGAATACTTTCCCGGTATAGTGAAACTTATGTTTACTTCGTTGCAGGAGTCATCTTCAAACTATGTATTGTCCGCATCTCAGCAAGAAGCCGTATGAATGCCTTAAACGACAGGCAAAACGGTATTAATGAAATTAAAGTTGAAAGACTTTCATAGCTTTCACATTTAAGTGGAGATGTTGATGAAATTGACCAAAAATGTCAATTTTTGATTTATTTTTTATTTGTTAGTACAACTCGTGGACAATAAGTTCCCAAAGGTTCAATGTTGAAATCGCATCCGAAGTGCCAGAAAGTTAATTAAAAATGTGACGCTGCCTCCCTGCCACGCCCACGTTTTGGAGCAGCACTTCAATACCAGCTCAGTGAACAACGATTCTGTGTATTACTTTCAACCCAACGTGTGCGGGATACATCTAGAAGGCCGTGATACAAACTCTTTGGTTTTATAGATCATCTTTGACTCTGTTCCGCATCTTATAAACAATAACAAACTAACTTCATCGTTTATGATGAAAAACACACACTATTTCAAAAATGCACCAAATCCACAGTTTTGGAGATATGGCAATGAAATTGTAATTCTATTTCATGATGGTAACGTCGGGAGGATGAAGGTATTAGAAAGAATGCGTTTTAAGATAGGAAATTTTACTCAAGACTCCTGAGGAAAATAGATTTACAGCGGGTCTCTGCAGCTGAAAAGTCGGTTGAAGACCTGCTAACGGAAAGAAGACAGACAACAAGAAACCAGAAGAGAAGCCTTGAAGGGAAAGACGACCCAGAGTACAAATGTGGTGCCTTCTGAAGAAGTGACATCAGGAAAATTTAGGTTTAACTTTAAATTGCGTTTCCTGAAAAGCATGTTTTTTAAAGTTTATGTATATTTTCCTCCGATTCTGTGAACGCTAGAATTATGAAATTTTGTACACATATTTCTGTAAACCTAATAAACGTTGTCTTATGAGTAAATTTTGAAATTGTGATAGCAAGCTGAGATATGGGGCAAACTGCTTGGACTTTTGCATGAATTTAAAATTGTACTTGCGGAATTATAATTAAAAAACTATGGAAATTCTCCTAGTTGATCTATTCAGAAAACCTCATGAGAGAAGTTTACAACATATAAAGAGATGAAACAGAAATTTTTGTAGAAATCTCTTGAATACTTTCTGAGAAAAAGGAACATATATTATTCTTTGAAAATAGAACTTCAAATTTCATTAAAAAAAGCTGAGTGTTTATGATCAAAGGATTTTATATGTAAATGTGTGGTACAAAATTTCATTGCACATCTCCAAAACTGTGCATTTGGTGTAATTTTGAAATTTTTCATCGATGTCCCCCCTTAAGAGTCTGGAGAATTTGTTGTTGGAATTGGGAAAAAGATACTGAGATTACCACTTGGGATTTTGCTAGTCGTTGTGTGTATTTACTAGAGAAACAAAACTTGTGCGTACAAAATGTCCAAAGTATTTTATTATTGTGAATTTTATATTAAGATATGTAAGTTGATAAGCTGTGAATAAACTACATTACTATCACAAGAGGAGACAATAACTGTTACTCGTGGTATCGATACTCCAATGAAAACCAGTCTTCAACGTAATGATGGGTTACACGAAAAACTGGAAAGTGTTGCAGCAGTCGGGGTACATGTGAGTTGTTGTAGAAACTACACATATCCTAGCAGTATTGCGACTTTCGTTCAACACTCTCCTTCAAAAATTCCAAAACTGAGATCCCGTGTCTCTACCTTTGACTTCAAACGGCATTGTGTCTTCTGTGGAGAGACATGCTATATAAGCGTTGATAACAATTTGCCTCTGGACGGCCTAAATGTTTACGAAGTGCGATCCATGAATAGCAAGCAGTCTATTTTGAGTGCCGCTCAAACTCGATTGGTCCCATAGGAAATTACCACCACCACCACCACCACCACCACAACCTACACCACCACACCGATTTCATTGATGATGAGCATGATTGTGACCATCTTGTGCAGGAGTCTCCGTTATCTATTAGTGAGAAAAATGATTAAGATGATTCAGATGTTTAAGATGTGATCCATAATTTTAATAGCAAACTTGTGAGGACATTCAGCTGTTCATCGTGTAACAAGTGTAATTGTTTGTAGCAGTCTATATTGGCGTTCAGTGTGCTCTTTCTTCATTTTTTTGCGTATTTCATTTGCTATTGCTGTTTACAGTGGATCATTATTAGACTATTCAATGACAAAATAATTTTGTCAATAGTGGTTACTTTTCGTCAACATAATTTACGTCTTACCTTTAATCAGACAGAAAAGATGGTAAGGCAAAAATATATATGCATAATCAAAAGAATGCGTCCCAGTCATTCACGTAACTTTTAATCCAGATCGGCGTTTTATTTATCCAGATATATTTGGTTTATTTGTGTAAAAATAAACGTTGAGATGTATGCCATGTTTAGAACATTAGATTTTTACCTATCCTTTGAGAGTATAATATGTACTTGCAATTCTAGAGGAAGGTTTTAAAAAATTCAAATTATTCTCTTATTATTAATGATAGGGGGAACATACTGGTATTGTTTTACAGATTTAAGAATGTGTTACATAAACAATCAGAAAACACTCCCATTGTGTCGCTTAACTACGTAGTTATTCACTGAGAAACTTCAAAAACGGATCGAAAAGAATGATTTTTCACTTTTGGTTAATGTAACTCAGAAGATATGTAGGATATATGTAAGAATTTGCAACATAAAGATTTTCCAACTATTCGTCTGAAATTTTGTGCAGAGACGACCTTTTTCGTTAATTCTGATGGAGTTTATAGCCGTTGAAAAATTTCTCTAGACATTTTTGATAGGCCACATTGATGACGTCATAACCCCGATTTCACAGCATGGAGCCGCGGAGACTTAACCAAGGTATCAAACTAAGACTATAGCAAAACATTTCATCTCTCTCCTTTTTTTTCCCTGTTCATTGTATAAAGGTCCTGGACTATACCTCGATACTGAGAGCGTTCGACCGTTGCCCTGGTTAGCTCTAGACAGCCGATATCATGGAAAAAATGTGGTATAGAGATGAAGTGGCATGGAATGTCGTACCTGTATTTGACATCCAGGCTCAACTCCAGACGATTACCAGCCATTGGTGGTGTCAGAAAGTGACAGCTCTATGTACTTTATTTCCCGTCACGTGTGCCATGAAATCATATACAAATTTAATCTAGCTTTCATCATACCATACTGTATATGCATAGTAAGCAAAATTTCATTATATCATTCATCTAGTGACGGCCAGTAGCATACCTAGTGGTAATATTAACATGTGGTATGAATGGAATGGAACGCAAGTTTTAGATTTGTTGGAAAGGTTCTGGGAAAAGTTACTTCAGACCATTTTCAAAGGTAAGTAACGCTTACAGTCGCCACAGCGAGTGTTTACATCAAACTAATGTACTATCGCGACTCATGCCACTGGTGCGAAACGTGGATACACACCATCTTTCGCATGTAGAAACAGGTTTCCAAACTTCCCTTTATGTAGCACCACCCCGTCCTGGTACTTGTAACATACCCTTTTATTTCTTTATTATTGTATCCGCTCGTTCGCGGATCTGAATAGCAGCCCAAAATTAGATGATTGATTAATGTGACCGTGTACCTAATGGGCTGGCAATCGGATTGGACTGTTCAGGGGATGTTACATTCCGTATTGTCCTTCGCAAACTGTAATACGTACTGTTTGGTGGTAAGAAAGACACAACACAGTTTCACAAACAAGATCTATATTCTTAGCAAAAGCACAAAATAAGGAGACAGCCACTGCCTTCGTCAATACACTGTTAATGATGGCTAATCGCAGCACAGGTTTCTTTAGTAATTCTTAATCGTCACACGCAACATCCAATCACTGTAATCCAAGTAATGCCGGCGCGGTAGACGCGGAAGTTCAATAACGGCACTAAATATCACTGAAAACACTCTGTAATGAAACTTTCTCACTTTCCCGTATAATACTAACACAAAGGGGTTAAACCGCGGCGATGGCCACTCCCTTTGTCGATAATTTACATTAATTCAACTGCTGGCTTCTGCACAGCTCTCCCCGCCTCGCGGGAACCTACCACACCCTGACTTGGCACTCTCCACACTACTCTTACTAACTGCTCTCCGCCCAGTTCTTCCCGCCTCGCGGGAACCTACCCAAGCAGCACTCGGCACTCCGGTGAATCCCCTCTAGCTCTCGCGCCCTGCACACACTACTCGATAGTTGCCCTGTCGACCTGTGTGAGCGCAAACTTAGCAGTAAGGGCCTGCGGACCCCTTACATACTGCGATTTGTCTTTCCATCAGATTAGAAGGAGAAGTCAATGCGATCTCCAGAAACTGAATAGCGGAGAAGTTCCAATTCGAGAACCCGCTTCCCCGTAGTAAGAAACTACTCCGTTAAGCTCTCTGTCATGTCACTCGGTTCTAATTTCGAACTTCCTTCCTAGAGGCTGGTGCGAGGATGCTCTATCAGCTAGGTACTAGTGTGATGTTTTGGTGCCCGCAGAAAATGGGCACAGGCTGTTAGTTCAAGGGGTCGGCTCATGGAGTAAAAAAGCCAGGGCGCGGTAGCGTTCGTGCGAACAGGCGTGAAGTATTTATTCCATGACCAACTGACAGCTGACGTTCGAGCTAATCAAATCATGTTCTATCAGGGACAGATACGGGTGTCCTACCGACAAGAGGAGTACGTCAACTGCAGTCATGGACTGTGCGGCTGGTCCCGGCGGAGGTTCGAGTCCTCCCTCGGGCATGGGTGTGCGTGTTTCTCCTTAGGATAATTTAGGTTAAGTAGTGTGTAAGCTTACGGACTGATGACCTTAGCAGTTAAATCCCATAAGAATTCACACACATTTGATATTTTTTTTTTGAGTACGTCAGCATCACACGTACACTTCACACACATCTAGAGCTAAAGCCAAATCACACTCCACAAGCAGTGGTGTGTGGCGGAGGGTACTTTCGGTACCACTACCTGATTTCTCCAACCCTGTTCCACTCGCGAATAGTGCGTGGGAAGAATGATTGTCGGTAAGACTCTGTATTGGTTCTAATTTCTCGAATTTTCTGCTCGTGGTCAATACGCGAGATGTATGTGGGGGGGAAGTAATGTGTTGTCCGACTCTTCCTGAGAAGTGATGTCCCGAAATTTCAATAGTTAATCTCTCACTGATGCACAACGTCTCTCTTGTAACGTCTGCAAGTGGAGTTTGTTTTGTATCTCCGTAACGGTCTGTCGCCAGCTAAACGATTCCGTGATGAAACGCGCTGCTCTTCGTCGGATCTTTCTATGCCCTCTATCAGTCCTACCTGATAGAGATCCCAGATAGATGAACAATACTCAAGAATCGGGCGAACAAGCACCTTATAAGCCACTTCTTTCGTGGGTGAGTTCCATTTTCTTAAGATTCTCCTGGTGAATCTGAGTCAGATACCTGCTTTTCCCTCCATCTGTGTTATGTGGTCATTCCACTTACGGTCGCTCTGTGTAGTTACGCCTAGATATTTTACGGCAAGCCCTGTCTCCACCTGTTTGTCATCAACAGTGTAGCTGTGCAGTAGTGGATCTCTTTTCCTATGTATGTGCAATATGTTACATTTATTTACGTTCAGGGTCGACTGCCAGCGCCTGCACCATTCATCAATCTCTGCAGGTCGTACTGCAAATTCTCACTATGTTCTCACATTGCTATTTTGGTATAGACAACTGCATCATCCACGAATAGTCTTAAAGAGCTTCCGAGGCAATCATGTATATATACTGTAAACAGCAACGGTCCAATCACACTTCTCTGTGGCACTCCGGATATTATCTTTACATCTGTCGATTTAGTCCCGTTAAGAGCGACGTGTTGAGTTCTATCTGCAAGTCCGCTCCGATACTCCGTAAGCCCGTATTTTTTTCGTTAAATGGCAATGCGGGACGGTGTCAGATGCCCTACTGAAATCATGGAGCACGGCATCACCCTGAGCGCCGTTGTCTGCTGCGCTGTAGATCTCATGGAACAGTGCGAACTGAGTTTCGCGTGATTTCTGTTTGCGGAATCCATGTCGATTTTTATAAAGGAGATGTTCAAATTCCAAAAACGCCATAATTCTTGAGCATAAAACATGTTCCGTAATTCTACAACACATTGACGTCAACGGTATAGGTCTATAATTGCGTGGATCTGTCTTACACCTTTCTTAAAAACGGGGAATAACCTGCGCTTTTTTCCAGTCGTTATGTACCTGTCGTTGCTCAAGCGATCTAGGATAATTTACCGCTATTATTGACGAGTCAGTCAGCAGGGGCGGGCCGAGACACACACAGCCACAGCGCAGTAACCGATTTTGCGACATTTTACGAGTTCCTAACCGGTGTTGGAGGGCAGCACGGAGGGTAAAAATCGTAGAGGTAGACCAAGAGATGTGTACACTAAGCAGATTCAAAAGGATGTAGGCTGCAGTAGGTACTGGGAGATGAAGAAGCTTGCACAGGATAGAGTAGCATGGAGAGCTGCATCAAACCAGTATCTGGACTGAAGACCACAACAATACAACCGGTAGATAACTGTAAAATTTTATCTATGTGATTTGGTTTTTATTTATTTATTTATTTATTTATTGTTCCGTGGGACAAAATTAAGGAGAAGTCTCCATGGTCAAGGAACGAGTCAATACATAAAATTATAACACGATAGTAGAAACAGATAAAATGAAATATGAGATACATATTCAGGCGACAATTCGTAAGTTTAAATAAAGAAAATCAACAATGTAACACTGGACTGGAATTTGCTTAATTTTTCAGCTCTTCCAAGAGCTCCTCGACAAAATAGAAGGAGTGAGCCATGAGGAAACTCTTCAGTTTAGACTTAAAAACGTTTGGGCTACTGCTAAGATTTTTGAGTTCTTGTGGTAGCTTACTGAAAATGGATATAGCAGAATACTGCACTCCTTTCTGCACAAGAGTCAAGGAAGTGCATTCCACATGCAGATTTGCTTTCTGCCTAGTATTAACTGAGTGAAAGCTGCTAAATCTTGGGAATAAGCTAATATTGCTAACAACAAACGACATTAAAGAAAATATATACTCTGAGGGCAATGTCAGATTTCCCAGACTATTGAATAGGGGTCGACAAGAGGTTCTCGAACTTACACCACACATAGCTCGAACAGCCCGTTTTTGAGCCTAAAATACCCTTTCTGAATCAGAAGAATTACCCCAAAAAATAATACCATATGACATAAGCGTATGAAAATATGCGAAGTACACTACTTTTCGTGTTAAACTGTCACTTATTTCAGATTCTGTTCTAATGGTAAATAAAGCAGCATTTAGTTTCTGAACAAGATCCTGAACATGGGCTTTCCACAACAGCTTACTATCTATCCGAGCGCCTAGGAACTTGAACTGTTCCGTCTCGCTGATAATATGCCCATTCTGTCTGATCAAAATGTCGGTTCTTGTTGAATTGTGAGTTCGAAACTGTAAAAACTGAGTCTTACTGTGATTTAGCATCAAATTATTTTCCACAAGCCACAAACTTATTTCATAAACTACATTATTTGATACTGTTTCAGTATTACACACAAGATCCTTCACTACGAAGCTGGTGTCATCAGCAAACAGAAATATTTTTGAATCACCTGTAATACTAGAAGGCATATCATTTATATAAATAAATAGCAGTGGCCCCAGCACCGACCCTTGGGGAACACCCCATTTAACAGTGCCCCATTGGGACTGAACATCACTACCACTCTCAATATTGCGGAGAATTACCTTCTGCTTTCTGTTCTTAAAGTAAGAGGCGAGCCAATTGTAAGCTACTCCCATTACTCCATAATGGTCCAACTTCTGCAGTAATATTTTGTGGTCAAAACAGTCAAAAGCCTTCGTTAAATCAAAGAAAACGCCTAGTGTTCACAACATTTTATTTAATCCGTCCAAAACATTACAGAGAAAAGAGAATATAGCATTTTCAGTTGTTAAACCATTTCTGAAACCAAACTGTACATTTGACAGCAAATTACGTGAATTTAAATACTCCAGTAACCTTATATATACAACCCTCTCGATAAATTTAGCAAACACCGACGGCATAGAAATAAATCTATAATTGTCAACATTATCCCTGTCTCCCTTTTTATAAAGTGCCTTCACTACCGAGTACTTCAGGGGTTAACAACTGGCCGGTTTTGAGCGCGAGTACTCGCGTTTGCTCAGGCACGTGCTCGCGAGCAGGTGCAAGGTCACGGAGTAGGGAGGGAGAGGAAATGCGCGTGCACGTTTGAATGTGATCTCGCGTTCTTAGCAGATTTAACTAGCCATCTGAATGCTTTGAACATTTTACTACAAGGTAAAGATCTGCTAATTACTCATTTCATAGATCGAATACGAGCTTTTATAATGAAATTGACACTTTGGGTGAGTCAGCTGGAATCAGGAAATATAGTTCATTTTCCTGAATTATCATCAATGCAAGATGTTCACAAAGACTGTGAACGTTATTCAAATAGTTTAGTTGCCCTTAAGGCAGAATTTGATCAACGCTTTCAAGATCTGACAGCACTAGAGAGTGATTTTGATCTGTTCTCCTCTCCATATTCAGCGAATATTGAAGAGATTCGTCCTGAGCTGGAACTAGAAATTATTGACCTGAAGTGTGACAGAGAATACAGAGACAAATTTCAGAACAAGAAAAAAATTTGGAATTCTACAGACACTTCCCTCAGGACAGATTTCCTCTTGAAGAGATTCGTCCTGAGCTGGAACTAGAAATTATTGACCTGAAGTGTGACAGAGAATACAGAGACAAATTTCAGAACAAGAAAAAAATTTGGAATTCTACAGACACTTCCCTCAGGACAGATTTCCTCTTTTGCACAAACTGGCGGCTACAATAATATCAATGTTCGGTTTCACGTATGTTTGTGAACAACTGTTCTCTGCAATGAAATGTAACAAGACGCGCCTGAGAAACGCATTGTCTGATCGAAATTTAAACTGCACGCTGCGCGTACAAAGCGCAGTAACAATTACTCCGAACGCAGACGCAATTGTAAAGGGCAAAAAGTACAAGATAACCGAGAATCCCACACTTCAGTGACACCTTTGATTGTGTAACAGCTCACAAATTAATACGAATGTAGAGGTATACACTAAGCTAATAATATTATGTGGCACGTGTACATTCTCCTTTATTTGTTTCATTTGCCACAGTAACAATTCATGAGTAATATCCCTGCAGGTGGCCGCGGATTTACAATGACTGGCGGCAGCTGTTGTGTGCCCCATGTGACTCTCCCCACTCTCTGCTCTGGTCCGGTAGTGGGGGTAGCGTGCTCGCACTGCTCCATGCTCGTGCCTTGCTGCTCACAGCTCACAGCTTGCTCCGCGAGCACGTATGTTGTGAAGCCCTGGAGTACTTTAATCGGTCAGGAAACCGACCACTCCTAAAGGAAAAGTTACAGATTTGGCTAAGTACTGAGCTAAAATACATAGAACAATACTTCAGTATTCTGCTAGATACCCCATCATATCCATGAGAGTTCTTGGTCTTAGTGATTTAATTATTAACTCACTCTCCCTCCTGTCAGTATCATGGAGGAGCATTTCAGGTAACAGCCTCGGAACACTTTTTTCTACGAGCGCTATATGATTCCCTGTTGGGACTAGGTTTCTATTTAGTTCACCTGCTATATTCAGAAACTGATTATTAAACACTGTACATATATGTGACTTATCAGTAATGCGGACATTCCCACTACACACTAATTCTATATCCTCGACCTGTCTCTGCAGACCAGCCACTTCATTTACGACTGACCACATGGTTTTAATTTTATCCTGAGACTTAGCTATTCTCTCTGCATCCCACATACTTTTTGCCTTCCTAATAACTTTTTTAAGCACCTTACAATACTGTTTGTAATGGGCTGCTGCATTTAGATTTTGACTGTTTCTAACGTTTTGATATAATTGCCACTTTGTTCTACAGGATATTCTTATCCCTCTAGTCAGCCACCCAGGCTGACTGTTTGTGCTAGTACCCTGTTTTGAACGTTCTAACGGAAAGCAACTTTCAAAGAGCAAGAAAAAAGTCTTGAGGAAAGCATTATGTCTATCGTTTGCTGTATCAGCACTATAAACATCTTTCCAGTCTTGTTCCTTGATAAGGTTTACAAAGGTCTCTACAGCAACTGGATCAATTTTCCTAAGAAGTTGATAACTATATTTAACATGTATTGCAGCACAAAAATCTTTTACAGTTAAAATTTGTGCATCATGATCTGAAAGGCCATTCACCTTTTTGCTAACAGAATGCCCTTCTAGTAATGAGGAATGAACAAAAATGTTGTCTATGGTTGTTCTACTGTTCCCTTGCACTCTCGTTGGAAAGAATACGGTTTGCATAAGATTATATGAGTTAAGGAGGTCTACCAGCATCCTTTTCCTTGCACAATCACTTATACAATTAATGTTGAAGTCACCACATATAACTAAATTTTTGTATTTCCTATAAAGTGAACCAAGAACCTCCTCTAGCTTTAGCAAAAATGTTGTGAAATCGGACTCTGGGGATCTATAAATAACAACAGATAGCAGTTTAGCTCCAGTCAATTTAACTACACCTGCACAACATTCATACACGTTTTCAGTACTGTACTTTGAAACAACAATTGGCTCAAATGGGATACCGTTTTTCACATACATGGCTACTCCCCCACACCACAAATAGCTCCTAGAAAAGCTGCCAGCCAACCTGTATCCTGGTAGAGGAAGCCTCTGAATTATATCCTTCTTTAAGAAGTGTTCAGATATACCAATAATTTCAGAGTCAACATCTATAAGCAGTTCACTAACTTTATGTCTAATATCTTGTATATTTTGATGAAATATACTAATTCCATCATTAATCGGATACCTAAGCTTTGTCGAAAGTGCTTCCTTTGTTAGAGAGACTTCCCTTAAGCAGGAATACCTATCAGCTGACTTCAATCTAAAAAAAGATACAGCTCTAACACTCACTACTACAGGAATTTTCCCATGAGTGATCCCACCACCCCCACCTATGCTGTCACCTATAAGCTTTGCCAACCTCCCCTTTCTAAACCTGTTGAGGTGCAGGCCATGTCTAGTGAAACCCGTCCTGCTGATAGACTCCACCGACACCACTGAAATGTGACTCATGCCTTCTGTCATCAGCGCACCCCCAAGTCTCATGTTATTACGCCTGACGGCTGTATTAAGATGAGGCCGATCGTGACGCTGAAACAGTTCCACGAAATGCACATTCGTGTTGACAGTCTGATTGGCTATCTTTTCCAGGTCACCATCTATGTCATACTCCCCATCCCCATCAATACTATTACCAGCGCCACCCACAATCACTACCTGATCCTCTTTAGTAAAATCCCTACAAAAAACCCCCCTATGTTAACAGTCACCTGAGCCAATCCTGCATTAGGCTTCACAATGCTGGTGACCTGGTACTCACTCCCCAACACTTCCTGCAACTGCTGGCCTACACCTCTACCATAAGAACTACCTAACAGCAGAACCTTCTTCTTTCTCTTAGACTTTGCAACTGTCCTAGCCACCGTAACTGCTGAGGTCTGCTGCATACTTCCTACATCTACAGCTACTAGAGTAGTTTAGTTTCTTGAGTTTCGGTTTGTTAATTTAATATTTAATAGACACAGTTCTCGCATTTTCGTTTGCGTCCGAAAGTAAACCGATTATGTAACATATTAATCAAGAGCGAATTATTTAGTCTCACCTGAGTGCTTCGGAGTTTCAGTATTTGAACCCCTGCGTGTTAATCTATTAAACACAGTTCTTGCGTTTCCTCCGCGTCAACAATCGGATTCAATATCGCGTGTTGATTGTCTTTGTTTGTCTGTGTAGTGTACTTTCCCACGGTCTTTAGTATGGATATGGACTGTGATGGCTGTATGCGGATGCAAGCCGGCTGGTGACACTTTGTTCTCAGCTGCAGTCTGTAATGGCTTCAGTTACACATTACACAGCTTGAAGCTGCAGTGGATGGCATCAGGGATGTGGGCCGGCCGCGCGGATCTAACGGCCGTTACTAGATGAAGGATACTAAATAATGAAATTTTTCTTACTATGCATTTACAGTATCGTAGGATGAATGCTAGATTAAATTTGTATATGATTTCATGGCATACGTGATGGGAAATGAAGTACACGGAGCTGTCACTTTCTGACACCACCAACGCTTGGAGTTGAGCTTGGATGTCAAATACAGGTACGACATTCCATGCCGCTTCATCTCTATATCACATTTTATCAATGGTATCGTCTGGCTAGAGCTAACCATGGCAACGGTCGAACGCTCTCAGTATCGAGGTATAGTCCAGGACCTTTATACAATGAATAGGAAGAAATAGGGGAGAGATGAAACGTTCTGCTATAGTCTTGTTTGATATCTTAGTTCGGTCTCCGAAGCTCCATGCTGTGAAATCGGGGTTATGACGTCATCAATATAGCCTCTTAAGAATATCTAAAGTAATTTTTAAACGGCTATAACCCACAGAATTAACACAAAATAGCTGAAGAGTCTTTATGTAGGAAAGTCCTTCGATCGGTCCTCAGCGGTGACAACCCCAGTTACTGCTCGCACTGAAGTTGACCACTCACCCATAGTCGAGTAGGAGGTCGCCTCGGGGTCTGGCAGGCGACGAAATACTTCCCAGGGGTCACACATAAGGCCTCGCCAGTTAGTCTGACGAACAGGTTCAAACTGCTGTCTGTGGCTGAAACGGACCCTCAGCCAGATGCAGTCGCTTGTCCTGTTTCAGATGGAACCTCCCAGCTAGCAAGATCGGGGCCGCCACAGAGGGCTGCATTATTGGTAGTTGGGGGCTACACTGTTAGGGGCGTTATGGGGGCCTCTAGGGACATGGCTGCCAAGGCAGGGAAGAAAGCCAGTGTTCACTCCGTGTGCATACCAGGTGGAGTCGTTCCAGAAATGGTTCAAATGGCTCTGAGCACTATGGGACTCAACTGCTGTGGTTATCAGTCCCCTAGAACTTAGAACTACTTAAACCTAACTAACCTAAGGACATCACACACATCCATGCCCGAGGCAGGATTCGAACCTGCGACCGTAGCAGTCGCACGGTTCCGGACTGCGCGCCTAGAACCGCGAGACCACCGCGGCCGGCGTTCCAGAGTTGGAAAGGGTCCTTCCTGGTGCCATGAAGAGCAAAGGGTGCAACCAACTGCAGGTGGTGGCACAAGTCTGTACCAATGATGTGTGTCACTTCGATCAGAAGAGATTCTCTCCTGTTTCAAGCGGTCAACAGAAGAGGTAAAGGCAGCCAATCTTGCTTGTGAGATGAAAGTAGATTTCACCATTTGCAGCATAGTCGACAGGACCGATTGCGTACCTTTGGTACAGAACCGAGTAGAGGGTGTTAATCAGAAGCTCAGGTGGTTATGTGGCGGTGTAGGCTGAAGATTCCTCGATTTGCGCCGGTCAGGAGTCCACTACACGCAGGAGGCGGCTACACGGGTAGCAGGGGCTGTGTGGCTTGGAAGGGCAGTTTTTTCGTTTAGAGAGTTTCTGGGAAATGCAATAAGGAATTCAGTCACAAAGGGAGCAGGTCGAACATAGGAAGAATGTAGGTAGAGGAACCATCGGTATAAGAGTTGTGAATTGTCGTTGCTGTATTGGGAAAGTACCAGAGCTCCAAGCGCTAATGGAAAGCTGGAAAGCACTGATGCTCAAATCGTTATAGGCACTGAAAGCTGGCTAAAGGCGGAGATAAGTTCAGCCGAAATTTTTGCAAAGAACCTAATGGTGTTCCGGAAGGGTAAGCTAAATATAGGTCGTGGTGGCATGTTTGTTGCTGTTAGAAGTAATTTTATCTTCCTGTGAATTAGTACAGGCAGAAGTCATTCTTGGCAACCGGAATTAAATAAAAACTGGATCCTTTTACCGGAATCTCAACACTGACGATACAATTGATAAAATGTTCAAAGAAAACTTGAGTTTAATTTCAAACACGTACTCAACTCGTGCTATTGTAATTGGTGTTGACTTTAATTTACTCTCGACATGTTGGCTAAAATACATGTTTAATCCCGGAGGTACGCATAAAACATCATCCGAAATTGTGATAAACGCCTGTTCTGAAAATTATCTCGAGCAGTTAGTTCATGAGGCCACGCGAGTACTAAACCTTTGTGGAGACACACTAGACCTCTTTGCAACAAGTAATCCCGAGCTAATAACGAGCGTCAAAACGGATATGTAGACCAGATGTGGCTTGAATTCAAAGAAATAGTGTCGACAGAAACTGAGATATTTGTACCACATAAATTAACAAAAGTCAGAGCTGATCCCCTTTGGTAACTTAAAGAGAACCACCACAACTGCTACAGTAGTGAAATACCTTAACAAGTGCGGAATACTGGGACCACAAGAATGTGGAGAACTGCGCACATTGGGCGACAAAAAAGCTTTCAAAGTAGGCATTCCGTTTGAAAATCTAAAACTCATACGATAACGCCGCGTATGTGTGTCCTTCACAGTGATCACTCAACATCCGACGCTTTGCACGCTCCTTCTACAACCTACCAGGCGTGGTAACAACACTAAACACGTACACTAAACGCGAACGCTATACACTAACAAGGCTAACACACTCTGGTGGCCGTTCTACCTGTCAAGGAGAATTGCAATTCTAAACATTCACGTAACCGCCGATACTTTGTACGTGTACATAGTTACCTCCACATACGACCATGCCTTCTGGCTGCCCTTTTTTTGTCAGGCAGCATTTGATATGTGAGTCTCCGTTAAGTTCATTATAATCAGAGTTGAATCCATTGCTTACAACACCATAACTACGAGTATTATTTGTGTGAACAGCAAAAATACCACCTTGGCGCCACGCTGAAAAATTGTAATACTGTTTCTAAATCAAGTGAAGTCAAATAATGGGCTGGATCCAGTTCGCACGTTTTGATGCAGAATGGAAGGAAATTTTCAAACACATCGGCAAATACCAAGATAGTTTTCAAATGTAAGCCAGTGTAATGTCCCAATGTCTTGCATTCAAATAAGCTTCACACCTTGCACGCTCTATGATATTTATATTCTTCCACAGTTGTGTCATCACTCATTAAACGTTTGACCACTTCAATTGACGGTAACTGTTCATCCGACAAAATGGATTTGTCAGTTACATACTTATATGGAAATATAATCTCATTAAACTGTTCACTTTCAGGGGAATACATCCTTCTTATTTTCAACTTTTTAAAAGGAGACAAATCTATGGAGCTCGCCAGGAATCTGAAGTAATCTATAAACCGAAATTTTATGTCGAAATGATATTTCACTGTCATAGTTTTGCTACATTCTTTACATTTTCCAATGTTTGTGTTAAACAGTTTGACTATATCCCAGCGAGCAGCGCTATACAGTATTATTTTATTACATTCCGTTTTAATGTGAGGGTAGTTCAATAAGTAATGCAACACATTTTTTTTTCTGAAACAGGGGTTGTTTTATTCAGCATTAAAATACACCAGGTTATTCCCCAATCTTTTAGCTACACAACACTATTTTTCAACGTAATCTCCATTCAATGCTACGGCCTTACGCCACCTTGAAATGAAGGCCTGTATGCCTGCACGGTACCATTCCACTGGTCGATGTCGGAGCCAACGTCGTACTGCATCAATAACTTCTTCATCATCCGCGTAATGCCTCCCACGGATTGCGTCCTTCATTGGGCCAAACATATGGAAATCCGACGGTGCGAGATCGGGGCTGTAGGGTGCATGAGGAAGAACAGTCCACTGAAGTTTTGTGAGCTCCTCTCGGGTGCGAAGACTTGTGTGAGGTCATGCATTGTCATGAAGAAGGAGAAGTTCGTTCAGATTTTTGTGCCTACGAACACGCTGAAGTCGTTTCTTCAATTTCTGAAGAGTAGCACAATACACTTCAGAGTTGATCGTTTGACCATGGGGAAGGACATCGAACAGAATAACCCCTTCAGCGTCCCAGAAGACTGTAACCATGACTTTACCGGCTGAGGGTATGGCTTTAAACTTTTTCTTGGTAGGGGAGTGGGTGTGGCGCCACTCCATTGATTGCCGTTTTGTTTCGGGTTCGAAGTGATGAACCCATGTTTCATCGCCTGTAACAATCTTTGACAAGAAATTGTCACCCTCAGCCACAAGACGAGCAAGCAATTCCGCACAGATGGTTCTCCTTTGCTCTTTATGGTGTTCGGTTAGACAACGAGGGACCCAGCGGGAACAAACCTTTGAATATCCCAACTGGTGAACAATTGTGACAGCACTACCAACAGAGATGTCAAGTTGAGCACTGAGCTGTTTGATGGTGATCCGTCGATCATCTCGAACGAGTGTGTTCGCACGCTCCGCCATTGCAGGAGTCACAGCTGTGCACGGCCGGCCCGCACGCGGGAGATCAGACAGTCTTGCTCGACCTTGCGGCGATGATGACACACGCTTTGCCCAACGACTCACCGTGCTTTTGTCCACTGCCAGATCACCGTAGACATTCTGCAAGCGCCTATGAATATCTGAGATGCCCCGGTTTTCCGCCAAAAGAAACTCGATCACTGCCCGTTGTTTGCAACGCACATCCGTTACAGACGCCATTTTAACAGCTCCGTACAGTGCTGCCACCTGTCGGAAGTCAATGAAACTATACGAGACGAAGCGGGAATGTTTGAAAATATTCCACAAGAAATTTCCGGTTTTTTCAACCAAAATTGGCCGAGAAAAAAAAAAGTGTTGCATTACTTATTGAACTGCCCTCGTAGATATAACACATCAAGAAATGGGCTCTAGTGTCATCTCTGAACTGAAGGTGATAACAGGCCTTTCAACGCCTAAGATAAAATTATAAACAGCCAGTTGTTAGATAAAAATGATTGTTCAGCCTTCTGTACAACGTTCTATAACGTATATTCCGCAAACGCTAGTTTGCAGTATACACTATAGATTGAATAATTGATTCATTACCAAAGAACATAAACAGCTCTGCACTGGAACTGTTATCTCCCCTGAAAACATCTCCTGTGTAATCACTGCTATAAAACTGAAAAATTGATTGCTGCCAGGAGCCCTAAGACTAATACCACTCGATATTCGCGCAAACACAGCGTCCATGTTAACGCAAAACAAGCAAGGTGACGTTAATTAGCTTCGTGCCAACATTTAATTACTAAATTATTTTCACATTGCTAGAGTTCGGAACACAACTCAGCTTTCGCGTGCTGAATTCCGACGCTTCTCAAATATGTAACGTATGTAGCATTCTACTGTTGATTTTGATGACAAGTTCTGTCTTAGGCAGACTCATCACTGCATTTTCAGCATTCTCCGCCCATCGTGTTTTCTGCCATCCTTTTAGTAACCACATATCATGCATTTATAGTATGTTCATCAACTGCCTGACATCATCTTCTGCCTCTGGTCCTCTACCCAGTCACCATTCCATCGTCTGCAGTCTGTTCTCATCAATCGTCTTAGCCAATTTCTTTACCTCCTCTTGAATCCAGCTTCTGCCTTTCTGTACGAGACAGTCTCATTCTTTATTCCAAATGTCCATGTCAAAAGTTCCATTCTTTGCCTGTTCCACATCTCAGAAGCCTCTAAGAATTTCTCATGTTCTCGTCGTAATACCTACGTTTTGGCGTCACACTTGGCCTTTAAACACGCAAGATAGAATTAAAAATAGCCAGTTGTTAGCTAAAAACGATTGTTCGCTATTGCTACAACGCTCCAACAAGTAAATTTTTCAAATGCTCGTTCAAACTAAATACTTTAGTTGACTGTTTATGTGATAGATCACCTACCTGCTGGGGTAGCGTTTCTGCAATGCAAAATTTTACGTCTCTGTAAATCCAAAATGTCTTCAAAGTGACAAAAGTTTAACGAATTTGACAAGTTTTTGTATCTAAATGAGACGTGATTTGTATCTCCTTCGCCACCGCTGCAGAAACATGTCTTATCTACACACATGTCAGGCAACAAAGTTTCTTCTAGGTTCTACAAATAAATTTTAGCAGCGAAATACTTGTATAAGACGAACCAGACAGTTGATCTGTCATATAGCACTGCCTAGTTGTTTGTATAATCTGTTGCTTATCCAGATTCTGAGTTTGCCACTTTTGCGTTTTTATTTCAATTGAGACACAAACAGAATTAAAACATAGCAAAGAAACATGGAGGACGTAGACGTGATTCCGCTCCTTATTTTAATACGATGTTCAGTCACCAAAAGGCAAGTTCTGCAACAGAAATCCAGATGCACAATTAAAAAAGTAAATGATACAACACGGGACGAGCCTAATGCGCACAGAATAACTTTCAGTTACAGCTACAGAACCCGTTTCCTAGAAATCACCGATAAGAGCGCATAACTGTTTGAAAAGTCGCTTTGTAGAAATTTTATCGACTGGATAAAGCCTATTTTGAAAAAAAAATTGAGGCAAACGTCCCTTTTCCAATGTCTCTTCTCGCTATTGGTAAAAAAATTAACAAGAAAAGGCTTTATTTTCTACTGTTTTAATTACGCCAGAAGAATAAATCTTCTCCTTCAAAAGTAGTCCCCGCACTTGAGGGCAGAGTGAATAAGGGCGGCTTAGAAGATGGCTGACAAGGGCGGTCCGGGTTTTGTATAGACAATGATATAGCACCGGCGCAGCAGGGAGTTTTCGGAAGTTGGTTTCAATTGTGTGTCCAAAAGTGTCGCAGTGAATGGCTGCTATTCGAGGAGCATGCCTGCAAAGAGCCGAGCTAACATTAACTGGCAACATTTGTCGTGGAACTATAACATTGCTTTTTTAATTCCCTAGGGCCAAAATTAATGCCTTTCCTTTTACTTATTTCAGATGAAAGTTGGTGATAATGGCTGGAGTCGAAGACTACTTTCATTTGACGGATATCAGAACCTGGTTAAATGAAACAATGACATTTGTTTTATCCTGCATCACCAGACGTAGTATTAAGAGCCAGAGAAATCTATACAATTTAAGGTGATAGGAAATAATTCACTCGAACATCAGCCCAGAAATGGTTTATGTGACAGATATTTTGGTTTAGCCATAAAGTATATGTCAGTAAGTGAGTATAGAGACACTGTGCGGGACAAAGGTGCAATATAAGGACGCCCGCGCCAAAGACAGAAATGTATGAAAACAAAAACGAACATATATCTGTATTCTAATGTTTTCTTAAGCTGACATCAAATTTGTCACTTTTCAACTATCCCTCTCTTCCCGTCCGTTATTCTGAGTGGACTTAGTGCGTATATGTCAGACAACGATGTATGTTTCCTTCATTTCTAAACTGTTTCATACTGAAAACGATACCTGGATTCACCTAATCTGCAATCTTCGGAAAACACGGCGCACATTATTAATGACTGTATTTTTCTGTATTCTTTACCACTGAGCTGGAAGGTACATCCTCTTTTTCAAGAAAGAAGAGGTAAGCATCACACTCTTCAAAGGAGAGTTAATATATCAATCAGTTTAGACTTTACGGTCTAGCGAGGGAATGCGAAATTAGACGCTTGCATCGCTGCTGGTAAAAGTATCCACCGGCCACACACCTCAAAATAATCCACATTATTCGCACCTCCTTACGGCGCCAATACTTAAACGCCAATATATTATTTCGAAGTTAAGAATCTGATTGACGATGAACAAAATTAAATGGTTCAAGTTATTCAAATGGGACTTATCTGAGGTCATCACTCCCCTAAAACTTAGAACTACTTAAACCTAATTAACCTAAGGACATCACACACATCTATGTCCGAGGCAGGATTCGAACCTGCGACCGCAGCAGTCGCGCTGTTCCGGACTGAAGCAACTAGAACCGCTCGGCCACCGCGGCCGGCAACAAAATTAAATAAACACGCCATTGTTTGGCAACCTGCGATGAATCAAATGTTTATTGTACGTACAGTCTGCAGCTTTTGGCGCCCCCGTCAATGAAAATCAGAATATAAGCGAAATCACGAATACCGTGGTTGTCACATATACTCGTATACTTTAAAGTTTTATTCCTCCTGCCTCTTCTGGGGATGCCGATAACCGGTTTCAAATCAGGTAATTTGCCCTTTATTAAACAAAATAGTTTAAAACTACTTCTGACAGACAGCAAAAAGTTATCTGCAACTTTTACCAAAACCTCACTGCAGTTACTCGTATAAGAGTGAAGACGTTCACTATTCTGCTCTCCAAATCCCTTCTGAGATGATTTGCCAACTCTTAAATTCGATGTCAATATATCATTCTTTTTCAAAAACTCTTTTGTTGCTACTGATAGCCTGCATTTTATATTCTCTCTTCGTCAGCCATCATCAGTCATTTTGGTACTCAGATACCAAAACTTTTGTAATACTTTTAGTGTCTCATTTCCTAATCTATTTCTCCCACCACCACTTTATTTAAATCGGCTACATGATATTACTCTTATGGAATTACAATGCCTTAGCCAATATTAAATGTTTATTTTCTCTCCTTGAACATTGTTTGCTTTTACAGTTCCCAAATAATCATGGTTGATTGTCCTAAGCATGTTAACGATTTCGTATGTATGTTGGACACTCCAGGTGACTTGTTTGATTGAGATATTTCAGTTCTCTTTCAAATATTTCTCACAGCAATGTATCTATCACATCAGCATTAACTTTCTTTTCTTCTTGCACTGTATTCGCGTTTGGATTTTTTTCTTTATTCAGTCCTTTTGTATGTTCCTTCCACAATCTACATGAAATCTTCTGGTCTCTCTAGGTCAGTTCCACGTACACGAATTTCTTTTATTATTAATCTTAATTCAAGTGTTAGCAAAGACTGAATTGTGCCTGTTGGAAATACTACCCTGTGGCTTACACGTCTATTCCTTTCCTAATGTTATCCTAGTCTTCCTTTTCTTTTTTCTATTACTGACTTCTCCCATTGCAATTAAACTTTGTGTCCTCTAATGTACTGAATAATTTCTTTGGTTTTATCGTATATTTATTCTATCTCGTCATCATCAGCAGAGCTAGTAAGCATATATACTTGAACTACAGGGGCAGGCAGTGACTTTGCGTGTTTACTATAATGATTAATTAACCGTCTTGTCATTACTGTTCAACCCAAACTCCTCCTTTCTAGTTCATTATTAGACCCATCATTAGTAGACACACTCGTCCATTATCCCTGTTTGATGCTGTGACTACCTCGGGCATGGATGTGTGTGATGTCCTTAGGTTAGTTAGGTTTAACTAGTTCTAAGTTCTAGGGGACTGATGACCTCAGAAGTTAAGTCCCATAGTGCTCAGAGCCATTTTCTTGATACTGTGATGGTAACTGTCGCATATTCCTGGAACATTATCGGTTGGAACAATGACGAACACAATCAGAAAAAAATTCTTGCTCCGTGCTGACAAACGGTTCCGGTACCAAGTACCATCATTAGACCATCCCATGACCCACCACAGTCAAACTCACTTATCCAAGAAGGCGTGTCATGACGCCATCCGACCTGTAGAACGTCAAAACTGCTTCCTCTCGATGATAATAGACTGCTAAGTCATCCTCGCCCTGAGATCGGAATGGGGGACAGTTTTACCCAATTCGGCATCACTATCATTGAGCCATACAGTAGACCAGCGTGTCCTCGGGAGGCGCAAATGCTGTACTGTCCTTAGCTGTTCGCAATACATTAAATGTATTGGCAACTATGAATACGGACAACCATCAGTTGTAGAATGGAATGATGACAATGACACTTGTACCGAACCGAGACACGAATCTGGATTTTCCGCTTATCACAAGCGGCCGCGATACCATCTGGGTATCCGTGCACGACTCACTGCCATAACCAAACTTTCATATGTCGTCGAGCATGCGTCTACGACCTGTACTCGTACGACCATCACGTATATTTCCGTAGAGGTGTGACATTTTACTTCAACGTCGCTTGTCCCCTGTCAGAGGATAAATACGTTAATCATCGTAATTCAGAATAATACCCTGCAACATCATGTTGTAATCGTACGTTGGCTAAAGTTACAGAGCCAATCACACGGTCTGTCACCCTTGGAAGTACCGAAAAGGCTGTTGTCCCTTTGCTGACCCTATACATCAATCTGCGTCTCAGTACATACCTCTCCGAACTGTGACAGCCTCCGCTGTACCTTTTATGGTTTAAAAAGCACTCCGTCGTCAGGCCGCGAGTGGCCTACCGGGACCATCCGACCGCCGTGTCATCCTCAGTGGAGGATGTTGATAGGAGGTGCGTGGGGTCAGCACACCGCTCTCCCTGTGGTTATGATGGTATTTATGACCGAAGCCCTACTATTCGGTCGAGTAGCTCCGCAGTTGGCATCACGAGGCTGAGTGAACCCCGAAAAATGGCAACTGCGCATGGTGGCCTGGATGGTCACCCATCCAAGTGCCGACCACGTCCGACAGCGCTAAACTTCGGTGATCTCACGGGAACCGGGGTATCCTCTGCGGCAAGGCCTTTGCTCACCTTTTATGGTTTAGGCACGCAAAACTCCCAACCGTGACAAAGGTTTACGGCTTATGGAGGGGAGTAGGTAACTTATTTCCCCTCTAGAATATACTACTTCCGAGTGAGAATTGTAACCATTACCTTAGCCAATTGTATCAGGAACTCTAACGCTGTTTTTCCTATTTACAGACCGAAAGTGTGCAATGTGCAATTCATTGTCACATTTGTCCTCCCAGGAAACGAATCCTGCAGAATATTTTAAGTAGCTATTTATTCGTTGCGCGTCGACCAGGGAAGGTGCAAGAAACAATAAATAAATCTTATGATATGTGGTGGAGCAGAGATGTAGGTTTAATCCGTTCGTCCAAGCCCCTTAGGAACATGCTCGTGATTTGCAGTGTTAACAGGTATCCCGCCAGCCATTCGCAAATGGGAGCTATCACAGTTTCAGATCCTGCCGTCGGGACAAATTGTGACCCCATAAACATCGAATATCCGTTCTCCCTACCCACACCACGTCCAAATCAATCGGCTATCGTAAATCGGCGTGGGGATAAAAATAATGGCGTTACCGCGCGAATCGTTATAGCCTTGAACAGATGGATGGGAACCAGACGAAATATCTTTCGCTGGCCTATTATTCGCAAGCGTAACACGTAAGACAAAGTCAGAACAATATGGAAACCTACGGGACTTGCAGGGGAGTTGCGACTTGAAATTTGTTTCTTAGCGACGTGCAACCAAAATAGAGGCTAGAAGGATGCAAGGAGGAAAAAATTTTACTGTATGCCTTTCTTTTATATCACTAAATGCCGTCTATTAATTACCTATTTTCCTGTAGCATACAACGTCACAAATTGTTTCCCATTGATTTTATAAACACCTTATTTTATAAAATGAATTAACGCACTCGAATTAATATAATGGATCAATGCAGAAGAAAACAATGAAGACACAATGTCGTGAAATCAAATAAGGGTAAGTCGTACAGATATTCTGAATCTTCACTGTAATTAACTTGTTGTGATAAATGAAATTTCTGCCAGTTCGGAATCGTCTAATGTGACCACAAATTTTGTCGATGATGTTATCACTACTGGTTTTGGACACTATTACCATATGATCTCCACCATGTAATGTGGGTACAGCACCACTTCAAACCGAAGTAACTGGAGAGATGTGGCTTCCTCTGGCAGCAGTGTTCGGAAATCCTAAGTGGAAACATCAGTGGCAACGGACGTCTGAGTGAAAATGGTTCAAATGGCTCTGAGCACTATGGGACTCAACTGCTGTGGTTATCAGTCCCGTAGAACTTAGAACTACTTAAACCTAACTAACCTAAGGACATCACACACATCCATGCCCGAGGCAGGATTCGAACCTGCGACCGTAGCAGTCGCACGGTTCCGGACTGCGCGCCTAGAACCGCGAGACTACCGCGGCCGGCCGTCTGAGTGAAACCTGCAGGCGTGCTCACATAACCTCATCGCTTAGGCGACTTCTTACAACTCAGAAAAGATCTGAGTTGGAGTCAGGGACTGCCAGAAATTTTCACTTCTAACTGTAGGTTAATATTCCTTACTTTGGGAAAATTTGGAAATTTGTGGTAAGGTCTTATGGAACCAAACTGCTGAGGTCGTCGGTCCCTAAGCTTACACACTACTTCATCTAACTTACGCTAAGGACAACACATACACCCATTCTCGAGGGAGGACTCGAACCTCCGAGGGGGAGAGCCGCGCGAATCGTGACAAGACGCCCTAGACCGCGCTGCTACCCCGCGCGGCTAAGCTTTGGAATCATTAGTATTCTGACTGGTTTGATGCAACCCGCCACGAATTCCTCTCCTGTGCTAACCTCTTCATCTGAGAGTAGCACTTGCAACCTACGTCCTCAATTATTTGCTGGATGAATTCCAGTCTCTGATTTCTTCCACAGTTTTCGGCCTCTAAAGCTCCCTCTAGTACCATGGAAGTCATTCCCTCATGTCTTAATAGATGTCCTATTATCCTGTTCGTTCTTCTTGTCAGCGTTTTCCACATATTCATTTCCTGTCCTATTCCGTGCAGAACGTCCTCGTTCGTCACCTTATCTTTCCCTCTGATTTTCAACATTCGTCTGTAACACTACATCTCAAATGCTTCGATTCTCTTCTGTTCCGGTTTTCCCAAAGTCAGTGTTTCATTACCATACAACGCTGTGCTCCAAACGTACATTCTCAGAAATTTCTTCATCAAATTAAGGCCTATGTTTGACACTAGCGGAATTCTCTTGGACAGGAATGCCGTTGTTTACATCACACTTATCGTTTTCCCTGGATCCCCTGGAGAGGAGTCTCTAGGATGTGGAAAGAGTCAAAAGCTTTTTTTTCTCAAATAAATTGATATTGTACAATTCTAATGTAGACAGAGTTATGAGCTATAATCGTTGTGAAGATATTCATCGATGGAGTAGAAGGAGTAGGCCAACAGGAAGTTCTTTAACCCTGTTAGTAACATCCGTCTCTTAGGGTGGTATAAAAGCTCTCAATGCATTGTTCACAGACGTGCATTGTTACTTGGATCTGATATTTCTGCTATGCTTCATTCGTGGGTTGAACTTGTTACTGTGAGGACGTCATTGTTTCATTTCCACGATAGTATTGTTTTAATCGGGCGCAAAAAGAGTGAGTCACATCGTCTCGCAGGCCGATATTTTGTACAAGGTAATATTTTTACTCCGTCTGACAGACGGATATTACTTTAAGCGAGCAAATGTTTTTGTGTTATACTCCTTACTTTACAAATATCTCATTTCTTGTCGATGGCTACTAGTAGAGGAATACCTTGTGTGTCTGAAAGAAGCAAAAGAACAGTGCAAATTGCTTTAGAGCAGTTTGAAGAAAGCGACAATAAGTATCATTCAGGCGATTCTCACGTACCTGAGGAAGATCAGGTATTATATTCAGACCACGACAGTAATCCTGAAATAGATGTGAATGACATTCTCTGCACGTCCGAGAATGAAAAAGGTGGTGTTGACTCTCTTCAGAATGGGGAAAGTGACGGCACCGAAACTGACACAATTTAACATGGCAAGATGAACTGTTTCAGTTGGAGTTCCAGAGCGCCCAATTGCGGCATTATGACACCAAACAAAAATATAATAAAAATTAGATTGTCGTCGTGGTTAGGACCTGCCAATCAATTAGGTAATGATCCAGACCCAGAAGAAATATGGCGTTTATTTTTTAACACTGGCATATTGGACGAGATAGTTGTACATACCAACTCAAAACTACAAGTGATAAGGAATGAATTACAAAATCCTTCGAAAAATGGTTCAAATGGCTCTGACCACTATGGGACTTAACTTCTGAGGTCATTAGTCCCCTAGAACTTAGAACTACTTAAACCTGACTAACCTAAGGGCATCACACACATCCATGCCCGAGGCAGGATTTGAACCTGCGACCGTAGCAGCAGCGCGGTTACAGACTGTAGCGCCTAGAATCGCAAGGCCACCTCGGCCAGCCGAAATCCTTCGTCTTTCAGTTATAAAAATACAGACAAAACTGAAATTGAGACAGTGACTGGTTTGATGGTTCTATGTTCCAGTTTCAAGTCTGGACGTGAAAACATGGCATCACTTTTCGCAAGTGACTGTACTGGACGTCCCATTTTTCGTGCAACCATGTCTCTAAAACGATGTGAACTTTTATTGGTGGCTCTCAGATTTGATTGTGCAACAACTCGCGAACAAAGGAAAAGAAATGAACCTGCAGCAGCCGTGTCCAATATTTTGAACAGCTTTATTTCTAATAGTCAGAGGCTATGTTCGATTGGGGCTCATGCATGTGTTGATGAGAGTCTAATCCCATTTAGAGGCAGATACCGATTCAAAATATTTATGCTCAAGAAACCTGCTAAATATGGTATAAAAGTCATGTGCCTCACAGATGCACATTCTTCATATTTGTATATTGCTTACATTTATCTGAGGAAAGATAGTGATGGAGCAATACTATCTGAGGAAGAGAAAAAGTTCCAAAAGTGAAGTCTGTGAGTCGTCTTTTCAAATGTATATACGGGACAAACATGAATATCACAGAAGACAACTGGTTTCCCTCCATTGAGTTCTGCAAGGAGCTGCTGAAAAACAGGTTGACATACGTTGGAACTCTAAAATGAAACAAAAGATAAGTTGCAAAAGAGTTCCCGCCCAACCCAAAGAAAGAAGTGGGCTCCAGTATTTATGGTTTTACTGCGGATCTTACACCATTGTCTTTTGTTCCAAAAACTTCTAAGGCAGTTTTAGCGCTTTCTTGGATGCGCCACACTGCGTATACTGATGAAAGCAGCAACAAACCAGAAATTATCAGTTTCTATAATGCCACAAAATCTAGCGTAGACGCTCTAGACATGAAGTGCAGCAGCTACTCAGCTAACCGGAGAACAAGGAGATGGCCACTGGCAGTATTTCACTTCCTAATATCTGTGAGCTGCGCAAATGCGTATGTTATGTATCCTCATAAAGGTACGATGTCAAGATCTGAGTTGAGGACGAGTGTAGAAATGAACTTAATCAGACGTCATATGCAGAGAAGGCTCCAAACTTCCCAGATGACCTCAAGAAAATTATTTCAGTTATTTTGGGTGAGAAGCAAAGAGATGGGAATCCAACAAAACGAAAAATAAACGACAAGCTAGAAAAGAGAAAAAACTGTCGTTATTTGCTCTACACATTGAACAGAATGACGGCATTGAAGTGTGTTAAATGTGATAAACCCAATTGCTTACAGTGCTCCATGAAAATATGTAAAATATGTGTAGAAAGTTTGTAATTTTTTTCATTCCTTTGCATCTATATCAAGATATTTGAGAAATCACATGTCAAGTTTAGAAACTGTTTCATTTGAAACACTAACATTAAATTATGTGAATCTTGCAAAGGAATAATATACTTTATAATCTATTTCATGTAGAAACTAGTAATTAATTTTAATTTTTTTTCGTATTGCAGTTCAGTATGTAATTGAAAGACAATAAAAATATTAGTACCAATTTTTCATCCAGCTTTTAAATTGTTATTTATTTTCGATATTCACTACAGTGGAAATGTTTTGAAAAATATCATCTTAGTCTCCCAAATGGATGTTACTGTAAATGCCTGTTTTTCACGTGTTATCAACTAAGGGTTAATTCACTCTGAAACCGATCTTCATCACTTAAAAGACCTTTGATATGCCCTGGCAAGCTATTGAATATAGGAGTACCCATGTATTTGATTCCTTTTTGTACTAATGTTAAGCTTTTATAGTCCTTATACAGATTGTTTTTCGTTCTGTTTTGCACTATTTTGTGTAAAGGGAGACATGTTGGATATGACGAAGGACATCAATGAGTATATGTACTGAGAAATAGTAGTTAGAATACCAAGTTTCTTAGAGAGGTCTCTGCATGACGATCTAGGACTGACATCAGATATAATTCTAATGACTCGTTTCTGAATTTTGAAAATGTTCTCTTTATGATAGGAGTTTCCCCAAAAGATGATTGCATAACTCATTAGTCAATGGAAGTAGGCCAAATAAACTAACTTCTTCATTTTTAAATCACCTATTTCTGCTATCATGCGTACTGTAAATGCAGCTTAGCTAAGGCGTTTCATTAAGTCTAGAGTGTGAGTTTCCCAATTTAGGTTGTGGTCAATTTGTAGCCCTAAAAGTTTGACAATGTCTACCGCTTTAACTTCATTGTTTGAATACATTGTACTTATAGGGTCAGGTATTCTTTGTGAGGTACTAAACTGTATGTGACAATCCATTTGCTGTGAACCAACAATTGATAGTTATAAATATTTCGTTAGCTGGTTTCTCAGTGAGATCACGGATATTGTTCTTTATACCAATACTTGTATCATCTACAAATAAGACAAAATTTGCATTTTGTGACAGTGCATATGGCTGGTCATTAATATATAATCGGAACCACAAGGGGCCTAAAATGGAGCCCTGGGGCACCGCTTGTTGGATGGCTTCGTATTCTGAATGACTATTGTTATGTGGTAAGCCTGATACAGACACATACTGTTTTCTATTAAAAAAGATAGGATGAGAACCATGAGCCGAGCTACTCATGCTATCCCATAATATTTTAACTTTTGTATAAGGATATCATGCTTAACACAATCAAAAGCTTTAGCCAGATCACAATATTCCAAGTAGTAATAACTTTTGATTTATTTACTCTGCTGTATCATCTGTAAAAGTGAATATCGCTTGATCAGTTCACAACCCTTTTCGAAATCAAAACTGATTGCGAATGAGAACATTTTTCTGTACTGTTTATAAAGTCTATTGTACATAGCCCTTTCAAACACTTTTGAAAATATTGCCAGTAATGAAATGGGATCGAAGTTTTCCACTGATGTTTTGTCTCCTTTCTGTGCAATGTTTTGACAATAGCATTTTTAAGTCTATCTGGAAAAGTACCACTGTGGAGGGATTCAATACATAAGTTACTCAGTATGTCACAATGTTCTGAGGAGCAACATTTAATTATGGTAGTGCTGATTTCATCATAACCACTGCAACATTTGTTTTCAAGAGGGCTAATAATATTAGAAATCTCTTTCAGTGAGGTAGGATATAGTTGAATTTTGTCAAACATCTTCAGAAATGAATTTTTTTATATATTTTAAGCTGTATTCAGAGGCACTATGCAAACCTATGTTTTCTGCAACTGAAAGGAACTAGTTGTAGAAAGTTTCTGCAATTTTTGAGGTATCTCTATTCAACTCATTATTAACATTTAACATAATTTACTCATTTGCCTGATTAGTTTTTCCTGTTTCACTTTTTACTATGTATCTTTCTATTAGAGGCATTTATTTTTTCCTGAAAGTAAATACACTTTGAGGTTCTGATTACTTTCTTTGATTTGCTTTCTATCCATATTCTGTACTCATTTCATCCAGCAGATCAGGTAATTCTTCTTTACTTTCCCTCAGGATAGTACTGTCATAAGCGAATCGTATCAACGATAGCCTTTCGCTCAAAATTTTAATTCCACTCCTAAACCTTTCTTTTATTTCCATCATTGCTTCTTCTATGTACAGATAGAACAGTAGGGGGGAAAGACTACATCCCTGTCTTGAACATATCTTAATCCGAGCACTTCGCCCTTCGTCGTCCACTTCCACTCTTATTATTCCCTCTTGGCACTTGTACATGTTGTATATTATACGTCTCTCTCTCTACAGAAAGTGTCTTGATTTCATTTTAGTCTTGCTTCCATTATAAACTTCAAAGTCAGAACTGCCGTTCTGGTGCCAAAGCCAAACTGATCGTCATCTAACACATTCGTTAGATATGGACCCATTAACCCTACTAATTTATTTATACTCACATCTGACACACAGTACACACACACACAAATACACACAACACACAATGAACTACCTAGAAGGCAGCTGTCAAGAGAAAAATATTTAATCTAATTTCTTATAGTATTCATAGTGCAGTCGGTTTGTTACTGGTATAACAAAATGTGCAAAAGAAATTATCTACAAGCAGTTGTGAACAACAAGTAACTGAAGTAAGAGTAGTACACAATACGGTACCGTACTTTCTAAAAAAATCATAATCTTTGAAATATAAGACAACACTGTAGAGAATAATTCGCCAAATATCTCTACGACGTCTCGAAACAAACAAAAAGTATATCTAGCACCAAGTTTTTGTATTACAGTCGAAAATGAAGGAGTCTGTGCTGCTAATAATAATAACTCGGAGAACTGTGAAATACTTGAAAATTTACTTTTACTGGATTACAAAACGCCAATCACGGGGTTCAGATGTTTCACGACAACATATAACCAGATTCATCTTCTACCTCAGAATTATAGCCTTTATAGGCTTTACCCACATGAGCACTTGACATATATATAGCACTAACATCCTCCTCCCCACTCTCTGTGTCCATCTCTTACTACCCCTGTCTCTCTTTCCACCTTATCGTCACACCTGAATCTGTCCCTTTCCTCCTCCTTCTCCTCCTCCTTTTCCAACTGCCACTACCCCTCTGCGCATCCATCTGCCTCCTGCATGTTCCCCTCTTCACCATATCTCTGTCCTACTCTTCCTCCCTATCTCTCACCATCTCCTACTCCCCTTCTTGCTGTAAATCCCCTTCACCCCTCCCTCCCTCATTCACTCCTCTCTCTGTCCACCTCCTCTGCCATCCTCTCGCTGTCCATCTCACCCTCCACCGAACACTCTCTGTCCACCTTCTGCTTCCCACTCTCTCTGTCCATCTTCTCCACCCCCTCTGTTTGTTCATCTCCTGCTGCCCCTCATCTCCAATTTCGTTGTCCATCAATCCTCCCCTCTCTCTCACTATCTAGCTCCTCTCTCCCAGTTCACTTGTCAGCCATGTCCATGGACACGTGTAGCCCCTGACAGTATGCCGACATTGAACCTGTAACACGTGTCTCATACAGGGAGCCTGAAGGTCAGGGGTAGAGAAACACTTTTTGCCTGTATCTCAGTTGCCACGAAAGCTAGGAGAATCTAGCCCCCACTTGCTGATTATCGCAAAGTAAGCAATATGTGACTGAAATCGATCCAGTGGCTTAGGAGGACACACACACACACACACACACACACACACACACACACACACACACACACACACTTCTATACAACTCTGTCGATTTCTACCAATCATTGTACACATGTGAATTGCCCTTTGGAAAGAAGCGCCGTTTGGGTACGAACCTTGTACTGCCCAAAGGAGTGGGGTTGGGGGTAAATAGGAAGTGTAATGTACCGTGTGCAAATACCCAGAATATATTCATCCAGTATTTTTGAGTGACAGCACACAGAGACAAGGAACAATTCTTAGAAATAATTTCTAACCTTAAGAAAACTTTCTCTCACTGCCAACTGCCACAAGATGATGAAATTAAAAACCCTTTTTGCTTACTACATACTCAATATTTATGCAGTGAAACTGCCGCATCAGGCATGATGTTCAAATTTATTACCTATTTATTACTAACCATATTTGCAACACACTTTGAAGACGGTACCCCATATACACGATAAATAGTTCAAAATATATGACGTCATAAGGATTGAGCTCCTGTCCCATCAGGTGTGATGGCTGCCACTAACGGTGGCCGTTTCAGCCATGGCTGTTAGTAACTTAATAATGTCCACGAGTGATTACGAGACTTTGTGTTTGCTGAATTAATTTTTGCTTATAAAATGCCTTAACATCATATTTCATGGCTCAAGGTTTTAATTTCCTCAATAAGATATAAGTGTCCTGTAAATTTAGTTACATATTGACAGATAGTCTTGTGTGTGGTTCGTGGCCACAGGTAAGTCTTCAGAATGTTTCTTGTTATCTTAAATAGCTTCAATAGACTCTCTCTATCATATCACATTATTTGCGAGCGAAATTTTCAGGATTAAGCCAACGTTTCTTTGTGATGAGACAGTCTTTCATGTGGTTCAGCTCATTACGCAGGTCTCCACAATGCTTCTTCGTAGCTTAAGGTACGTCAGTATTGTTTCTGTGTTATGCCCTGTAATTTGGAAGTGTAATCTACTGAATTAAACCAGTGACTCCTTATGAATTTGTGTACACGTTACCAGATCGTTTTACGTGGATTCCCACTGTGTTTCTTACTGATTAAATTGCTTCAAGGTGCTGTATTACTGGTTATTTTTCTCGAACATTCTTGTGTGTAATTAATCTGGTTTTATCGAGATTCCTATGTCGGTCGACACACGTGACGCTATTTATTCTGTTGAATGGTTCAAATGGTTGAAATGGCTCTGAGCTCTATGGGACTTAACATCTGAGATCATCAGTGCCCTAGAACTTAGAACTACTAAACCTAACTAATCTAAGGACATCACACACATCCATGCCCGAGGCAGGATTCTAACCTGCGACCGTAGCAGTCGCGCGGTTCCGGACTGAAGCACCTATAACCACTCGGCCACCACGGCCGGCTTCTGTTGAATGTCCTGTGGCTCTTAGCAGGGGTCTATTGTGCTCACCCTTAGTTCAGTTTCGTTTCTATAATGCTATAACTTCATCTCCGACCCTCCGCGGGAGTAATTTTCATGATTTAATCGATGCTCCCATGTAAATTCGACCACATGGCGACATGAATTCTGCTTGGTAGCCACTGCTATGCGTATAGATTGCTCTTGCTTCTTTCGATCCTTCCCTTATCCACACAGCGCAGTAAGAAAATCGGCCAATTCTTCCCAAATATATCGGAAAATTGAGTATACAACTGTCCCTTCGTTATGTGGATCAGCATCTCACGCAGACTGGGGATTTACTTGATTTGCTGTAAAAGTATTACATTCCTTGGACTCAATTAATCTTGGCTTGCGAATTATGATTCACTAAACAAGATTATCGTCCAAGTTTTTAATAATATATATTAAGATGATCTCACGTCTATTCTTTTATCGAAACTCTAAAGAGGACGTTCTCCTTTCTTAAGCGTTCCTGATAAACAACGGAAATATACATGGTGGCCGACTCGCTGTTCTTGTACATCAGGACCTATAGTTAAAACAAATGCAGGGTGTCCGTAAATTATCTTTAGAAATTAAGGTTTTAATAACTTTAATACTATAGTAGATATTAACAAAGGATATTCTACATTAGATAACTCACTACGTTCGAACACAGTATAAAAGGGAACCACCAAGGCACCCCACCAACTATTCGGGTTTGGCGTAGGTCATTTATGGAAACACGTAGTGTTCTCCGTAAGAAGGGGGCGAGTCGTCCATCTGTTTCAGACGTCAACTTGGAAAAGGTCGGCATGCATTTGCAAGGAGTCCGACATAACCGGTGTTTACAGCTGCCAGAGAATTGGAAACGAGACGATCAACAGTACACAATTTCTTGCATAAGAGGTTATGGCTACATCCCTACAAGGTACAACCGCTTCAAGCGTTAAAGCCTACGGACGAACATCAGCGCAAATATTTTGGATATGATAGGCAAGAGTGATGCAAACAATGACGTTTCGGAAAATATTCATTCCCAATCCAGGCAATGTTTTATGTATCCAACGTTAGAGACTTAAAGTACTTGCACTCATTCGCAACGCGTTTGAGCATGTCACCGTGGAGATCCTGAATCGTAGGTGGAAAGAAATGGATTTCCGACTACACATTATCCGTGCCACTAGCTGTGCAACTGATGTGTATGAGTGAAGAAATCAAACTTTATGAGCTATCTTATTACATGTTCAAAACTATCTGTTAATATCTAGTATAGTTTTAAAGGCATTAAAGTCTTAAGTTGTAAAGATAATTAATGGACAAACTGCATTTCCTTGTGGACTGCTCGCATAAATCCACATCTTTTTCTGTGACAATCTCTCTCTCTTTTTCTCTGAACAACGGTAGAGCGGACGCATTTTTCGGGATCTTACATAAAAATAGAACCCCAGTTGTAGTGATTCACGCGGCCTCTTGTAACGTCAGTGTAACGTAGATTATCTGAATGGGTAAATGATTATATCTGGAAGAAAGGAGACGTTTTAGTAGCAAAAATCTGTTGGATAAATTCTGAAAAGTGGCATTCGAAGAGAATAATAGGTAGTTTTTTTTTCCCTTCCAGCAGATACTTCATGCAGCTATCATGCGAATGTCAGAAATGCACATAGTAGATTCTTCATTTGCGTGGTCATGGTACCCATAGTAGTTATGCATTCATTTAAGACCCTTCAAATTCGTCTCCGCAACTATTAAAAATACCTATGTTTTCTTCCATAAGTGCTTCGCTTCGGATCAATAATTCAAACACCGTCAGTGTCAGTAATCAAACACAGGTACAACTTTGGTTTCGGTTCTGTTAGGTGAACCCTAACCCCTCTGATAAACAATGGGAAGTGTTGACGGATATGTTGTCAATATTTTCCTAGAAGGGGCCCGTGATCTCCGGTAGTCGTTATGGAATATTAAGATAATGATTTACCCTAGTTTCCTTGAAAATGCCTCCACAGAAGCTGCACTATCTGCAATCACCAAACGTACAACACAAAACGCAGACTAATGCAACAACATCAGATGCAAAAGTGCTGCGGTGTGGTTGCTTCCGCTGCAGGAATATCTCAGATTAGGGTGGTTGTGCCGCTTTTTCATTCCATTCGGTGAAACCACACTAGGGGTGCGTGTAGGCCAACTCTTCATCAATAAATCTCTTCATGCTGTTATCGTAGAACTAAAAATGCCGGAAAAACAACCAAAAGCCAGGACAGAGCATGTTAGTTTCGAAACAAGACGCGCAGCCCATACTATTGACATCTGCTGTGTTGTGGCAATATTTTCTCGGCGATAGACAAGAGCGAATAGGAAATCAAAAGAAGTGTAGTTAGTCACTTCGTAACCAACCACTGGATACCACATGTCATTGACACGAAAATGGAAACCACAACGTAAATTAAAAAAAGGTTTTACTTGCGACTTAACTACACCTTCCAGATATTTCTCTACGTAGTCCTGTATACCATAATACTC
This sequence comes from Schistocerca nitens, assembly GCF_023898315.1. Taxonomy (NCBI): domain Eukaryota; kingdom Metazoa; phylum Arthropoda; class Insecta; order Orthoptera; family Acrididae; genus Schistocerca; species Schistocerca nitens. The sequence continues at coordinate 953,858,218 of NC_064617.1, forward strand.
GAAAAACGTATCTCAAATATCACCGAACATTCATCAGTGATGATTGGTTTTACCATGTAGAGGTATGGAAGGGTGTTAATCAAATAAGATCCTGAAACGTCCTGGCAGATTAAAACTGTGTGCCCGACCGAGACTCGAACTCGGGACCTTTGCCTTTCGCGGGCAAGTGCTCTACCATATGAGCTCCCGAAGCACGACTCACGCCCGGTCCTCACAGCTTTACTTCTGCCAGTATCTCGTCTCCTACCTTCCAAACTTTACAGAAGCTCTTCTGCGAACCTTGCAGAACTAGCACTCCTGAAAGAAAGGATACTGCGGAGACATGGCTTAGCCACAGCCTGGGGGATGTTTCCAGAATGAGATTTTCACTCTTCAGCGGAGTGTGCGCTGATACGAAAATTCTTCTGTAAAGTTTGGAAGGTAGGAGACGAGATACTGGCAGAAGTACAGCTGTGAGGACCGGGCGTGAGTCGTGCTTGGGTAGCTCAGATGGTAGAGCACTTTACGCGAAAGGCAAAGGTCTCGAGTTCGAGTCTAGGTCGGGCACACAGTTTTAATCTGCCAGGAAGTTTCATATCAGCGCACACTCCGCTGCAGAGTGAAAATCTCATTCTGGAAATAAGAACCTTCTTCAATAACTTAGGATACTTCCTGGATTTATATGTCGAATCAAAACTAAAATTGAGAAAAAAGTATGTTTGAATTCAGACTTCTGAGGATCAGTACTTTAACGCATGTAGTTATTTCTCATCGTGTGAAATAGGCCAAAAGATGTAGATAATGGCACGAAGGACACTCTCCGGCAATTACTGTATAGTGCTTTGTGAAGCACACTTACAAACGAAGGAGTAGGTTCCCGCTAACTTTTAATGGCGGTGAAAGATAGCGTGGTTTCGTTGACGGTGTTGACTCTACGTAGGAGGAGGATATACACTCCTGGAAATGGAAAAGAGAACACATTGACACCGGTGTGTCAGACCCACCATACTTGCTCCGGACACTGCGAGAGGGCTGTACAAGCAATGATCACACGCACGGCACAGCGGACACACCAGGAACCGCGGTGTTGGCCGTCGAATGGCGCTAGCTGCGCAGCATTTGTGCACCGCCGCCGTCAGTGTCAGCCAGTTTGCCGTGGCATACGGAGCTCCATCGCAGTCTTTAACACTGGTAGCATGCCGCGACAGCGTGGACGTGAACCGTATGTGCAGTTGACGGACTTTGAGCGAGGGCGTATAGTGGGCATGCGGGAGGCCGGGTGGATGTACCGCCGAATTGCTCAACACGTGGGGCGTGAGGTCTCCACAGTACATCGATGTTGTCGCCAGTGGTCGGCGGAAGGTGCACGTGCCCGTCGACCTGGGACCGGACCGCAGCGACGCACGGATGCACGCCAAGACCGTAGGATCCTACGCAGTGCCGTAGGGGACCGCACCGCCACTTCCCAGCAAATTAGGGACACTGTTGCTCCTGGGGTATCGGCGAGGACCATTCGCAACCGTCTCCATGAAGCTGGGATACGGTCCCGCACACCGTTAGGCCTTCTTCCGCTCACGCCCCAACATCGTGCAGCCCGCCTCCAGTGGTGTCGCGACAGGCGTGAATGGAGGGACGAATGGAGACGTGTCGTCTTCAGCGATGAGAGTCGCTTCTGCCTTGGTGCCAATGATGGTCGTATGCGTGTTTGGCGCCGTGCAGGTGAGCGCCACAATCAGGACTGCATACGACCGAGGCACACAGGGCCAACACCCGGCATCATGGTGTGGGGATCGATCTCCTACACTGGCCGTACACCACTGGTGATCGTCGAGGGGACACTGAATAGTGCACGGTACATCCAAACCGTCATCGAACCCATCGTTCTACCATTCCTGGACGGGCAAGGGAACTTGCTGTTCCAACAGGACAATGCACGTCCGCATGTATCCCGTGCCACCCAACGTGCTCTAGAAGGTGTAAGTCAACTACCCTGGCCAGCAAGATCTCCGGATCTGTCCCCCATTGAGGATGTTTGGGACTGGATGAAGCGTCGTCTCACGCGGTCTGCACGTCCAGCACGAACGCTGGTCCAACTGAGGCGCCAGGCGGAAATGGTATGGCAAGCCGTTCCACAGGACTACATCCAGCATCTCTACGATCGTCTCCATCGGAGAATAGCAGCCTGCATTGCTGCGAAAGGTGGATATACACGGTACTAGTGCCGACATTGTGCATGCTCTGTTGCCTGTGTCTATGTGCCTGTGGTTCTGTCAGTGTGATCATGTGATGTATCTGACCCTAGGAATGTGTCAATAAAGTTTCCCCTTCCTGGGACAATGAATTCACGGTGTTCTTATTACAATTTCCAGGAGTGTACATTTCATCAAGAATTACACCATTTCTGCCAAGGAGTCATACTGTGTGTTGTGACCGGAACGACCAAATGCATGGTACTAATTGAAATATTTCGAGCGAGCTGATCATGACATCAAACAACGGGCTATAAGGCACCCACGATTCCTTACTCAGCATTAGTGTGTGGTCACATATGTTGGAAGTATATACAAATATCGATTCTCGAAGGCCGAGAGTGCAGTGCAAGTGACGAAACTTCCTGGCAGATTAAAACTGTGTCCCGGACCGAGAGTCGAACTCGGGACCTTTGCCTTTCGCGGGCAAGTGCTCTACCATCTGAGCTACCCAAGCACGTCTCACGCCCCGTTCTCACAGCTTTACTTCTGCCAGTACCTCGTCTCCTACTTTCCAAACTTCACAGAAGCTATCCAGCGAACCTTGCAGAACTAGCACTCCTGAGACATGGCTTAGCCACAGCCTGGGGGACGTTTCCAGAATGAGATTTTCACTCTGCAGCGGAGTGTGCGCCGATATGAAATTTCCTGGCAGATTAAAACTGTGTGCCTGACCGAGACTCGAAGTCGGGACCTTTGCCTTTCGCGGGCAAGTGCTCTACCATCTGAGCTACCCTAGCACGACTCACGCCCCGTCCTCACAGCTTCACCCCTTTCTTCCAGGAGTGCTAGTTCTGCAGGGTTCGCAGGAAGCTTCTGTGAAGTCTGAAAGGTAGGAGAGCACTTGCCCGCCGGACACGCGGAAAGGTTTAGGGTTCTGCCACGAGGCGTGGTGTTTGGCTTTTCTCTACACGCAGCGCATGTTGAGAAGAAGATCATGACGGAGCGTCGCTTGGCATTAACCGTTGGCCTGGGCTTATCGTGTTTGATTTCAACAGATGCAGTTGTATTTGTGTTTGTGTGTGTGTGTGTGTGATAATGGTTAACTAATCTTGTCTTCAGTGATAAGTCTGATATGTCAAGGTTATGTCACACTTGTTATGATTACGGGGCTTGGGCTTTTCATCTTAGTTTCCTACCACTTGATGAAGGACCTGCAGCTGTATGTAAGGAAACCCGGTGATGGTATATCTAAAATTGTTGTAATCTTGCACATTAACGAAAGACGACCTTGCCTCGTAAAACTACACAAGATTCTATGAAAGTGTAGTTCTAGTGAGCTCTTGCCTGTTTTAAAGTAATACTCAGCTGTTGCCATTAACTCTCAAGGAACATTCCTATTTACGCGTGTATTGCAGTGTTTAAATGAATTCTTAAGTGTTTAGTTTCATTTTTTTCTTTTTTTTAGCGAGCCTTCCTGTTTTGGTGTTACGTTTTATTCTTCTGTGTAATAGGAATGTTTAAGTGCAAGTGTGCTGTTGTAGTTGAATTATGTTCCATTTGTGTGGAGCGCAGTTTATTTCGTCCGGTACGGTGTGACGTGGCATCGGCGCTTGGCGACTTGGCCGTTGCCAATAGGACTGTGTTTCGTTAGACCGGGCTCCAGGTTACTGACCTTCTGTCTCGCTCTCGTCCTTGAGTATTGCAGTTCTCTTGGCTCTGTTACATCGTTAAGCTTCGTAGCTCGTTCCTCCGCCGCTTTGACGGATGCACCCTTCGTTCGAAATATGGATTTAAACCTGCAAAACTGGGTCACTCTGTAATTAGTGCCCGATCAGATTTCTGGAGGCTCCACCTTAATTAATTTTGTATTCCCTTATCAGCCATTTATCATATTTGTACCTTGTATGCCGGTTGTGAAGTTTAATTTTATAAAGGAGGGTTGCATGTGCGTATGTTCTCAGTGAATGTTTAGATATTGAGGCGGTGTTTTTTGTTAATTGTTTCTTATTTGATTAATGCGTACCTGTTCTGGCATCAACTGTATTATGCCTTAGTCTGATATTCGCGTGCACGGTGTCTTCATTGCTCAGCGTTGAAGTTTTAGATGGAATATTTCGCATAATTAATGACCAAATATAAAATAATTAAATTTATGTTAAAAATTTTCCACAATAACACAGATATCGTTATTTGTGTTGCTTATATACGTCTTAATGTTATACCTTGGTATGAATTTATATTGCAAAAGAGAATTCATTGTACAAGGTAGTCTTGTATATTCAGTGTTTGGAAAGTTTTTATTGTATTAAGTATTTACACCAATATTTACACCAACTGAAATTTCTTAATGATTTGCTCATTTGTATACAGATTTGAACAGGGGCTTAAGAAAAAGAAATTATTGTGCTCCTGTGAGGATGTGAAATTAATCTGTTTTATTGTATTTAAATTGTGCAAGCTAATAAACATGGTTTAACACAAGCTGTGTATAGCCCTGCTGTTTCCTGTCATATAATTGGACGCAAATTGCACGTTGCAATATTGCTATACTCCCTGCACGACCTGCCCCAGGAACATCTGTATCCTTTGCATTTCTCCAGAAACTCTGTGCCTAAAGTGTCGCCCTTCTCGCACACCGTCATGTAAATTAGAATAGCACCGAATCTCTCGCAGTGACAAAAACTGAACTTTTGTCGGGAGGTTGGTAAGACGGTGCTACATACGATACAATTTGTTGGGCAGTGTGGTGAGGGGGTCGGCTGTGGGGGTGGTCCTACACGCTAGACATCCCGAAAAACAATGTTCGTGTGTCGTTCGGTCAACCGACCAGTTGGTCAGTCGGTTGGTACGTATGTAGGGCTCTCGAAGTGCGATAGTGCCATGTGCGGAAAATGAGTGCGTAAAACAAAAATTACTTGTGCTCTGTCTAGTACTTACAATGACTCAAACAAAACGTACAATTAAGTCGTGTCTAGAACACATGCTAATATGGACCACATACGTCTTGAAGAATGTACAAATTGCTAATATTTGAAAGTCAATAGTTTAGAAAACTTGTTGGCATGAGCAACTGTAAAATAGTAAGATATGTTTTTGTTGAAATAAGTAATTAAGATTAATTACGGTGATAAATAATTGGCCTGCCGCAGTGGCCGAGTGGTTCTAGGTGCTTCAGTCTAGAACCGCGCGACCGCTACAGTCGCAGGTTCGAATCCTGCCTCGGGCATGGATGTATGTGATGTCTTTAGGTTAGTTAGGTTTAAATAGTTCTAAGTTCTAGGGGACTGATGACCTCAGATCTTAAGTTCCATAGTGCTCAGAGTCATTTGAACCATTTTTGTTAAATAATTGTTATAAAGCGCAAACAGATAGGGATTAAGACAGAGTAAAAAATGGCTGTGAGCACTATGGGACTTAACATCTGAAGTCGTCGTCCCCTAGAACTTGTTGTTGTTGTTGTGGTCTTCAGTCCTGAGACTGGTTTGATGCAGCTCTCCATGCTACTCTATCCTGTGCAAGCTTCTTCATCTCCCAGTACCTACTGCAACCTACATCCTTCTGAATCTGCTTAGTGTATTCATCTCTTGGTCTCCCTCTACGATTTTTACCCTCCACGGTGCCCTCCAATGCTAAATTTGTGATCCCTTGATGCCTCAAAACATGTCCTACCAACCGATCCCTTCTTCTAGTCAAGTTGTGCCACAAACTTCTCTTGTCCCCAATCCTATTCAATACATCCTCATTAGTTACGTTATCTACCCACCTCATCTTCAGCATTCTTCTGTAGCACCACATTTCGAAAGCTTCTATTCTCTTCTTGTCCAAACTAGTTATCAACCATGTTTCACTTCCATACATGGCTACACTTCATACAAATACTTTCAGAAACGACTTCCTGACACTTAAATCTATACTCGATGTTAACAAATTTCCCTTCTTGAGAAACGCTTTCCTTGCCATTGCCAGTCTACATTTTATATCCTCTCTACTTCGACCATCATCAGTTATTTTATTCCCTAAATAGCAAAACTCCTTTACTACTTTAAGTGTCTCATTTCCTAATCTAATTCCCTCAGCATCACCCAACTTAATTTGACTACATTCCATTATCCACGTTTTGCTTTTGTTGATGTTCATCTCATATCCTCCTTTCAAGACACTGTCAATTCCGTTCAACTGATCTTCCAAGTCCTTTGCTGTCTCTGACAGAATTACAATGTCATCGGCGAACCTCAAAGTTTTTACTTCTTGTCCATGAATTTTAATACCTACTCCGAATTTTTCTTTTGTTTCCTTTACTGCTTGCTCAATGTACAGATTGAATAACATCGGGGAGAGGCTACAACCCTGTCTCACTCCTTTCCCAACCACTGCTTCCCTTTCATGCCCCTCGACTCTTATAACTGCCATCTGGTTTCTGTACAAATTGTAAATAGCCTTTCGCTCCCTGTATTTTACCCCTGCCACCTGGATAAACTGAACGAACCAGAGGTTATAGAGAGTTTCAGGGAGAGCATAAGGGAACAATTGACAGGAATGGGGGAAAGAAATACAGTAGAAGAAGAATGGGTAGCTCTGAGGGATGAAGTAGTGAAGGCAGCAGACGATCACGTAGGTAAAAAGACGAGGGCTAATAGAAATCCTTGGGTAACAGAAGAAATATTGAATTTAATTGATGAAAGGAGAAAATATAAAAATGCAGTAAATGAAGCAGGCAAAAAGCAATACAAACGTCTCAAAAATGACATCGACAGGAAGTGCAAAATGGCTAAGCAGGGATGGCTAGAGGACAAATGTAAGGATGTAGAGGCTTGTCTCACTAGGGGTAAGATATATACTGCCTACAGGAAAATTAAAGAGACCTTTGAAGAGAAGAGAACCACTTGTATGAATATCAAGAGCTCAGATGGCAACCCAGTTCTAAGCAAAGAAGGGAAGGCAGAAAGGTGGAAGGAGTATATAGAGGGTTTATACAAGGGCGATGTACTTGAGGACAATATTATGGAAATGGAAGAGGATGTAGATGAAGACGAAATGGGAGATAAGATACTGCGTGAAGAGTTTGACAGAGCACTGAAAGAACTGAGTCGAAACAAGGCACCGGGAGTAGACAACATTCCATTAGAACTACTGATAGCCTCGGGAGAGCCAGTCATGACAAAACACTACCATCTGGTGAGCACGATGTATGAGACAGGCGAAATACCCTCGGACTTCAAGAAGAATATAATAATTCCAATCCCAAAGAAAGCAGGTGTTGACAGATGTGAAAATTACCGAACTATCAGTTTAATAAGTCACAGCTGCAAAATACTAACGCGAATTCTTTACAGACGAATGGAAAAACTGGTAGAAGCCGACCTCGGGGAAGATCAGTTTGGATTCCGTAGAAATGTTTGAACACGTGAGGCAATACTGACCTTACGACTTATCTTAGAAGAAAGATTAAGAAAAGGCAAACCTACGTTTCTAGCATTTGTAGACTTAGAGAAAGCTTTTGACAATGTTAACTGGAATACTCCCTAGAACTTAGAACTACTTAAACCTAACTAACCTAAGGACATCACACACATCCAAGCCCGAGGCAGGATTCGAACGTGCGACCGTAGCGGTCGCGCGGTTCTAGACTGAAGCACCTAGAACCACTCGGCCACTGTGGCAGGCCAATTATGTAACCGCTCGGTAAAACAGAGTAAAAAGATACTTGTTTAAGTAAGATATAAAAATACTCTATAGGTGTCAAAATGACCCCCTTCCGCCGTTTTAGGAATTTAAGAAAGTTTGATTCAAAAACGCGAAAATAACAGTCGCACAGAAGCTTTTTTTTTTAAGATTTGATCGCTCGTGACATTAAAACCGCAGCGAAAATCCGATGCTTTGCCCAGGTGTTTTGCGCAGTGTCATGCTCGTCGACCGCGTCACATCACAATTTTCACTGCCGAGCTCACCTTGAGCACATTAGAGAACAACACGCTGAGGGTTTCCGCCTGATTTCGTGCAGCTCACATAACGTTAAGCCGTGGTGCGCCTTTTCTGGCACAACAGCTCTTTGGCGCGACAATGCCGATTACCCGGCTGTATTAGGATCTTTGCCGCTGTTGTGATCTCGCTGGTCTTGGACTCGCTACGAGGCAAAGGACGGACTTGCCTGGACGAAAGAGGATAACACGCGTGCTCGGCCAGCAGCGGCACTGCGGGTCTACCTCGTAAAGCGGTCGCGGGTTTGCGGTAGACCTGCCCGATCTCAACTCCGGACGCTGTTCGTCGCATTGCTTTGGTGCCTGTTTTCTCGAACAACGCTCTCCATCGAAGGTGTAAGTGATTTTGGTGCCTTCGTTTCGTTGAACGATTTGTGTTGCAGCGATTGTACTTGTTGCTTGGTTGCCCTAATGTAGGTGTTGTTGAAGTAACAGCAGCCGGAAGAGTGTGTAACCGCATGGAGACCAGCACTTACAGGGTGTTTCAAAAATGACCGGTATATTTGAAACGGCAATAAAAACTAAACGAGCAGCGATAGAAATACACCGTTTGTTGCAATATGCTTGGGACAACAGTACATTTTCATGCAGACAAACTTTCGAAATTACAGTAGTTACAATTATCAACAACAGATGGCGCTGCGGTCTGGGAAACACTATAGTACGATATTTTCCACATATCCACCATGCGTAGCAATAATATGGCGTAGTCTCTGAATGAAATTACCCGAAACCTTTGACAACGTGTCTGGCGGAATGGCTTCACATGCAGATGAGATGTACTGCTTCAGCTGTTCAATTGTTTCTGGATTCTGGCGGTGTCCCCACAGAAAGAAGTCACAGGGGTTCATGTCTGACGAATAGGGAGGCCAATCCACGCCGCCTCCTGTATGTTTCGGATAGCCCAAAGCAATCACACGATCATCGAAATATTCATTCAGGAAATTAAAGACGTCGGCCGTGCGATATGGCCGTGCACCATCTTGCATAAACCACGGGTGTTCGCAGTGTCGTCTAAGGCAGTTTGTACCGCCACGAATTCACGAAGGCTGTCCAGATAGCGTGATCTGAAAAATGGGCCAATGATTCCTTTGGAAGAAATGGCGGCCCAACCAGTACTTTTTGAGGATGCAGGGACGATGCGTTGGTTGGTTCTGAGCACTATTGGACTTAACATCTGTGGTCATCAGTCCCCTAGAACTTAGAACTACTTAAACCTAACAAACCTAAGGACATCACACACATCCATGCCCGAGGCAGGATTCGAACCTGCGACCGTAGCAGTCGCGCGGTTCCGGGACGATGGGACTGCAACATGGGGCTTTTCGGTTCCCCATATGCGCCAGTTCTGTTTATTGACGAAGCCGTCCAGGTAAAAATAAGCTTCGTCAGTAAACCAAATACTGCCCACATGCATATCGCCGTCATCAATCCTGTGCACTATATCGTTAGCGAATGTCTCTCGTGCAGCAATGGTAGCGGCGCTGAGGGGTTGCCGCGTTTGAATTTTGTGTGGATAGGGGTGTAAACTCTGGCGCATGAGACGATACGTGGACGTTGGCGTCATTTGGACCGGAGCTGCAACACGGCGAACGGAAACCCGAGGCCGCTGTTGGATCACCTGCTGCACTAGCTGCGCGTTGCCCTCTGTGGTTGCCGTACGCGGTCGCCCTACCTTTCCAGCACGTTCATCCGTCACGTTCCCAGTCCGTTGAAATTTTTCAAACAGATCCTTTATTGTATCGGTTTTCGGTCCTTTGGTTACATTAAACCTCCGTTGAAAACTTCGTCTTGTTGCAACAACACTGTGTTATAGGCGGTGGAATTCCAACACCAGAAAAATCCTCTGTTCTAAGAAATAAACCATGTTGTCCACAGCACACTTGCACGTTGTGAACAGCACACGCTTACAGCAGAAAGACGACGTACAGAATGGCGCACCCACAGACTGCGTTGTCGTCTATGTCTTTCACATCACTTGCAGCGCCATCTGTTGTTGAAAATTGTACTACTGACTACTGTAATTTCGAAAGTTTGTCCGCCTGAAAATGTACTGTTGTCCCAAGCATATTGCAACAAACGGTGTATTTCTATCGCTGCTCGTTTAGTTTTTATTGCCGTTTCAAATATACCGGTCATTTTTGAAACACCCTGTACTATTTCCTTTTAAAATCTGCTGGTTGGTTACTATGATGAAGCTGATTAGCTCGAAGTTGTGTGTCTTACATTTTTTTTTTGACAGTATCCAGAAGTTTATGTATTGTCTGTATGAGATTTTAGTGTATTTTGATTGCCATAGTTGTGGGTTGGCATTAGAGCTCACACCGGGTATGAGAGGAAGCTGAAAGGCACGCGTTTTAGCTCACGCAGGCTGGCGTGAAGTCTGGAACAGGACAAGGAAATTAGACTTTAGAAAAACGGACGTAGCTGGTGGAATACTTAACTTTAATCCATTAATAATGAGCGTCGCTCTTGACGGTACATGGTTACAGTATCAATAGTAACTGGTAATGGCGCCTTTCTAGGTCGTAGCAAATGACGTAGCTGAAGGCTATGCTAACTATCGTCTCGGCAAATGAGAGCGTATTTTGTCAGTGAACCATCGCTAGCAAAGTCGCTTGTACAACTGGGGCGAGTGCTAGGAAGTCCCTCTAGTCCTGCCGTGTGGCGGCGCTCGGTCTGCAATCACTGATAGTGGCGACACGCGGGTCCGACGTATAGTAACGGACCGCGGCCGATTTAAAGGCTACCACCTAGCAAGTGTGGTGTCTGGCGGTGACACCACAGCCATCAAATCGACGTCCCTTGCATATTGCTGTAAAATTTGGGTCACTTCTATTTGAAAGCACTTACTAAGATATTAGTAAAGATTCGTATTCTGTAAAGCTAGTCATTTGTACGTAGTTCCTTTATATACGTGCATTTATTTGAAAACACTCAGTTATTAGTAAAGGCTCGTATTCTGTAAAGGCAATCATTTATACGAAGAATTCTATACGCGTGCATTTATTTGAATGCAGTTACTCAGTATGAGAAAAAGAGCAATTGCTTCATCATTTATCTGCTTTTTATTGATCTCTTAACTTATATTGATTGATGTTTGCTTGGTGTTTGTCGTGTCTTCTGAGGTTTGTTTGTGTTCCAGTTTTCTGCGAGTTGGGGTGTTTGGGTGCGGCGCCACGTCCCGCTTCGGTGCACACAAGCTGTGACGTGCCGTCTGATGGTGACTCCCGGCTGGGCCCCGGCGTTTAGGTGTTGTTCTATATGGCTCATCTGCTGCTTCCGGCATTTTAAGTTAAGTCACCTTTTGCCCAATTCAGCCTGGCGTAACTGCCCGTTTGGTAAACATTTAACGTGTTGCATATATATGTAAAAAAGAAAATATAGATTTTTTTTATTTGCTTGGAAATGAATTGTATTAAATTGTAACTTGTTATGCTGCTTGTGTTATTTGGGTTTTTTAACGAACTGGTTGTAACGCCGGAAATGCATATCCTCCTATTTCAATCTATTGTACTATAATTTTTTACCTTGGTTTGTTACCTCAAGATATGACATTTCTGTCTCTTTATATATTGTAATTGTTTTACTATTTGTATATATATATATATATATATATATATATATATATATATATATATATATATATATATATGCATTTATGTCGACGTATAATTGGTTTGTTGTGTAAAGATTATTTGTATTTATACGATGGGGCTGGCCTAGGGAAAACTATACTATCGAACGATTACATCGATAGGTCGTGTGGAGAGCGAAAGTGTTTAGGATCTTTGGTAGTGTTAACTCTGCCGCGTGGAGCGCGGGCAGAGCGGTCGGAGTCTGGCTGGAGTAGCGAGTGGAGCAGGTGTGTTGTGTGAAGCTCCCGCGAGTTGGCGCGCTTTCGGGGTTTGGCAGCATGTAATTGCGCTCGACTTGCGATGATAGTTTCTGACATGGTGTCGCGGACGGGAAGCATTAGCTGCCGCACATCAAGAGCCCGTTTCGTCTGGTGACCGTGTCGAGAAGAAAGCGCGCCAACATCCAGCTTCTGCAACAGCGACGGCCGACAATGAGTGACTGTCGCCACCTCCTCGATCGACGGCTTCAAACCTTCAATCAACCAACAAGGAAGACTAAAAGCACGTAAAGTTTCATAACTGTATGGCAGACCTCAGCTTTTCAAATTGTTCCATTTGCCTCGCAAAATTTCAGCAACTTGGCATGAACCTTTGTTGCTCATTGTCCCAATTGCATTGCCAAGCAGGGTCCCTTCCTTTTCCGAAATGAACCCGAGTGTCATTGAAATTCAAACGCCAGCATAATTCCATTTCACTGCTTTAATTTCAAAGTTCACTTTAAGTATTCATAGCTGGCTACAATATTTAGATTACACAAGCACAAATTAAGAGTGCGAGTTTTGTTACCGTATTTTAGCTTACCTGTGACTGCAGCTCAGCTTGGTACGTACTAAATTTTACTATTGTTAATTGTTCAGAATCATTTGATTCAAGTTCAAAGTTAAATCTCTTAGTTCTAAATTGCGTAGATTCAAGTTTCTTTTGAAATGATTGTTGAGGTAGTCAAAGACTAACCGTATTTTACTGAATTTCGATGTGCTTCAGAAAGAAAGCTCACTATTAATTTCAGTCACTAAATTAACTTTCAATTTTCCGGTTTTATTAATTCTTTTGCTAAATTAAGTCAGAGTGTAGCGAAATTTATTACTTCCGTCAAACTTTCAGTTTTCACACTACACGTGTCAACCTCCAGTTGCCACGCTTCTAGTGCTAATTATATGTGTACTAACCTTTCTTTTTCAGTTACTATAGTAATTGTCCTTAGGACTGGCAACCGTAATTTCCCCCAAATCTCAAACATCTAATTACCGCTACTTAATTGTTAACGTAACGGCCGCACATTTACTTTCTTTATTAACTTTAACCCTATTTCAAAATTAATTTCCACCAGTTTCATTAGCATTTTTCCTTTCATTTAGATGTAACCCTTTCCTCCCTCTTTACCGACAGATTAACTTCGGTGACGATTGCTATTCCCAAATTTCCATTAGGTACACGCGGTTTAATTTTTCACTGTCATTAAGGTCGATAAGTGAGGGGGAGGTTACACGGTGAGCGCTTCATAAATCACTTTCATATTGGAAATTATTGCTCTTTTAAATACATTATCTGTGTCACATTTCTTTAAATCGCTTTCTGATTCTAATTTATTGTTCCTTTAAGTACTGAAATCTCTGTGGCTCACCTTTTAAGTCAGTTTTCATAATTGTAATTTGCTGCCTTGCTTGAGAACGAGCTATCTGTGATATTTTGGTATTGTCTTTAAGAGAGCCAGGTGTTGATTGTCTCTCATTATTCATGTGATAGTTGTGTTTAAGGAGTGACATTATAGTAGCCTTGACCTTCCATGCTAAGTGTACCCCTCATCCCGACTACCTCAGTCACAAACTTAACTGTCATGCGCGACGGCAAAGTGCAGCAGAGATGTATGAACTTCGAAATATGACGCTGGCGTTCAGATAAGAGAGAATCAATCAATAATTCCGCTCACTGAGTGCATCAGACATTTCGAGAAAATCATCTACGAGGTTCAGTTTGGAATAAATGAAGTTGAATCTTTTCATCGGCTCCGTCAATCATGACAATACCCAGCTACACACGCAACCGTCACAGCGAAACTCGTGCAGCGTTTTCGACGGGAACTGTGTTTGATCACCCGTCATACAGCCCGGACTTGGCTCCCTCCGATTTTCATCGCTTTACTCACATGAGCCTCTGGCCATGAAGTCTGTATTTCGGCAAAGACAACGAACCAACTGCAGACCCGCGTAGAGAACAGCCAGAAAGCGTAGGCGGCTGACTTTTATTACGAAAGTGTCGCAATGCTTGTACAACACTACGACGAATGTGTAAGTCCGAGCAGCGATTCTGTAGGAAAGTAGCTGCAAGGTGTAGATGAATGTTGTTAATATAACATGTTTCATTTTCACTGTTGTTTTCCTTTCGCCACCAATCGCAGATTGAAAGAAAATGACTTCGTAACATTCCGCAAGTGTGGTAGGAGTCTTGTATTTTACTGTCTGGCGTTGCCGATTCTTGGAATCTGCAAACAAAAAAGGTCTGAGCCGCCATTCGATACAGCACAAGCACCCAGAAAATCCAGCTTGTGGATTTTACAAATGTGTTGTGGTGAAATTGATGGCTGTAGTCGAATCCATGTTTCTAGCCGCAAGGTTCACTTGTGCTGCCAGATTTTGAAATTAAGTGCAATGTAAATATTCCAAAATAAAGCATGTCTTCATAACGCAGTACTGATTTCGTAAACAGCTATCACAGGCCGCTCATCACAGACATGACCCTCCAGGGCATCAGTTCTCACTGAAATGACACATACGAGGTGCGGCTAGAAAAAAACCGGACTGATGCTGGAAAAAACATTTATTTACAATTATTTACAATTTCATGTTATCTCCTTCAATGTACTCTCCTCCTCGGTCTCTACACCGTTCCATACGAATTTTCCACTGTTCATAGCAATGCTGCAGATCATTTTCGGTAAGTCCATACATTACTTCCGTCGCTTTTTCTTTTACTGCTTCAACAGTCTCAAATCTAGTTCCTTTCAAAGCTGACTTGACTTTAGGGAAAAGAAAAAAGTCACAGGGGGCCAAATCAGGTGAGTAGGGTGGATGATCTAAGATGGGAATGTTGTGTTTTGCCAAAAACGTCTTCACTGACAACGCACTGTGAGCTGGGGCATTGTCTTGGTGAACGATCCATGACTTTTTTCTCCACAAATCGTTCCGTTTTCTCCGTACTCGCTCACGTAGGGTAGCCAGGACGCTAATGTAGTAATGCTGATTCACTGTTTGTCCCTCTGGTACTCAATCAATGTGCACAATCTCTTTGATGTCAAAAAAAAAAAAAAAACAATCATCATTGCCTTGCATTTCGATTTTGACATTCGTGCTTTTTTTTGTCGTGGAGAACCAGGAGTTTTCCAATGCATCGATTGGCGTTTAGTTTCGGGATCGTAAGTAAAAAACCACGATTCATCGCAAGTAATAACATTTTGTAAGAAGGTGGGATCAATTTTCAATGTTTTCCAGGATGTCAGAACAAATCATTCTTCGGCGTTCCTTCTGTTCAATTGTGAGACACTTTGGAACCATTTTTGAACACACTTTGTTCATGTTGAAACTTTCATGAAGAATCTGCCTAACACTTTCCTTGTCAACTCCTGTTAACTCAGACACTGCTCTGATTGTTAAACGGCGATCTTGTCGAACAAGTTTACCTATTTTTTCAATGTTTGCATCAGTTTTTGCTGACAATAGTCTGCCAGTGCGAGTGTCATCACTGGTGACTTCGCGGCCATCTTTAAATCGTTTAAACCACTCAAACACTTCTGTTCGCGATAAACAATCATCGCCGTACACTTGTTGTAACATTACAAACGTTTCAATTGCAGATTTTCCTAGTTTGAAACAAAATTTGATGTTAACACGCTGTTCTTTCTGTACACTCAACATTTTCCGACGCACAGACAAAACGTCAACTACTTAAAACAGACGCCACGGGCAGACTGAGTGCAGGAGGCAGATGAAACTCGAGCAGTAGGCGGAGCGAGAGTCACGTGAGAGGCCACGCGACTTTCAGCCTTATTGCATTCGTTTTATTGTTTCACCAGTACTAGTCCGGTTTCTTTCTAGCCACACCTCGTAGTGTTCCGACCAAAGAGGACGATACCACACTACGAGGTATAAACACGTATTTAATAATATAATCAAGCCGCCTGAAGGCTAGCTATATTTTCATTTATACTAGCATTAACAAAAAGAATTCTTCTGGGGCAAATGAAATTTGTACAAATGTATACTAATGGTACAGCTATGACATCTGAGCCCACTATCATAGCCTTAACCTGTCTGCCACTTTAGTAACATAAGATTAGTGATTTATTTTTTTACAAAACATGAACGGCCTGTGGATTTATGTAGCACATGTCTGATCTTGGAAAAATTTTCGTGCCGATTTCGGAACTGACTTAACATTTTTCCGAATTTGTAGCAATTATCGACGATTTAATGTTCTGATTAACAGTTTAGTAATGTTAGCTGAACCGTTTGCATTACAGATGAACGTGTAACACATGACTTTCTTCTGTCTTCCTGCAGCTGCTGAGCAGACGTTTCTTTTCGGAGCAGTCATTAATAGGATCTGAATATTACGCACAGCCTGATTTGTTTACATCTACACAAGGGTATTTGAATTAGTCAAATGGGTTTGTGATGGTTCAAATTGCTCTGAGTACTATGGGACTTAACTTCTGAGATCATCAGTCCCCTAGAACTTAGAACTACTTAAACCTAACCAACCTAAGAATTTCACACACATCCATGCCCGAGGCCGGATTCGAACCTGCGACCGTTGCGCTCGCGCGGTTCCAGACTGTATCGCCTAGAACCGCTCGGCAGTTGGTGATGCATGTAACCTTCAGCATGTTATGGTATTTAATTGCTATCGTAGTGAAATATGTGGTGTTCGATTAAAATGGTTTCAACATTCGAAATATGAATGAGATTTTCACTCTGCAGCGGAGTGTGCACTGATATGAAACTTCCTGGCAGATTAAAACTGTGTGCCCGACCGAGACTCGAACTCGGGACCTTTGCCATTCGCGGGCAAGTGCTCTAGAGTTCGAATCTCAGTCGGGCTCACAGTTTTAATCTGCCAGGAAGTTTTATTTGAAATATGGGTTTCCTACTGGTAGATGAAAATACAATTTCGGAAGATTTGAATCGCATCAACGCAATATTGAACTGTTATGATAAAAATGCGCCGGCCGCGGTGGTCTCGCGGTTCTAGGCGCGCAGTCCGGAACCGTGCGACTGTTACGGTCGCAGGTTCGAATCCTGCCTCGGGCATGGATGTGTGTGATGTCCTTAGGTTAGTTAGGTTTAAGTAGTTCTAAGTTCTAGGGGACTAATGACCACGGCAGTTGAGTCCCATAGTGCTCAGAACCATTTGAACCATTTTTTTTTGATAAAAATGCCTCATTTATACATGCCTCATTTATACATTTGATATGAAGTTTCCGTTAGGTTCACAGTGTTTCTAGTTAGGTGTTGCGATCAACGTCACTGTCATAAACGATTATGAAATTATTTCACAAGTTTCAAATGTGGAGTTAGGTTAATTCGGTTGATACTGACAACAACAATTAATGGCTCTGACTACTATGGGACTTAACATCTATGGTCATCAGTCCCCTAGAACTTAGAACTACTTAAACCTAACTAACCTAAGGACATCACACAACACCCAGTCATCATGAGGCAGAGAAAATCCCTGACCCCACCGGGAATCGAACCCGGGAACCCGGGCGTGGGAAGCGAGAACGCTACCGCACGACCACGAGCTGCGGACAACAATTAATAAAAATGGCTGTACACTAGTTTGTTTATTAAGTATTAAAACCCAGCTTCTCGCGAAACAAAACGTCACCTTTCAGTTATCTGTGTTACTAAACTTATATTCCAGTTCACAGCCGATCGTCTTACAAAGACAATACAAATTCCATTTGGAATATTTCGCATAATTAATGGCCAAATTTAAAATATTTAAATTAATGTTAAAAATGTGGCCCAATAAGACAAATATTGATGTAAGAAACTGTATATACGTCTTGAGGCAGCATAGCTCCCTGAGCGCAAGTAAACAAACTATATTCTTACAGTATTTGAGAATGGGAGCCACGGTGATTTACAACAAACTGTAAAAATAGTTTTGAACGCTTATGAAACGTTTCCACGATGACAGCCCTCATAAAATAATGAAAGCCAAGAAGTTTATCGCTTACTGCAATTTCGCCGTTCTTGCAACAAAACTTCTGCATCAGGCAACACGCCTTATTTTATTACTCATGTAATATTTGCTCTATTCGCAACACATTTCGCAAACGGTATATGCCTCTGAATGTATCTGTGAAACTGAATGATTGTAGGACACATTTTCCGCGAGATTTGACGTCGTAAACACCGTGTTGTGTGAAAACTAGCTTTTTCTTAATATGTAGTGAAACGATATTAGTTTGTTGATTACTTATGTAGCCTGACCAGATTATGGCCTTGAGGCTCTCTTATATACGACCACAAACAACATATTTAAAACAATATTACAAACAATCACAATAACAATAATTTACATTATTAATAAATTGGAAAGAATAATAATAAAAATAATAACAATAACCTTAGTCATAACAATCATAGTAACAATGGAAATGATGAGTAAATAATGGAGGAATTAACAATGATATAAGTTATTACATGTTGTTGTTGTTGTTGTTGTGGTCTTCAGTCCTGAGACTGGTTTGATGCAGCTCTCCATGCTACTCTATCCTGTGCAAGCTTCTTCATCACCCAGTACCTACTGCAACCTACATCCTTCTGAATCTGCTTAGTATATTCATCTCTTGGTCTCCCTCTACGATTTTTACCCTCCACGCTGCCCTCCAATGCTAAATTTGTGATCCCTTGATGCCTCAAAACATGTCCTACCAACCGATCCCTTCTTCTAGTCAAGTTGTGCCACAAACTTCGCTTCTCCCCAAACCTACTCAATACCTCCTCATTAGTTACGTGATCTACCCACCTTATCTTCAGCATTCTTCTGTAGCACCACATTTCGAAAGCTTCTATTCTCTTCTTGTCCAAACTGGTTATCGTCCATGTTTCACTTCCATACATGGCTACACTCCATACAAATACTTTCAGAAACGACTTCCTGACACTTAAATTTATACTCGATGTTAACAAATTTCTCTTCTTCAGAAACGTTTTCCTTGCCATTGCCATTCTACATTTTATATCTTCTCTACTTCGACCATCATCGGTTATTTTACTCCCTAAATAGCAAAACTCCTTTACTACTTAAAGTGACTCATTTCCTAATCTAATTCCCTCAGTATCACCCGACTTAATTTGACTACATTCCATTATCCTCGTTTTGCTTTTGTTGATGTTCATCTCCGAATTTTTCTTTTGTTTCCTTTATTGCTTGCTCAATATACAGATTGAATAACATCGGGGAGAGGCTACAACGCTGTCTCACTCCTTTCCCAACCACTGCTTCCCTTTATGCCCCTCGACTCATATAACTGCCATCTGGTTTCTATACAAATTGTAAATAGCCTTTCGCTCCCTGTATTTTACCCCTACCACCTTCAGAATTTGAAAGAGAGTATTCCAGTTAACGTTGTCAAAAGCTTTCTCTAAGTCTACAAATGCTAGAAACGTAGGTTTGCCTTTTCTTAATCTTTCTTCTAAGATAAGTCGTAAAGTCAGTATTGCCTCACGTGTTCAAACATTTCTACGGAATCCAAACTGATCTTCCCCGAGGTCGGCTTCTACCAGTTTTTCCATTCGTCTGTAAAGAATTCGCGTTAGTATTTTGCAGCTGTGACTTATTAAACTGATAGTTCGGTAATTTTCACATCTGTCAACACCTGCTTTCTTTGGGATTGGAATTATTATATTCTTCTTGAAGTCTGTGGGTATTTCGCCTGTCTCATACATCGTGCTCACCAGATGGTAGAGTTTTGTCATGACTGGCTCTCCCGAGGCCATCAGTAGTTCTAATGGAATGTTGTCTACTCCCGGGGCCTTGTTTCGACTCAGGTCTTTCAGTGCTCTGTCAAACTCTTCACGCAGGACCTTATCTCCCATTTCGTCTTCATTTACATCCTCTTCCATTTCCATAATATTGTCCTCAAGTACATCGCCCTTGTATAAACCCTCTATATACTCCTTCCACCTTTCTGCCTTCCCTTCTTTGCTTGGAACTGGGTTGCCATCTGAGCTCTTGATATTCATACAAATGGTTCTCTTCTCTCCAAAGGTCTCTTTAATTTTCCTGTAGGCAGTATCTATCTTACCCCTAGTGAGACAAGCCTCTACATCCTTACATTTGTCCTCTAGCCATCCCTGCTTAGCCATTTTGCACTTCCTGTCGATATCATTTTTGAGTCGTTTGTATTCCTTTTTGCCTGCTTCATTTACTGCATTTTTATATTTTCTCCTTTCATCAATTAAATTCAATATTTCTTCTGTTACCCAAGGATTTCTATTAGCCCTCGTCTTTTTACCTACTTGATTGTCTGCTGCCTTCACTACTTCCTCCCTCAGAGCTACCCATTCTTCTTCTACTGTATTTCTTTCCCCCATTCCTGTCAATTGTTCCCTTATGCTCTCCCTGAAACTCTCTACAACCTCTGGTTCTTTCAGTTTATCCAGGTCCCATATCCTTAAATTCCCACCTTTTTGCAGTTTCTTCAGTTTCAATCTGCAGTTCATAACCAATAGGTTGTGGACAGAATCCACATCTGCCCCTGGAAACGTCTTACAATTTAAAACCTGGTTCCTAAATCTCTGTCTTACCATTATATAATCTGATACCTTTTAGTATCTCCAGGATTCTTCCAGGTAAACAACCTTCTTTTATGATTCTTGAGCAAAGTGTTAGTTATGATTAAGTTGTGCTCTGTGCAAAATTCTACAAGGCGGCTTCCTCTTTCATTCCTTCCCCCCAATCCATATTCACCTACTATGTTTCCTTCTCTCCCTTTTCCTACTGACGAATTCCACTCACCCATGACTATTAAATTTTCGTCTCCCTTCACTACCTGAATAATTTCTTTTATCTCGTCATACATTTCATCTATTTCTTCATCATCTGCAGAGCTAGTTGGCATATAAACCTGTACTACTGTAGTAGGCATGGGCTTTGTGTCTATCTTGGCCACAATAATGCGTTCACTATGCTGTTTGTAGTAGCTAACCCGCACTCCTATTTTTTATTCATTATTAAACCTACTCCTGCATTACCCCTATTTGATTTTGTATTTAGTTATTACATAAAAAACTCAATAATAGTAATAAGAACAGAGGCATCAAGAGCGACATTAGGTTAGCACTTTCGATGTCTTGTTTGGTGTTAGAAGAAGTGAAAGTGTTGATGAAAAAGTAGAGGATTGAAATGAAAGTGACGATGGTTGCTAGGAAGGAAGAATTTCAATACAGAACTTGTAAGCAAGGGGAGTTAACAGTAGTGAGAAAGGGAGGGCTGATGGGAGTAAGCTGCAAAAAGAGATAGCTGTTTTGATAGGTGGGCCATCTTTTGTCATTCGAAGTTTCAGTAATACGACGGACTTAGTGACTTCCAACAAACTTTGAATCTAATTTTAAGCCTTCTCCAAACCGTTTCTCTCTTACAAGCCTAACGTCAAATACTGAACACACCAACTGATTCGGAATCAAAAGTCTGAAGGTGTTTTATACTCGGGAGTTCGATTCTTCAAAGAATCGCAGGTTTAATGGCAATAGCTACTCGCTAGGTGGCCGGGGTGGCCGAGCGGTTCTAGGCGCTACTGTCTGGAACTGCGCGACCACTACGGTCGCAGGTTCGAATCCTGCCTCGGGCATGGATGTGTGTGATGTCTTTAGGTTAGTTAGGTTTAAGTAGTTCTAAGTTCTAGGGGACTGATGACCTCAGAAGTTAGTCCCATAGCGCTCAGAGCCATTTGAACCATTTGAGCTATTCGCTACTAGATATGCTAGTACAGCACACGCCGACCTAGTCTGGCTGACCGCCCACGGCGCGGGGTTCCCACGCCACTGGATGCGCCGCATACTCTGCAAGCCTCTGCCTCTGCCGCCGCCGCCGTCGCTGTGACGACAATATGTCGGCGGCTGCCGGCGCACAGTGTCCGCAGCAAAGCACAGCCACGTCGCCGGCATAGCGCGCTCGCTTTGTGGTCCGTCTGCGCGCAGACAACGCGGCCTGCCGCACACACGGCGCGGCGCCTCTGCAAGCCATTGTCCCGCTGCGTCCGGCTCTCCAGGCCGACTCCAGCACTCGCCGCGGCGCACTCAGCTTCAGCTACCAGGCGACTTTGTCATTATACGCAAGGGTCGGAGGTGAAGTCGTCAGCCTGCTCACAGGTTTAAGCTTCCGGGAAGTTTCAAATTGTGCTGTGTGTACTGTAAGACCTTCGGTACACACACCATCAGATTATTTGACTTGTCGCTCTAGCGAATTAGGCGAGTGTCAGCAACACGTCTCGTGGTGTTATCGTGGCGTGTTTATCTTCTGCCGTTAGGTCAGACGATAGAAACGCCACTTGCACGCTTAGAGTAGCAGATTGACGGTGACCAACTTTAAACAGAACTTGATTAATTTTCACACACCTTTATGAAAATAATAACAAGCATAAACATTACGTAACTTGATTCTGGATGCTATTTACAAATGACAGTCTGAAGTTCCTTTGGTCTTGGTACGTTAATCTTATTCTCACATATCTCTGATACTTGACAAAAGTGTCTATACATTTATCTTCATGGCTATGTACAGGAATATGGTAATCTAATTAGGCGCAAACAAACTTGACTATAGACTGGTACAGACTAATGCAAACTGGTACAGACTGGTGGAGATAAATGCAGACTGACTAATCGGAGTTCTGTACACTCGTTACAATACCTCGCACGTTCAGGTATCACTGCGCGACTGTGATCCGCAAGGAGAAAAGGTTCTACATTAGCAGCAATTGCATCGGCTGCGTTACATATTAATACGCGGATCGGCGGAAGCAGAATTTGGTCCGTCTCTAAGTCAGCACCATCTCGCAGTGCGGAGATGGACGAGCGCTGCACCTGCGCTGTTGTGCTTAGCGGGGCGCGCTCTAGTGGGAGAGTTGTGTACGCACTGACTATGCAGAACTATGTACACAACACAAATCCGCACAACTCTCCCACACAGTGAAAAATTTATGCAGGAAACAGGCAGCAGCATACAAGGTGGTGATATAAGAAGGTCGTTAAATAAATAGAGGCGAACTGATGCAGAAATTAAACAGATTTTAGGAATATTATTACACCGGATCGTTATAATTGAAGTGCATCTACTCACAGAGGGTAACACATGAACCATAGACCTTGCCATCGGTGAGATGGCTTGTGTGCCTCAACGATACAGATAGTTGTAACACAGGTGCAGCCACAAGGGAGGGATATCTGTTGAGAGGCCACACAAACAGTTGGTTTCTACAGAGGGGCAGCAGCCTTCTCACAGGGGAACCTCCCCATCGCACCCCCCTCAGATTTAGTTATAAGTTGGCACAGTGGATAGTCCTTGAAAAACTGAACACAGATCAATCGAGAAAACAGGAAGAAGTTGTGTGAAACTATGAAAAAAATTAGTAAAATATACAAACTGAGTAGTCCATACGAAGATATGCAACATCAAGGAGAAAGCGAGTCAAGGAGTGCCGTGGTCCCGTGGTTAGCGAGAGCAGCTACGGAACGAGAGGTCCTAGGTTCCAGTCTTCCCTCGAGTGAAAAGTTTAATTTTTTATTTTCAGTTTATGTGACAAACTCTTATGTTTTCATCACTTTCTTGGGAGTGATTATCACATCAACAAGAAACCTAAATCGGACAATGTAGAAGAATCTTTTACCCATTCGCTAAGTGTACAAGTTACGTGGGTCGACAACATATTCCTGTCATGTGACGCACATGCCGTCACCAGTGTCGTATAGAATATATCAAACGTGTTTTCCTGTGGAGGAATCGGTTGACCTATGACCTTGCGATCAAATGTTTTCCGTTCCCATTGGAGAGGCACGTCCTTTCGTCTACTAATCGCACGGTTTTGCGGTGCGGTCGCAAAACACAGACACTAAACTTATTACAGTGAACAGAGACATCAATGAACGAACGGACAGATCATAACTTTGCGAAAATAAAGAAAGTCAAATTTTCAGTGGAGGGAAGACTTGAACCAAGGACCTCTCGTTCCACAGTTACTCACGCTAACCACGGGACCACGGCGATCCGGAGCTAAAATTTACCTAGATGTTGCTTATCTTGGCATGGACTACTCAGTTTGTATATTTTACTAATTTTTTTCATAGTTCCACACAACGTCTTCCTGTTTTCTCGATTGATCTGTGTTCAGTTTTTCAAGGCCTATCCACTGTGCCAACTTATAACTAAATCTGAGGGGGGTGCGAGGGGGAGGTTCCCTTGTCAGTAGTTGTAGGTGCAACAGCCTGGATGAGTGATTGATCTGGCCTTGTAACATCTATTAGAGCGAGCTTGCCGTACTGGTACTGCGAATGGCCAAAAGTAAGGAGAAACTAGATCTGTAATTTTCCCCAGGATATGCCGTTCTACTTTTTGGTTAAATGATGATGGCGTCTTCTTGGGCAAGATATTCTGGAGGTAAAATAGTCCCCCATTCTGATCTCCAGGTGGGAACTACTGAGGAGGATGTCGTCATCAGGAGAAACGAAACTTGAGTTCTACGGATTGGAGCATGGAGTTGTTAGATCCCTTAATGGAGCAAGTAGGTTAGAAAATTTAAAAAGGGAAATGGATAGGTTGAAGTTAGATATAGTGGGAATTATTAGAGTTCGGTCAGGAGGAACAGGATTTCCGGTCTGATGAAAACAGGTTATAAATACAAAGTGTAATAGGTGTAATGCTGCAGTGGGTTTAATAATGAAAAAGAAAATAGGAATGCTGGTAGGCTAGTATGAACAGCATAGTGAATTCATTGTCGTAGCCAAGATAGACATGAAGCCCAACCTTAGCTCCACAGGTGATAAAGAAATTAAGAGATGCACGATGAGATAAAGGAAATTATTCAGATATTTAAAAGAGACGAAAATTTAATTGCAATGTGGGACTGGAATTCGATAGCAGGAAAAGATAGAGAAGGAAAAATAGTAGTTGAATATGGACTGGGGGAAAGGAATGAAAGAGGAAGCTGACTGATAGAATTTTGCACAGAGCATAATTTAATCACCTCTAACACTTGGCATCTGAATCGGGAAGGATGGTTGTATACGTGGAAGAGACCTGAAGATGCCGGAGGATTCGGATCGATTATATAATGGCTAGATACAGATTTTGGAACCAGGTTTTAAATTGTAAGACATTTACTGGGCCAGATGTGGACTCTCACACAAGCTATTGGTTATAAACTGTAGATTAAAGCTGAAGAAATTGCAAAAAGGTAGGAATTTAAAGAGATGGAGCCTGGATAAACTGAAAGAATAATAGATTGTTGAGAGTTTCAGAGGGAGTGTTACACAACGGATGAGTGGAGAAGGGGAAATGAATACAGTAGAAGTCGAATTCGAAGCTCTGAGAGGTGAAATAGTGAAAACGGATGAGAATCAAATAGATAAAAAGACAAGGCCTAGGAGAAATCCTTGGATAACACAAGAGACATTGAATTCACGTGACGAGAGGAGAAAATTTAAAAATGCCTCAGATGAAGCAGGCGAAAGTGAATACAAACGTTGACAGGAAGTGCGAAATTATTAAGTAGGAATGGATAGAGGACAAATGTAATGATTTTGAAGCCTATTCCACTAGGGGAAAGATGATACTGCCTACAGGAAACTTAAAGATGCCTTTGGGCAAAAAGAACCAGGTGTATGAGTATCACGAGAGGACCGAGAGGAATACGAGGTGGGAGATAAAATACTGCGAAAAGGATTTGACACAGCTCTAAAAGATCTATGTCGAAACAAGGCCCGAGGGTAGAGCGACGGTTCGTCAGAACTACTGATAGACTTTGGAGTGCCAGTATTGACTAATTTTTTCATTTGGTGTACAAGATGTATGAGACAGGCGAAATATCCTTAGACTTGAAGAAGAATGTAGTGATCCCAATTCCAAAGGAAACAGTTGCTTACAGGTGTGAAAGTTACCGAATTGTTGGTTTAATAAGTCATGGTTGCAAAATACTAACATGAATTCATTACAGAAGAATGAAAAAAACTGGTAGAAGCCAACCTTAGGGAAGGTCAGTTTGGATTCCAGAGAATTGTGGGACGCCGCGAGTAAATACTGACACTAAGACTTATCTTATAAGATACTTTAAGGCAAGGCAAAGCTACGTTTATTGCATTTGTAAATTTTAATGGAATATTCTCTTTGAAATTTTGAAGGTAGCTGGGGTAAAATAGAGCTATCTGTGGTACAGCTTGACTAAAAGAAGGGATTGGTTAGTAGGACATATTCTGAGAAATGAGTTTAGTATCGGAGCGAAGTGTGGGGGGTAAAAATAGTAGAGGAAGAGAAAGAGATAAAACCAGTAAGCAGATTCAGAGAGATGGAGATTGCCGTAGTTATTCAGGGATGAAGTGTCTCGCACAGTAGAGAGTAGCATGGATAGCTACTTCAAACTAGTCTTCCGACTGAAGACCTCAATAGTAACAGCAACAACAACACACGGAAGTCCACAGCGGGCTGTAATCATTGCATGGCAGCGAAACTTGGTAGATATTCTAATGCGTAAACACAGAACCAGTATACGATGGAAAATAATTAGTTCCAATTTCGGGCAGCAGGTGCAAATCTGGCGCTATAAATGCAAGAAAGACGTATAGAAACGTTTCCATATGTAATGGTTTAGGAATGGGACATGGGAACAAAAGATCAATCAAGTGAAAAAGGCATGAAGTTGATTTTATTGTCAACCAGCCTTTACACCGTTTATTCGATATGAGCTCCACGGATGTTGACGAAGTGCTGTAGAGGGCTATATTTGCACCTGGTTGGCAAAATTGGATTTAACTTTTTCCTGCGCTAGTGGGTCTCATATTAACGCATTAGCATATCTACCAAGTTTTGCTTCCGTACTATAATTACACTGTACCTAAGTGAGTAACTCTACTTTAATAGTAACCACTCGTTATTTTGATGATCTTGGATTGGTATCACTGGAATTAGCCGAGAACATCTGACAGAAACTGTTTCGTTTATAACTTCGTATTGCATTTAACGAAGGCGTGCCCGCTTCAAGTTTCTACATTGGTTGAACAACGTTCATTTTTGATTTCTGAAGATGAAAAACCGTCTAAAATCATTTCTTGTATGGTTTTACAGTATTGTGAAAGTTGCGTCAACCGCGGAAATATTTATACATGGAAAAAAGTTTGAATCTTACTGTCTGGCGAGCAACGTCCTGACGACGTTATTCGTGGAGACCGACATATTACAGTTGCACACACAATAGAAACAGTTGCAGAAAGTGTTGGCACAGTTTACAACGTTATCAGGAAGAAGCTAAGTACAGCAAAACAAGTGGAAGTTTGGGCCTCAAAGAGATAATGCAGCAACTCTAGGAAACAAGACTCAAAGTGTGTACAGACTTGAAAGAACGTTATAAAATGGAAGGTGGCCCGTTTACAAACAAGATTATAAAGCGTTTCTACGCTTAGGTTCACCATTTTGAACCGGAGTCAAAAGGCAAAGCAAGGAGTGGATACACACCAGCTCACCGGTCCGAAACAAATTCGTAACTCAAGCATCAGTGGGAAAACTCATGTTGACCATATTTTCGGATGTCCAAGTTGTCTTCTTTGTAATTATTATTCGTTAGGTAAGTGCACAACAAACAAGACGTACTACGCCGATAAGGTGATGAACAAAGTAAAGCCAGCACTGAGAAAAAGACGTCCTATATGACAACGGTCGCCCTCATACCAAACAGCTGACACTCGAAAAGTGGGGTTGGAGATGTTGCCTTATCCTTCCTAGAATCGAAACTTTGTCCCCTCGGATTTTCATTTCTTTGTTCCACTCATGGAAATATTACGTGGAGCAAACAGACAAAAGATTTTGTGTGGGAGTGGCTCAAACAACAAGTCGAAGTTTTGTTTGCATCAGGTATTAAAAAAAGTTCATCATTATGACAAGTGTATTAACATCACTGGAATTGCGTTGAGAAGTAGCAACACAATATGCACAAGAGTCAAGAGGGAACAATAATAGTAGAAGACGAAGAACGAAGTGCTCGGATTAAAATGAGTGTAAGACAGCGACGTAGTATTTCACCGCTTCTGTTCAATTCATACATTGGAGAGGGATTAAAGCTCAAGGTGACATCATGTAATGATAAGATTCGCTGGTGACATTACTATCTTCAGTGGAGGTGCAAAAGAATTACATGATGTGTTGAGCGGAATGAACAGTTTAATGTGCGCAGAATGCTGATTGAGAGGTAATCGATGGAAGACGAAACTAATGAAAGTAATAGGAATGAGAATAGCGAGAAACTTAAGATCATAATTGGTGATGATGCAGTAGATGATGTTAACGAATTCTGCTACCTATGGAGCAAAATAATTCGTGATTGTTAGAGCAAGGAGAATATAATAAGCATACTAGCAATGACAAAGAGGGCATTCCTGGACAAGAGAAATCGACTTGTATCAAACATCAGCTTTAATTTGAGGAAGAAATTTCTGAGTATGTACTTTTGGAGCATAGTATTGTATTGTAGAAAAACAGGAACTGTGCGAAAACCGAAACAGAAGAGCATCGAATGATTTCAGATTTTGCATGCAAAGATTTTCTCGACGAATCTCGATTATGAAGTCTTCTTGGGTTATCAGCCGAATCAAGTGATCGTTTTGCGGCAACGTTTCAACATGTTTCCTACTTGTCATCTTCAGGTGAAATGTCGTGTTCGTGTCCTGTTCGAGTCTTTGTAGCCACTGGACCGAGGGCTGCTGTCCCTCGTCTGTGTCGGCACCGCCAATCGCCTTCTTCCGGAACAGGTGTCGCGGCTTGGGGTGGGGGTGGGGGGGGAAGGGGGGGCAACGCTGTCGGGTATCGCTGTTGGTGGTGGTGGGGGCTCCCTGTCTACGGGCGCGTCCGGGCGTCGAGTCTTGGTGGGGCCAGTCCATTCCGTCAGCAACCTTCGCCGGTTTCACATTAGAGCATTCTTGTAGTATCGCTACATCCAATGCACCACTAAGTAGGAAGCCGGTATCTTTGATGATAAGCTTATCAATGGGCACGTACCTCCATGCTTCTTTAAAGATCGAATTCCAGCACCCGTTCACCCTGCACAGCAGCTTTGTTGAGATGAAACATATGGTTCTCGTTGAGACTTCTGGAGGCGTTCGATTGACGCTGCTGACACAGACGAGGCAGAGGAGCCTGTGATCCAGCAGCAATAAAGAACCTGCTACAACACGAATACGACACTTCACCTGAGAATTACAGGTAGGAAATATGTTGGAACGTTGGCACAGAACGATACCTTGACTCGGCTGATAACCTGAGAGGACTCCATCATCAAAAAACTTCTCACCTTGTAAAAATACACAGTGTTTTTTTTTCAACATCAAATGCCTCCTTAAATGTTGAATGTCGCTCGTAATTTCACCAGTAGACCTCAGATCCTTTAAAGAATCCAATTCCCATATGTAAAACAGCATCAGTGTCTGCTTACAAATGAGTTAGTGTGTTAAATATTTGACGCTCAGCATGTAATAGACGAAATGCTTAGAAAAGTCTTTAATAACGCTTAAAGGTAGCTAGAAGTCGCTAAGTGCTTTCATTGTGATGTATGATTTTTTTTTTTTTTTTTACTCTTCCGTTTTCTGACTGGTGTGATGTGGCCCCCACAAATTCCTCTCCATTGCCTACTTTTTTACCTCAGAGTGGTACTTGCAACCTACGCCCTCAATCATTGGCTCTGAGCACTATGGGACTCAACTGCTGTGGTCATAAGTCCCCTAGAACTTAGAACTACTTAAACCTAACTAACCTAAGGACAGCACACAACACCCAGCCATCACGAGGCAGAGAAAATCCCTGACCCCGCCGGGAATCGAACCCGGGAACCCGGGCGTGGGAAGCGAGAACGCTACCGCACGACCACGAGATGCGGGCCCTCAATCATTTTCTGGATACATTCCAACCCCTGTCTTCCTCTACAGTTTCCTCTAGTACCAAGTAATTTATTACCTCATGTCTTAATAGATGTCCTATCATCCAGTCCCTTCTTCTTGTCAGTGCTCTCCATATATTCCTTTCCGTGACGTTTCTGCGACGAACCACCACATTCCTCACCTTATAAGTCTACCTCATTTTTAACATTCTTTTCTAGCACCACATCTGAAATCATTCGATGCTCTTCTGTTTCGGTTTTCGCACAGTTCCTGTTTTTCTACAATACAATACTATGCTCCAAAAGTACATACTCAGAAATTTCTTCCTCAAATTAAAGCTGATGTTTGATACAAGTCGATTTCTCTTGTCCAGGAATGCCCTCTTTGCCATTGCTAGTATGCTTATTATATTCTCCTTGCTCTAACAATCACGAATTATTTTGCTCCATAGGTAGCAGAATTCGTTAACATCATCTACTTCATCATCACCAATTATGATCTTAAGTTTCTCGCTATTCTCATTCCTATTACTTTCATTAGTTTCGTCTTCCATCGATTACCTCTCAATCAGCATTCTGCGCACATTAAACTGTTCATTCCGCTCAACACATCATGTAATTCTTTTGCACCTCCACTGAAGATAGTAATGTCACCAGCGAATCTTATCATTACATGATGTCACCTTGAGCTTTAATCCCTCTCCAATGTATGAATTGAACAGAAGCGGTGAAATACTACGTCGGTGTCTTACACTCATTTTAATCCGAGCACTTCGTTCTTCGTCTTCTACTATTATTGTTCCCTCTTGACTCTTGTGCATATTGTATATTACCCGTCTTTCGCAATAGCTTTCTCAGAATTTCGAACATCTTGCACCATTTGACATTATCGAACACTTTTTTCAAGTCGACAAATCCTACGAAAGCATCTTCACTTTTGTTCAGTCTTGCTTGCAGTACCAACTGTAACGTCACAACTGCTGCACTGGTGCTTTTACCTTTCCTAAGACTAAACTGATCGTCATCTAATACAACTTCAGTCTTCTTTCCCATTGTTTTGCATATTATTATTTCCAGCAACTTAGATGCCTTTTCCAAGTATACCTCTTCCTCTTGCGATTCTTGAACAGAGTATTCGCTGTTACTAGCTGGAATTTATTTCAGAATATAATTAGTCCTTCTCCCCTCTCCCCTCTCATTCCTACTCCCAAGCCCATATTACCCCTTAAATCTTTCTTGTAATCCTTTCTCTACAACCACATACCAAACCCCCATTTATATACTCAATTACCTGTTCAATGTCATCGATTATTTTATCTCTTCATATTCGGCTTGCGACGTCGGCATTTATACGCCAACTGCAGTTGTCGGTGTTGGTTTGCTATCGATTCAGATGGCAACAACCATATCAATGTACTTTTCACAATAACTCAATCTCCGTCATAGCCTCCTCTTCATAATGAGTGGTACTGAAATTATGCCTTTTTCTGCTGTTGTTAATGTTACCAGAAATTCTTCCCATTTCACTTATCCCACTGCATCTGGACTGAGTCTTAGCATTCCCCTTGTTGAGTGGTACTTAAGTAAATAAATCAGTGAAATCAAAGTGAACTAGAAATTAGGATATAAATGAAGAACTTGGTTTAGTTTAGAGAGTTACATACTGGCATTCAGCGGGCAAAACAGCAGAACAGAAGAGACAATGACCATGAAGTCAGCAATTTCCACATAAGCGGGCGCTGTCGATTCAGCCGTCAGGGCATCGCCCAACCAGCTCACGTGTTTCTCAGTTGTCGTATGTGAGCAAAGGCCCTCGCCTACATCCCAAGAGCCAATGACCGACGTTAAGAAGATTCTTCGAGAAACTTTTCAACGTGACAGAAGAGGCAATGACCGGCTCACGTGTTTCTCAGTCGTCACATGTGATCAAAGGCCCTCACCTACATTCCAAGAGCCAACGACCGACGTTAAGAAGATTCTTCGAGAAGCTTTTCAACGTGACAGAAGAGGCAATGACCGTGAAGTCGTTCACCTCCAGTAAACTGAAGTGAATAAATACGCGAGACGCAGTGGGCCAGACAGATGAAGACGGAGACAGATGAAGACGGAGACGGAGACGGAGAGAAGAGACGAAGAAGACGAAGAAGTTTTCAGTCAGTTTCGGTGCTGAAGACCGTCATGCAAGACGAGACTGCATCATGCACAGACGCACCAAGTCCGCCGCTGTAATGGAATAGCAAGCAGCAGCCGCGGCGCCAGAAGACAGAAGTTAAAAGGTATTTGAAGTCTGGTTTTTACATACCCGGGTGACTCGTGCGGACGGGAAGGAGACGGCCTCACATCAGTAGTCACCTGTGAGCTGGGATGAAGGCCTGACAGCCGAAGACTGGCAAGCGGGAGTCCGTGGTTCGAGTCCGCCACACTGGCCTTCCCCCGCCGCGCCACTCCGCTGGCCGACGCAGAACACACGCGGCCGCTTAGAGAAGAGAAACACTGCGACGCGACACCCAAGGTATCATCCGATGCACGATTTCGCTCGCAATAATTAAACGGGCCACCTCGCGCTGCGCGTCTCCAGTCAGCTGGGCGAGACGGCGACACGAGATACACACCGCTACGCGTAATCAGACGCCGCCGCCGCCTCTGCCGCAGCAGAAGACTTCACAAACGACACAGCTGCCGCTCTCCGAACCAGAACATCCCGTAAGATACAGTTGTACAAATCTTCAATAAAAGTTATCTTATGTAAAAATGATGTTTCATTCGACCTCATACCCGAGCCAAGGAAGAACCCACCCTGCCCACATGTTGTTAAGAGAGAAAAGTTAAATTATTTAATATTTTCACCCTGACAGAATGCTTTAGAATGCTCATCCTGACAATTGACAGCATCAAAAGAGAAAACCCAGTTACATTTAGTGACAGAAGTGTCACATTTAGTAACACAACTGTTACATTTGGTATCAGAAGCCGTTTTAGTTGTTACATTTGGTGTCAGAGAAAAAACCCTTGGCTCAATATGAGGTGTGAATGACAGTCACTAAAGGTCCACAGTTAGTATTGTTTAATGTGTGAAATGATAGAGGTTTGCATAGCAGTCGTAATATTTTCTTTATTTAGAAGTGTATTTTCTCTCAAGATTTTAAGGGTTTGTCGAAAATTTTTAAACATCTTTTTTATTCAGTGTGGTAAGATTGTGTAACTAACAGTTTGTAAAATGATGACACGAAATCGTACAAAGTCAGAGTCAGCACCACAAGCGGTTTCTACTGAGGAAGCTATTCAGATCTTAGTTAATCAGATAGAACAGCTTAAAAATGATAATAATGCATTATTTAAACAGTTGTGTGAGGTTAGGCAAACCAGTGCAATCCCTCCCACCCTAGATTCCTCAGCAGCAGCCTTGGTAACTTCTTTTTCAGGTAAACCTGGCGAGGACATAACAGCCTTTTTTGATGATGTAGTAGCAGCTGCAAAGTTAGGATCATGGTCAGATGAACAGCTCTTACAGATGACAAAGTTAAGATTGCTAGGAGAGGCTAAAGCACACGTATTATACCATGAAGAATTACGGAATGCTCCAACATTTGAGGAATTGAAGAAAGGATTGCTTAAACGTTTTCAAAAACAGAACAGCTGTAGATTTTATAGGGAACAGTTAAACACTATCACTCAGAGGCAAAACGAGTCGTTAGAAAGCTTTGTAGATAGGATTAGAAAAGTTAATATTAACACCTATCAGTTTACAACTAGTGATGAAGCAAATAAAGTTATTTTACAAGAGGCAGAAAATAGAGCTCTGGATACATTTTTACGTGGGTTACCTCTTGAAACGTCCCGTCGTGTCAGGGCAGAGTTTCCTAAAAATTTTGCGGAAGCTGTATCTGTGGCGACAGCTTTCGAAGAAATAGACATTGCCACCAGATACAAGGAGAAGCGAAATGTATTTTCAGCAGGAGTACGATGTTTTAGGTGCGATCGACAGGGCCATAGAGCAAAAAACTGCAGACAACCTCAATGCACTAATTGTCAAAGAATAGGTCATACATTCAAGGAATGCTGGTCTAAGAAAGTTTTTGGAAATGGAAAGCAGTTAAACTCAAACGGGAATGTCGGAACCGCCGCCAGGCGTTCCCAATAAAATTTCATGCCATTAAGGCGAATGTGAAGGCGGAATGCTGGTTATCTGCTACCATACAGGATAAAGAGGCAAGGATACTGGTGGATGCAGGCGCAAACGTATCAATAGTAAGTAATGAATGTATTGGAGAAAAGAAATATGACCCTCCAAGGTATAGATTGAGTGGAGTAGGAGGAGGTACAGTGAAGTCATTAGGATGTACATCACTGATTTTCTATATTCACGGTGTACAATTTCAAGAAGATGTAGAAGTGGTAACAAAGGTAACTGACGGGTACGACGCGATCCTAGGGTTGGATTTCCTGAATAAACATCACGCTAAAATCGACCTCAGACAGCAAACCGTAGAACTTAGCGGATTAGTGTTTCAGCTAGGTGACACCGCTGCAAAGGGCCCTCTGCCGCAAGATTTCCCTAACCGGAAGGCGAAATCAACTACACTGCGTGCAACGGCCTTGAAGGTTGATTCGCGGGATCAGATACCATCTAGCTCAGGAAAACTTTTCTGGATGACCGTTGACTCCGAAGTACCTACAGATACAGTGTGTCTAACAGAGCCTTTAGAGGAAAATGAGGAATTAGATGTATCACATTGTTTTGTACGAAGAAGTGTTGTACGGGTTCAAGACGTTGAGGGAGAAAGAAAAGTACCGGTACATATTGACAATTTCGGAGTGGAGGACAAAGAGTTGCATAAGGGAATATTAGTAGCTACAGTCAGTACTTTTGAAGAAGAAGATTTCATTTGGTCAGATATTAACGATGGTCAGAAACCAGACGCCTATAAAACCGCATTACGCCAGAAGATTGAGCATTTGAAAGGAAATGATAGAGACAAGATAGAAGCAGTTTTAGTTGAGTTCCAAGATTTATTTAATGCAGAAGGTCCACTGCCAGCAACAAATATCACACAACATAGGATCCCAACAGGAAATAGCCCCCCAGTTTATAGGAAGCCTTATAGAGTTGCGCATCACTTACAGCCAGTACTGGATGAATTTTTAGAACAGCATCTAAAAGATGGAATTATAGAATATTCTGATTCGCCTTATAATTCAAATATTGTAATTATTCCAAAAAAGTCTCCCGACGGTACGCAACGATATAGATTTTGTTGTGACTACAGACACCTTAACAAACAAACTATCTCAGATGTTTATCCTCTTCCAAACATTACAGATATCATTGACAGTTTGGGTAACAGTAAATACTTTTCAACAATCGATCTACGTACCGGATATCATCAATTGGAAGTTGCTCCTGAAGATAGGCATAAAACAGCATTTTCTACCCCTGCAGGCCATTGGCAATTTAAAAGAATGCCTTTCGGTTTGAAAAATGCACCAGCAACTTTTCAAAGACTACTCGATGGAGTATTGCGAGGACTCAAAACTCAGCAATGTTGTGTATGTCTAGATGATATTATTGTATTCTCCAAAGACATTAATGAACATGCTGTGCGTCTGCGTAATGTTTTTCAGAGACTTAGAAAAGCTAAATTAATATTAAATATGGAAAAATGTAGTTTTGCATTGACAGAGGTTACATACCTAGGGCATGTCATTAGTGAAAAAGGAATTAAAACAGATCCTCGATTAATTTCGGCAGTTAAGGACTTCCCAACACCACAACGCGTTAAGGAAGTACATAGTTTCATTGGTCTCGCATCGTACTACCGGAAATATGTTCAAAATTTCGCTGAAATTGCCCGACCCTTAACCCAATTATTGCAAAAGGGTGCAAAATTTCATTGGTCTGGAGATTGTGAATTAGCATTTCAAACCCTTAAAGATAAGTTAACACACAGTCCAGTATTAGCCTACCCAGATTATAATAAAGAATTTATTTTATCCTGTGACGCAAGTGGTCATTCAGTAGGAGTTGTTTTGAGTCAGAATATTAATGGCACGGAACACCCCATAGCTTACGCTTCGAGACAACTAACAACAGCAGAAAGAAATTATTCCACAACGGAGAAAGAATTGTTAAGTGTTATTTATGGTATCAAATACTTTAAATGCTACTTGTATGGTAGAAAATTCAAGGTTATTACAGACCACGCAGCTTTAAAATGGTTGCTTGGGTTAAAGGATCCCTCTAGTCGTCTCACCCGTTGGTCTCTATGTCTTTCCGAAATGGATTTCGAAGTTATCCATAAACCAGGCAAAAAACACACGAATGCAGATTGCCTAAGTCGGAAAATAGCACTTTGGGAAGCAACAGGCCGAGATACTGAGGACTGGAGAAAGGCACAAGATGAGGATACAGAATGCAAAAAATACGCAACTCAAAAACAATTTTGCTTTGAAGATGGTGTATTATGCCGTAAAACAAAACTTGGACCGCGAATTGTTGTTCCCCTACACCTTAGACAAGAAATAATTGCAGAGGCCCACGATCATATCCTTGCAGGACACGGTGGACAGAGGACAACCGAAAGACGTGTAGCAGAGCGATTTTGGTGGCAAACCAGAAAGCAGGATGTTGCGCAGTACGTTCGTAATTGCATTGCGTGCGCACAACGAGCTGAACTTTCTCGTTCAAAAATACCCTTACAGAGGCTCCCCGAGGCTTCATGTCCATATCAAATCTGCGGAGTGGATCTCTACGGGCCACTTCATAAAACACCGGCTGGTAATAAGTACGTTCTTACAATTATAGATCACTTTTCACGCTATCTATGGTGAGTCTCCCAGATCAGCAAGCAAATACAGTTGCCCAAGCTTTAGTTAAGAACTGGATACTTAAATTTGCCGTACCTGAACCTATTATCACAGATCAGGGATCTAATTTTATGTCTGAATTAATGAAACAGCTATGCCACTTACTAAATATACGTAAATTACGCACAACTCCGTTACACCCTCAGTGCAACGGGCGCACAGAAAGAGTTCATCGGACAATTGGCAAGATGCTTAGTTATTATATTAACGAACAACATTCTAATTGGGATACGTATTTACCAATAATCGTGTCGGTATACAACGCCAAAACGCATGAAGCAACTGGCATGTCACCTTATGAAGTGGTCTATGGGAGAAAAATGCCGTCCCCTTTTGATGTAATCAGGCAGAAAAACGGAAAAGTCGGAGAAACAGTAAGAGATTTCAGTCGAATGATGAAGGATGTATGGAAAAAGGTTCAAAAATCTAATACAAAGGCTTTGGAACGACAGGAACGAATAGGTAATGCCCAAGCTAAATATCCAAATTACAAAATCGGTCAGTGGGCTATGATTTCAACTCCTTACATAGCGAAAGGAAAAACAAAGAAATTTGTAACAAACTACAGAGGTCCTTACCAAATTATTGAGATCACGTCACCAGTCAACGTCAAACTGCAACTGCCCACCCGAACTACTATTGTCCATGCAAGTCGTTTAAAACCTTTTAAGGGCGCTCCAGATGTAATTCCTTCAACAATAGTGTCTGCTTTTCCGAAGGGTGGAGGAAGTTCCCGTAAAGGAAAAAGAGTGGCCACGCCAGCACAACATACAGACATGGCACCATACAATCTTCGATCAAGGGTAGGAATGTCCTAGTGGAATCTTAGTAGACTGTGGATAATATACAAATGTAAATAATTAATGCATGATAATGGTTTATTTTTTTATATAAAAAAAAGTTG
The DNA here is from genome assembly GCF_023898315.1 of Schistocerca nitens. Taxonomy (NCBI): domain Eukaryota; kingdom Metazoa; phylum Arthropoda; class Insecta; order Orthoptera; family Acrididae; genus Schistocerca; species Schistocerca nitens. The sequence continues at coordinate 953,895,915 of NC_064617.1, forward strand.
AACGTAGAAACACGTATATCTTGTAGTTAACAATGTATTCCTTCTTTTCTTTGTTTTTGTTTTTACTAGGTTGGTAGGTCCACAACCATGTTGTTTGCTTTTTTCAGACAAACGCCGTGCAAACATTTCCTACACAAAACCTGTCCTACCTCAATGACTCCCTTGACAGTTCCCTTCTGAAGTCATTAGATATGTTCATAAACTCACAGCAAGGCAAAATTGATGCCAATGTTATGATGCAACATGTCTTAAAATTAAAAGGTGAACGCAAAACTAAAATTATAATGCTAGGAACAGGTATATCTGCAACCTTTGTGTTGGTGTTTCTGCTTTGTACAGTTTTGTTTTATTTAAGAAGAAAAAATAAGCCAAATAATAATATACCACTTCATCAAATCCCTGTTAACTGGATACCACACTCTTAACTGGTGTACTTCAGTGGTTACTTTTGAGCATTAGTGTATTAATTTTGTTTATTGTACTTCACTCTTTATTAAACAGTATTATGTTAAAGTAAACAGTACTGTAGAATAGATATTCTTGCATTAGTGTAGGGTACATTAAACAGGTGTTGCTATGTAATTTTCTAAGTGAAAAATCTATTTTTGTTTATTCATTGTCATCAAGATTTGTTACACATATTACAACGATTTATGTGTGCACTATGTGATTCATGACCGTACAGTGCTATAGTAAAGTGCTAAAGTATTTTAAACATACTTAATGTGAAGCGTGTGTAATCTTCTAAGTCGAGAGTTTCATTGCTTATGTTAGTGCTTTTGCCGAGTGAAGAGTGGAGGAATGTTGAGTGGTAAATTCGAGGGCGAATTTCTCCGAAGGGTGGAGGAATGTTGAGTGGTACTTAAGTAAATAAATCAGTGAAATCAAAGTGAACTAGAAATTAGGATATAAATGAAAAACTTGGTTTAGTTTAGAGAGTTACATACTGGCATTCAGCGGGCAAAACAGCAGAACAGAAGAGACAATGACCATGAAGTCATCAAGTTCCACATAAGCGGGCGCTGTCGATTCAGCCGTCAGGGCATCGCCCGACCGGCTCACGTGTTTCTCAGTTGTCGTATGTGAGCAAAGGCCCTCGCCTACATCCCAAAAGCCAATGACCGACGTTAAGAAGATTCTTCGAGAAGCTTTTCGACGTGACAGAAGAGGCAATGACCGGCTCACATGTTTCTCAGTCGTCACATGTGATCAAAGGCCCTCACCTACATTCCAAGAGCCAACGACCGACGTTAAGAAGATTCTTCGAGAAGCTTTTCAACGTGACAGACGAGGCAATGACCGTGAAGTCGTTCACCTCCAGTAAACTGAAGTGAATAAATACGCGAGACGCAGTGGGCCAGACAGATGAAGACGGAGACAGATGAAGACGGAGACGGAGACGGAGATGGAGACGAAGACGGAGACGGAGACGGAGAGAAGAGACGAAGAAGACGAAGAAGTTTTCAGTCAGTTTCGGTGCTGAAGACCGTCATGCAAGAAGAGACTGCATCATGCACAGACGCACCAAGTCCGCCGCTGTAATGGAATAGCAAGCAGCAGCCGCGGCGCCAGAAGACAGAAGTTAAAAGGTATTTGAAGTCTGGTTTTTACATACTCGGGTGACTCGTGCGGACGGGAAGGAGACGGCCTCACATCAGTAGTCACCTGTGAGCTGGGATGAAGACCTGACAGCCGAAGACTGGCAAGCGGGAGTCCGTGGTTCGAGTCCGCCACACTGGCCTTCCCCCGCCGCGCCGCTCCGCTGGCCGACGCAGAACACACGCGGCCGCTTAGAGAAGAGAAACACTGCGACGCGACACCCAAGGTATCATCCGATGCACGATTTCGCTCGCAATAATTAAACGGGCCACCTCGCGCTGCGCGTCTCCAGTCAGCTGGGCGAGACGGCGACACGAGATACACACCGCTACGCGTAATCAGACGCCGCCGCCGCCGCCGCTGTCGCAGCAGAAGACTTCACAAACGACACAGCTGCCGCTCTCCGAACCAGAACATCCCGTAAGATACAGTTGTACAAATCTTCAATAAAAGTTATCTTATGTAAAAATGATGTTTCATTCGACCTCATACCCGAGCCAAGGAAGAACCCACCCTGCCCACATGTTGTTAAGAGAGAAAAGTTAAATTATTTAATATTTTCACCCTGACAGAATGCTTTAGAATGCTCATCCTGACAATTGACAGCATCAAAAGAGAAAACCCAGTTACATTTAGTGACAGAAGTGTCAAATTTAGTAACACAACTGTTACATTTGGTATCAGAAGCCGTTTTAGCTGTTACACCCTTTACAGATTTTTTAGCTTCCCTACCATGTTCAAACTTTTGACATTCCATGTTAAGACTCGTAGAACGCTATACTTTCGTTGGTTGTTGAATCCCTTTCTCACAGTCACCTCCCCATTGGCTATCCCCTCCCCTGAGATCCGCAAGGGACTAGTCCGGAATATTTTGCCACTGGCGTTGTAACTGTGACCGGAACGATTGCGGGGTGGCCGTGAACGAAAGCATGGCGGGACCAAAGGAGAACAGCCCACGAACAAACAAGACAGACGAAGGGGAAACGATGGACGCGCAAAACGACAGACGACCGAGCAAGACACCAAGAACAACAACATGCAAGAAGAAACGGGTTCACAAGCAAAAACATCACGAAATCAACATCGCCCACTAGTACACGGAAATAAGCAAAGTAAACACGGTGTCTGTAAGCGAGATATCGAGTGTCTCAGGCGAATATCAGACTGCATCGATGACCTTTTTTTTTTCTTTATTATCATTTTCAAACGTTATACAGGTAGGCCGGCAGCGACAAAACTACGCCACTCTTCGGCCACAGATAATACAATTAGTACATAAAGAGAGATAGAAAAACAAAACAAGATGGTGCATAAAAACAGTAGACAAAGTAAAATACATGGAGCCCTTCACAGGAGCAGTGAAATAAAAAACGTTCAGCACTTGTACACGAATATAGACGACAGAAATGACACATGTGATCGATGGAGCACAAACGGTGAACCCTAAAGCAGTAACACAGAGCCACACACAAACCGTTGGCGATGATATCTGGCGCACAAATAGTCACTGCTCACGTACAAATCTGGGAACCTGCCAAAGGGAAAAGGTTGGGGTACGAGGGAGAGGGGGAGGGTGTAGATTCCAGTGGCAGAGGGGCAGGAAAGGAGGAGGGGGTAGGGGAAGCCCAGGGGGAGAGGTGGGAGGGAAGAAAAGAGGAGGGAGAGAAGGGAGAGGGTGCCCTTGGGAAAAACACAGGGGGAGGAAGGGGAGGATCAAAGTTGGTAGGAGAGGTACATGGAGGGAATGAGGGCATCACCAAGGAGGGGGAGTGGGCAGAAGCCACCTTGGGCAAGAGTGTGAGGGTCAAGAGATGGAGAGCGGGTGGGATGTGGGAATACAAGTGTGGCAGCAGATGGGGGTGGGAAAGGATGGGAGAGACAAGTGAGTGAGGGGGATCAAGTTTGTGGGTGGTGTAGAGGATCTGTATCTGTTCAAGGAAAAGGAGGAGGTGCAGGAACGGAATTAGGTCATACAGGATCTGCTTGGGGGAGGAGAGGCGGATGCAACAGGCGAGGCAGAGCACATGGCATTCCAGGATTTGAAGGGATTTGTAAAAGGTAGGAGGGGTGGAGATCCAGGCGTGATGGGCATAGTATAGGGCGGATGAGGGATTTACAGGTGTGGTGGATGGCGGAGGGGTCCAGACCCCATGTGCAGCCAGAAAGGAACTTGAGGAGGTGGTGTCTGGAGCGTGTCTTGGATTGTCCGTAGATGGGGGATCCAGGAGGGGCGACGGTCAAGGGCAAGGTACTTGAGGGTGGGGGTGAGTTTGCTAGGACAGCCGTAGATGGTGATATAGAAATCGAGGAGTCGGAAGGAAGGGGTGGTTTTGCCTACAACGATCGCCTGGGTCTTTGAAGGATTGACATTGAGCAACCACTGGTTACACCAAGTGGTGAACCGGTCTCTCGCTGTGTGAGATTCAGGGTACATCGCTATTGGCTTCTGGGACCAAGTACTTCCCAAGGGCGCCCTCACATTATACGCGGGCCAGGAGCGCGCGCAGCCACGGCTTATGGCGCGACGGCTGCACAGACCTCTAGTGGTCATCGAGGTCCATGCCGTCTGGCGCGGATTCGAAACCCACGGCGCTCAGTACCAGAACTGGAGAGATCATCCTGACAATTTTTCAGTTACAAGCCATTTGTCCTGCGCCGTTTGTCATTGCTGCTTCTTACATCTTTTAAAAACATTTGTCACCCAGGATATTACAGTTCTCGGAATATCTGTCTGATCTTCCATCATCTTTGACAAGTCAGATGGCAGAATGAGGGTACATTCTTATGCCGAATGTCTTTGAACACCATTTTCTGACGATTTTTACTCAAAATTTAAGCAGTAGCAAGATGCGAACCGGGGATCGTGGACCTTGTGATTACTAATCAAAGACACTACCCATAGGCAACGTGTGTCAACCTCATCATGAAACACTCGGTGAATAAAGTTCAGAAAAACTGCGCTCAATTTTAAGCAGAACCAAGTCTTTCACACATCTCTATGTTTATGACCTCTGACCTCCTGAACAATGTGTCGTAGAATGATACAATTCTGCATACGCTGAGTGGGGGAAATAAAAGTGTACCAGACGTGTGGATACGATTGGGCGTGAATGTCTGGCAGTATTAACGAAGGAGGTAAAGACCTACAGTTACTTCCAACAGCAAAGATTTATTGCTCACACAGCCACCAGAACCTTGGAGCATATTTAGACAATTTTTCACATCTGTCAGACCTGTCAGTGAGCGATAACTTTGTGTGGGGAGCCTTCGCGCCTAAGGTATATTGTAATAATTTCTGTAACAGTTGTGTTACTAAATGTGACACTTCTGTCACTAAATGTAACTGGGTTTTCTCTTTTGATGCAAGTCAATTGTCAGGATGAGCATTCTAAAGCATTCTGTCAGGGTGAAAATATTAAATAACTTTTCTCTCTTAACAACATGTGGGCAGGGTGGGTTCTTCCTTGGCTCGGGTATGAGGTCGAATGAAACATCATTTTTACATAAGATAACTTTTATTGAAGATTTGTACAACTGTATCTTACGGGATGTTCTGGTTCGGAGAGCGGCAGCTGTGTCGTTTGTGAAGTCTTCTGCTGCGGCAGCGGCAGCGGCAGCGGCGGCGGCGGCGGCGTCTGATTACGCGTAGCGGTGTGTATCTCGTGTCGCCGTCTCGCCCAGTTGACTGGAGACACGCAGCGCGAGGTGGCCCGTTTAATTATTGCGAGCGAAATCGTGCATCGGATGATACCTTGCGTGTCGCGTCCCAGTGTTTCTCTTCTCTAAGCGACCGCGTGTGTTCTGCGTCGGCCAGCGGAGCGGCGCGGGGGGGGAAGGCCAGTGTGGCGGACTCGAACCACGGACTCCCGCTTGCCAGTCTTCGGCTGTCAGGTCTTCATCCCAGCTCACAGGTGACTGCTGATGTGAGGCCGTCTCCTTCCCGTCCTCACGAGTCACCCGGGTATGTAAAAATCCGACTTCAAATACCTTTTAACTTCTGTCTTCTGGCGCCGCGGCTGCTGCTTACTATTCCATTACAGCGGCGGACTTGGTTCGTCTGTGCATGATGCAGACTCTTCTTGCATGAGGGTCTTCAGCACCGAAACTGACTGAAACTACTGCTACTCTTCTTTCCTTCCTTCTTCGTCTCTCGTCTCGTCTCCGTCCCCGTCTCCGTCTTCGTCTCCGTCTCCGTCTTCATCTCGGTCTCCGTCTCCGTCTTCATCTTCATCTTCATCTTCATCTTCATCTTCATCTTCATCTTCATCTTCATCTGTCTGGCCCACTGCGTCTCGCGTATTTATTCACTTCAGTTTACTGGAGGTGAACGACTTCACGGTCATTGCCTCTTCTGTCACGTTGAGAAGCTCCTCGAAGAATCTTCTTAACGTCGGTCATTGGCTCTTGGAATGTAGGCGAGGGCTTTTGATCCCATGTGACGACTGAGAAACACGTGATCCGGGTATTGCCTCTTCTGTCACGTTGAATAGCTTCTCGAAGAATCTTCTTTACGTCGGTCATTGGCTCTCTGGATGTAGGCGAGGGCCTTTGCTCACATACGACAACTGAGAAACACGTGAGCCGGTCGGGCGATGCCCTGACGGCTGAATCGACAGCGCCCACTTATGTGGAACTTGCTGACTTCACGGTCATTGTCTCTTCTGTTCTGCTGTTCGGCCCGCTGTTTCCGAGTATGTAACTCTCTAAACTAAACCAAGTTTTTCATTTATATTCTAATTTCTAGTTCACTTTGATTTCACTAATTTATTTACATAAGTACCACTCAACATTTCATAGTCCACAGGAACTGCAGCAGAAAATTTCGGATGAGACTGTAGCGGTTGCAACAGTCCAGCTTCTTCTCTGCCTTGAGCAGCTTGCTGACCAGTGCCAAAAAACGTCCAGGAGATGTATGGTGGTCACATTCAACATCTGCTAGGGTCAGGTTAGTACTTTACTTGCTTTTCTCTGCTGTGTACCCTGGAAGTCTATTCTTTACATTCAGGGATATATGCAATTACCACCTGCAAACTGTCTCACGAACATACTGGGCAATAAAGAAGAAATTAATTAAAACTGCATATTGATGATGAAGTTTTATTGCGTGAACAGCGAAAACTAAGTAATATGTCTTTTTTCACCTTTTTGTGGATTGTGTATCGAGAAAATTTTTCTAAAAGATTTGAAATGAAATGACAACTTTGTTGGATATCGCTAACTTCTCTCATTCTCACACATTGGATGATTAAATTTTCGGGTATCTGCGCGCCGTCATTTCGCCTGACAAAAGACAAACACACAGCTTTTAGCTGTAATACTTGTTTTATTGTATTATTAACATAATATTATACCTCTTCATTAGTAGATTGTGGAAGCATTTTAAATTTATAACTTCGGTCAATAATTTCGTGAAATCGGTATGCATGCAACAGTATGCGTACCTAATATGTTCCAAAACACCAAGCATAAAGCTGGCCGGTGTGACCTACCGGTTCTAGGCGCTTCAGTCTGGAACCGCGCGGCCATTCGGTCGCAGATTCGAATTCTGCCTCGGGCATGGATGTGTGTGACGTCCTTAGGTTAGTTAGGATTAAGTAGTTCTGAGTTCTAGTGGACTGATAACCTCAGACAATAAGTCCGATAGTGCTCAGAGCCATTTGAACCATGCATAAAAACGGAATTTTCCGGTGCTCATACCTGGGGTTTTATTGGTGACAAAACGTGGGGTCTAGTGTTTGTGATAGCCCTTGGGATAGGGACATCTGTATACTGAGCAGAAGGATCGTCTTAGTGTTCCTGTTCTACAGTAGCCGGCCGGAGTGGCCGTGCGGTTAAAGGCGCTGCAGTCTGGAACCGCAAGACCGCTACGGTCGCAGGTTCGAATCCTGCCTCGGGCATGGATGTTTGTGATGTCCTTAGGATAGTTAGGTTTAACTAGTTCTAAGTTCTAGGGGACTAATGACCTCAGCAGTTGAGTGCCATAGTGCTCAGAGCCATTTGAACCATTTGTTCTACAGTACAGCGTCAAAGTATGAATATCACACATTTCGTCCTGGTTAGACAAATGGTGCAAATCTGTTGGTTCTTTCTGCATTCTAAATGGTCTACGGTGGATTTGATGGGACTTATGGAGGCATTATTAGTTAATGGGCGTTTCCTCGGAAAACACGACAAAAAATTCTTTTTGTCGTCGTCAGAGGATGAAAACGCAGCCGAGGATTCCAAGATGACTATGCACAGCAAATGGCTGAAGTTTTTATGATATGTTCTTAAGATCCTTATCTAGAATAGCCTTGAATATTTCTTGATATCTTTATGCGTTTTCAAGACACACAGGTTCAAACTTACAGGGCTTCTATACGATAAATTTGATGTGAGGCGAAATCTAAATAATATATAACTGCAAAAAATTGCTAAAATTTTAACGGTATATTCTCTAGGCATTTACCTCGAAGACCATTTCTCAGTTTTTAAAAATCTTTATCCACTGTCGAGAAACACCCCAAGAACTTGTGTCTTGGGTATCATAACCCAGTCTCGGATTCCGAGACGGCTACGCGCAGCAAATGACAGTAATTTTTGCGACGTATTAATAAGATCCATATCTGGAAGCACACTGAAAAATTTCTCCATACCTTTATCCATTTCCGAGATACACACGTTCGAAATGACCCTTTTTCACACGTAAAATCCGGTGTGAGGCGACAAAGTGACGTAGGTCGGAGAAATGCGTTGTTAACTGTCTCTAGTATCATCTGGGAACCCCAGGTTGTAGTGCTGAAGCACGTGCAAACTTTTCTTTTTTGCACTTAAAATCCGGTCTGAGATGTAAAATTAGATTTGCTTATTTCGTAAGCAAATTATCTAAATTTTGCTGATCAATACATTTCTTTTCACACGAATTACATGCTCTGCTGCAACAGGGAAAATTAGGGTAACCAGTAGAAAAACGCTTTTAACGAAGCACAACACTGCAAATACATTTCTATTTATTTAAAAGATTGGGACTGAAAATTGGGGTAGCAGCTGCCACCCTGTACCTTCCTCAGCTCCTTTAAAAATTTTCCCAAAATCATGCAGTCATATTAACGACTTCTTATGCTGAGAGAGAAGAAGACAGTGACAGTGGCAGAGCGGCCGAAAAGTAATAAATGGTTGTGGCGATATGGCTGTGTGAGAAAAAGAGAGGGACAGAGTGCCAGTGGTACGTAAGAGGGGGGGGGGGTGAGCACGAAGAGAAAGATAAAAAGAAAAAGAAATTTGTGAAGGTAGAGGAGAGCCACAGGTAATGACAGAAAGTGTATATGACAATGACAACTAAGAAGAACGAGACAGTCACAATGAGAAGAGACGACAGGAGTTGGAAGGAAGGAATGAGATATTAGCAGTGAGAGCAAGGAGGAGACAGTGACAGTAGGAGGAGATTGAAGTAGTAGTAGAGAACGAAGGGTACTGTGGTTGTGACACAGGAGACAATGATTGAGTAACACAATGAAATAATGTCGATGAGTTTGGCTGAGTAAGCGAGTAAGAAAGGACAACTGGTAGTGGATGGTTAAGAGCGAATTACGGCGTTGAACCAGTGTGTGTGAGTGAACTACAGTTACGGGAGCTTGTGGCAGTTTCAAGTAAGCTGCACCGTTTAAAAGAGCGCCAATATATTCGAATGCCAACTTTTACAGTTGCTGAGAAAGATGGAATGAGGCAGCTGGAACCACACTTTTCACTCTGAGTCTTTTAAATAAACAGGATCATCCTTGCATTTTTTGTGCAACAGTAGGAGTGTTTTTCCGCTGGTATTAATTATCAAACATTTGTTTTTCCTGAAAGCCAAGTATATAGGCAAACGGCAACCTGATGCTGTTTCTGGGTTCCAGGATAGTTGCTTCGCAATGTAGCTAATCCTCGAAGCGAAGTCCATCACAAAAAGGAAAGGTAAATTTTTTCAACCTAAGCAAAAATTCGTATCGAAGGAATTGAGTTCATTTACACAAACATTTTCATATCAGCAGAACAATGTTTTCATTGAAGCCATACAATCTTTGTAAAATTTTATTTTAGAATACCCGTTAGAAATCCATATTTCGTACATGTAAATCAATTTAATTGATCACACTGTATTTTGTTACCATGTGCATCGGTAGCAACGAAACACTATAACACATGAAATGTGGGACCAACTCCTCTGTCTCATTGCAAAATTGTATCACATAATAACACAGAAAGCTGTTACGTAATATTCAAAATCAATTTAGACTGCTTTCGAACGTAACATTTGATCAGTACATGCTGGAAGACGAAGCATTGTATTTACTTATAGAGTTGTCATTGAAAGGCACCAGATAAATTAAAATGACAAGAAACGGGATCAGAATATTAAATCCTTCAGAGATGTTACAGACTGGCTAAATCTAAGAGTAATTTTGAGATCAGCAAAACATTCATTTAATATGTGACACTTAACAGCCACTTTTAAATTTCATAACAATTTCACGGATTCTATTTCGCTAAGACGGGAGACAAAACATTCATTTAATATGTGACACTTAACAGCCACTTTTAAATTTCGTAACAATTTCACAGATTTTATTTCGCTAAGACGGGAGACAGTTTTGAGGCTGTAATAGTTGATTCAAGTTTGGTTCCTAACACATTAATAAATATCCAACAAATGTGGCATGCAACAGAAAAGTTCTTTGAAGTTAGTATCAGTATAAATGAAAATAGAGCAGCTTAGTTTCGTAGTTTAAAGCATTTTTGTTCTTCGTTTTCTGACATCATATTTCTTAAACTGGTGGGGAGAATGATGCCTTCAAGTACATTTTAGAGAAATACGAAGCGTCACTTTTGGAGTGTGATGTAGCGTTGCCGCAGTGACTTACATGCGCAATGCTTTTACTTTTTGAGAATGACAACCAAATGTAAGTTCGCAACAGTGTAAAAACATTTGACGTCAGTTACGAGAGACTTCTTTGAGCTTTGTGCAAAATAAATGTTATGGTGCGATTTATCAATATTTACATTGCTAATAGATACAGTACGTTTCTACCATTTGTAGACTTAGAGAAAGCTTTTGACAATGTTGACTGGAATACTCTCTTTCAATACAGGGAGCGAAAGGCTATTTACAATTTGTACAGAAACCAGATGGCAGTTATAAAAGTCGAGGGGCATGAATGGGAAGCAGTGGTTGGGAAAGGCGTGAGACAGGGTTGTAGCCTCTCCCCGATGTTATTCAATTTGTATATTGAGCAAGCAGTAAAGGAAACAAAAGAAAAATTCGGAGTAGGTATTAAAATTCATGGAGAAGAAGTAAAAACTTTGAGGTTCGCCGATGACATTGTGAACCTGTCAGAGACAGCAAAGGACTTGGAAGAGCAGTTGAACGGAATGGACGGTGTCTTGAAAGGAGGATATAAAATGAACATCAACAAAAACAAAACGAGGATAATGGAATGTAGTCAAATTAAATCGGGTGATGCTGAGGGAATTAGATTAGGAAATGAGACACTTAAAGTAGTAAAGGAGTTTTGCTATTTAGGGAGTAAAATAACTGAGGATGGTCGAAGTAGAGAGGATATAAAATGTAGACTGGTAATGGCAAGGAAAGCGTTTCTCAAGAAGAGAGATTTGTTAACATGGAGTATAGATTTAAGTGTGAGGAAGTCGTTTCTGAAAGTATTTGTATGGAGTGTAGCCATGTATGGAAGTGAAACATGGACGATAACTAGTTTGGACAAGAGGTGAATAGAAGCTTTCGAAATGTGGTGCTACAGAATAATGCTGAAGATAAGGTGGGTAGATCACGTAACTAATGAGGAGGTATTGGATAGAATTGGGAGAAGAGAAGTTTGTGGCACAACTTGACTAGAAGAAGGGATCGGTTGGTAGGACATGTTTTGAGGCATCAAGGGATCACAAATTTAGCATAGGAGGGCACCGTGGAGGGTAAAAATCGTAGAGGGAGACCAAGAGATGAATACACTAAGCAGATTCAGAAGGATGTGGGTTGCAGTAGGTACTGGGAGATGAAGAAGCTTGCACAGGATAGAGTAGCATGGAGAGCTGCATCAAACCAGTCTCAGCACTGAAGACCACAACAACAACAACAATAGATACAGAAACGTATCAGCACAAGTGAACTTCGGAACCAGAAACAGGGAGCTAATGTAGCCATTCAACTCCTCACATTACAGTAACGGCATCACCAAGTTGGATTTCTGGCATGTTGTATTGAATGGCGACCCAGACTTTAACAACCCCTTGGTCCAGCCACATTAATAAGTCCATCGCTTTTGTTCGAAGTCAACGTGCAATAACAACTCCCCATCAGCAGGTAATTGCAGTAGTACTGGACGGTATACAGGGTGAAGCGAAATTCGCGCACCCTGGCTTCGCATCGCAACTCCTCACATGGTAGCGATAAACAAATGCCTGTCACAAAAATTCGTCCAGCGAGTACATCAGACAGAGAAAAGACGTTAAGGAGTGGCAATCTGGCAACACCTTAACCAGACGTATGATAACTAACTCTGTCGGCACAGAGTCCTCGTGCTTTGTAGAATGCCGGCCCGGTAACTCAGCGTGTTCAGTCAGAGGGTTAGCTGCCCTCTGTAATAAAAAAAAAAAAAAAAAAAACTGAGTTAATGGATCAACGACGAAGTGAAACGGGTGTCTTGCGACGTCCGCCCCGAGCAGATGCAACGATCAAAAAAGAACAAAATCAGATTAAAAAAAAAGTTGGTGCAGTGGATGGAGTTTTGAGTTAGCATGCAACAAGCCGATGGTTCGATCCCGCATTAAGGCCTATGTTTTTTATTTGGTAAATGCAGTGCAGGTGGTACGGTACCTGGCATATTAATCGTCAACAGTGACTGCAGCAGGTCCTCTAGAAAACACTTACACTTACATACTACATCGTAGAAATGGAAGATTGGTCAGGTTTGAAAGAAGCCCTTTTCATGTCATGGAATTTCAGAATTACCTCATCCACTAGGTGCGAAACCTGTTTTCTTTGCATCCTCCTCCAATGGTCCCAGAGATTACTAGCAACTACTATTCTTGCGTCGTTCAGGACCACACATTTCGTTAGAGCCTTACGTTACCATAAGTACTAGCTATGTGCTTTGCGAATAATGTCCAAACTCGGTTACTATTTGTATGTGTTACCACCAAGGTTCCATGCCATTCAACACTGAGTCTTGCAACCGCATGCTGTTTAGTTCAAATGGTTCGAATGGCTCTCAGCCCTATGGGACTTAACTTCTAAGGTCAACAGTAGCGGTCGCGCGGTTCCAGACTGTAGCGCCTAGAAACACTCGGCCACCCCGGCCGGCTACTGTTTAGTATGTATTTCAATGTACAGGGTGATTCAAAAAGAATACCACAACTTTAAAAATGTGTATTTAATGAAAGAAACATAATATAACCTTCTGTTATACATCATTACAAAGAGTATTTAAAAAGGTTTTTTTTCACTCAAAATCAAGTTCAGAGATGTTCAATATGGCCCCCTCCAGACACACGAGCAATATCAACCCGATACTTCAACTCGTTCCACACTCTCTGTAGCATATCAGGCGTAACAGTTTGCATAGCTGCTGTTATTTCTCGTTTCAAATCATCAATGGTGGCTGGGAGAGGTGGCCGAAACACCATATCCTTAACATACCCCCATAAGAAAAAATCGCAGGGGGTAAGATCAGGGCTTCTTGGAGGCCAGTGATGAAGTGCTCTGTCACGGGCTGCCTGGCGGCCGATCCATCGCCTCGGGTAGTTGACGTTCAGGTTTCATAACTAACCTTTTTCGTAGGACTCTCCATACAGTTGATTGTGGAATTTGCAGCTCTCTGCTAGCTCTGCGAGTCGATTTTCCTGGGCTGCGAACAAATGCTTGCTGGATGCGTGCTACATTTTCATCACTCGTTCTCGGCCGTCCAGAACTTTTCCCTTTGCACAAACACCCATTCTCTGTAAACTGTTTATACCAACGTTTAATACACCACCTATCAGGAGGTTTAACGCCATACTTCGTTCGAAATGCACGCTGAACAACTGTCGTCGATTCACTTCTGCCGTACTCAATAACACAAAAAGCTTTCTGTTGAGCGGTCGCCATCTTAGCATCAACTGACGCTGACGCCTAGTCAACAGCGCCTCAAGCGAACAAATGTACAACTAAATGAAACTTTATAGCTCCCTTAATTCGCCGACAGATAGTGCTTAGCTCTGCCTTTTGTCGTTGCAGAGTTTTAAATTCCTAAAGTTGTGGTATTCTTTTTGAATCACCCTGTATTATTACTATTTCTTTCCTTTCTCAGACGTTATGTCTGTTTAAAAATGGAATGTGACGCGGACCTTGATCAAGCGTAACTTCCTTTTAACTGTACGGTATATCTTACATTGTATTTAGGAACTTCCGGGTAATTTAACATGTATCAATAATTACAGATTTCTGTAGTTGTATATATACGTTTGGATGTAGCTGTATTGCGTTGCTGTACTGGTGGATATTGTGTGATATGACTCAAAAATGGTTCAAATGGCTCTGAGCACTATGGGACTTAACATCTATGGTCATCAGTCCCCTAGAACGTATAACTACTTAAACCTAACTAACCTAAGGACATCACACAACACCCAGTCATCACAAGGCATAGAAAATCCCTGACCCCGCCGGGAATCGAACCCGGCAGCCCGTGCGCGGGAAGCGAGAACGCTACCGCACGACCACGGGCTGCTGGTATGACTCCTGTAGTTGATAGTATAATTGGTATAATGTCAACTTTAGCCTGATGCCACATGTCCTTGACTTACTCAGCCAGTTGGATGTATTTTTCAATTTTTTCTCCTGTCTTCTGTTTATTTGTTGTATTGGGTATGGATATTTCGATTAGTTGCGTTAATTTCTTCTTTTTATTGGTGAGTATGATGTCAGGTTTGTTATGTGGTGTTGTTTTATCTGTTATAATGGTTCTGCTCCAGTATATTTTGTATTCACCATTCTCCAGTACATTTTGTGGTGCATACTTGTATGTGGGAACGTGTTGTTTTATTAGTTTATGTTGTATGGCAAGTTGTTGATGTATTATTTTTGCTACATTGTCATGTCTTCTGAGGTATTCTGTATTTGTATTTGCTAGCATTGTACATCCGCTTGTGATGTGGTCTACTGTTTCTATTTGTTGTTTGCAAAGTCTGCATTTATCTGTTGTGGTATTGGGATCTTTAATAATATGCTTGCTGTAATATCTGGTGTTTATTGTTTGATCCTGTATTGCAATCATAAATTCTTCCATCTCACTGTATATATTGCCTTTTCTTAGCCATGTGTTGGATGCGTCTTGATCAATGTGTGGCTGTGTTAGATGATATGGGTGCTTGCCATGTAGTGTTTGCTTTTTCCAATTTACTTTCTTCGTATCTGTTGATGTTATGTGATCTAAAGGGTTGTAGAAGTGGTTATGAAATTGCAATGGTGTAGCCGATGTATTTATATGAGTGATTGCTTTGTGTATTTTGCTAGTTTCTGCTCGTTCTATAAAGAATTTTCTTAAATTGTCTACCTGTCCATAATGTAGGTTTCTTAATGTCGATAAATCTCCTTACTCCTTCCTTTCTGCTTAATGTGAATCTTTCTGTTGCTGAATGTATGTCATGTATTATATATTTGTGGCATTGTGATCGTGTAAGTTAATTGAGTGCTTCTAGGCCTGTGTTACTCCATTTCACTACTCCAAATGAGTAGGTCAATATTGGTATAGCATAAGTATTCATAGCTTTTGTCTTGTTTCTTGCTGTCAATTCTGTTTTCAGTATTTTTGTTAGTCTTTGTCTATATTTTTCTTTTAGTTCTTCTTTAATATTTGTATTAACTATTCCTATTTTTTTGTCTGTATCATAGATATTTATAGGCATCTGTTTTTCCCATCGCTTCTATGCATTCGCCGTGGTTATCCAATATGTAATCTTCTTGTTTAGTATGTTTTCCCTTGACTATGCTATTTTTCTTATATCTGTCTGTTCCAAAAGCCATATTTATATCATTGCTAAACACTTCTGTTATCTTTAGTAATTGGTTGAGTTTTTGATTTTTTGCTGCCAATAGTTTTACATCATCCATGTATAGCAAATGTGTGACTTTGTGTGGGTATGTTCCAGTAATATTGTATCCATAATTTGTATTGTTTAGCATGTTGGATAGTGGGTTCAGAGCAAGGCAGAACCAGATAGGACTTAATGAGTCTCGTTGGTATATTCCATGCTTAATCTTTATGGGCTGTGATGTGATATTATTTGAATTTGTTTGGATATTAAGTGTGGCTTTCCAATTTTTCATTACTATGTTTAGGAACTGTATCAATTTAGGATCTAGTTTGTATATTTCCAATATTTGTAGTAACCATGAGTGGGGTACACTATCAAAAGCTTTTTGGTAATCAATGTATGCATAGTGTAGCGACCTTTGTCTAGTTTTAGCTTGATATGTCACCTCTGCATCTATTATCAGTTGCTCTTTACATCCTCGTGCTCCTTTGCAACAGCCTTTTTGTTCTTCATTTATAATTTTGTTCTGTGTTGTATGTGTCATTAATTTCTGTGTAATGACTAAAGTTAATATTTTGTATATTGTTGGTAGGCATGTTATGGGGCGACATTCTGCTGGGTTTGCTGTGTCTGCATGATCTTTAGGTTTCAGATAAGTTATTCCATGTATACGTGTATCAGGGAATGTGTATGGGTCTGCAATGTAACTGTTAAATAATTTAGTTAGATGCGAATGTGTTGAGGTGAACTTCTTTAGCCAGAAATTTGCTATTTTATCTTTCCCAGGGTCTTTTCAATTGTGCGTTGAATTAATTGCTCGGGTGACTTCATGTTGCAAAATTATCACTTCAGGCATTTGTGGTATCACCTTGTATGTGTCTGTTTCTGCTTGTATCCACCGTGCATGTCTGTTATGTTGTACCGGGATTGACCATATGTTGCTCCAGAAGTGTTCCATGTCTGTTATGTGTGGTGGATTGTCTATTTTAATGTGTGTCTTATATATTGTCTGGTAAAATCTCTTTTGGTTTGTGTTGAATGTTTCGTTTTGTTTCCTTCTATTTTCACTTTTTTTGTATCTTCTAAGTCGTTTGGCCAATGCTTGTAATTTCTGCTTCTTTTGATCTGATTGCTCTATCGCTTCTTGTTGTGAGAGTTCACCTAACATTTTTCGTTTTTTGTCTGATATTTCATTTCTTATAAATTGTGTTAGCTGTCCGATGTCTTTTCTCGGTTTTTCTATTCTGATCTGTAGCCTGTGTTGCCATGCTGGTTTTGTGGGTTTCTTCTGTGTGTTGATTGGTTCTGATCTCTGCCTAATGTGTATATTTAGTGTGGTGAATGCTCCTATATAAACCAGTAGTTGTAACTCTTCCATAGTTGTATTTTCCTTTATTTTGTTGTGTATAATTGTGTTGACAGTTGTTATTGATGTTGCGGCTTGTGGGTTATTTGGTGGTCTATGCAAGAATGGTCTAATGTATGTATGTGTGTCTTTGTATTCTAAATATGTCAGCTGAAAGTTTTCTTCTATATCTAACATGTTTGTCACTTCGTGTTCTATTTGTGCTTGTTCTGGTGGCTGTCTTAAATTTCTTTTTCCTCTGATTGTGTAATTGACGCATGTTGTTCTTGGTTTGTTTGCTCTTGGATGTTTGAGTCCATTACTGTATTTTCTTCTTCTTCTCATTGCACATTATTTTGTTCCAGTATTTGTTGTTTGATGTTTTCTAATTCTGACTGGGGTATCCTGTTATTTTTGATTATTACACGGATCTGATCAGCTAGTCGTTGTTCTGTTAAAAATTTTAATTCTGGGTATCTGGTAATAAATGTTGTGTATACTTGTGATCTGTATCCAGTTGTGTTGGTTCCTAAGTTTGTTGCTTGGTAATAACAGAACACGAGGTGTCGGTTAACTTCATCTGACCATCTCATCCTCTGTCTTTGTTTTCCTTCTAGGGTGGTTGAAGGAAGCATATCCTGCAAAACACCTCTATTTGGATTTAAATCATTTTCCGTGTGGCTAGCAGTGTCGTTACCATTGTGGACGGGCATAGGGTTCAAGCGTGGTCCCCGACCATGACAGGGCTTGTCCGAGGCTTCATTAGTTCTGTCCTGAACCAACTAATCACACTAAAAGGGGGGTTAGCCCTATTAGTGGTTTGCTCTTTTCGCCTCCTTTTACGACTAGCAGAACATGCCGGAGGGCTATTCTTTTCCCGGGCCTGCACGGGTTTTATTATTATTATTATTATTATATCGAATGGTACTGTGGAAACATGACGTCTATTACCGTTAGGGACACAGTGTAATTCGAAACATAACATTTCACAATTAGCGATTTTGGTATGAATCATGAAGAACAACATCTGTCAGAGGGGTAATGCGCGTTACATGGAATAGGCGCATCTTTAGCATCTCGAAATGGATATTGATTTTGTTGTTAATCTGTCCTATGACAGTCATTTGCTTCAACTGTCTCTTTCTTATTTGTCAAACCACGTATTTGTTACGTTCAGAGTTACAAAATGTTGTAAATTTAGGATACATATGTCGTAAGAAACGGCGTATATTACAGTAGTAAATGGCAGGATGAAATTAGCGAATATAAAAAAAATGCACCGGAATCCAGGATTGAACCCACGACCTCCTGCTTGCTAACCCAGAACTCTATCTTCTGTACCAACTACACGACGCAACTAACATCTGCTGAGAAAGTTAGTTACAGTACATGTGGTTACAGTGTTGCCAGATTGCCACTCTTTAACGTCCTTTTGCTGCCGGATGCATTCGCCGGACGAAATTTTGCGACAGACACTTTTTTATCGCTGGCATGTGAGGAGTTGCACTGCGACGCCCGAGTGCCCGAACTTCGCTTCAGCCTGTAGAGTGTGTCGATGAGGTGCGAAAACAGTGTAGTGGTGGTTGTAGTGCGGAAACGGAGCGACTTACCTAAACTCCGAAAAGGGCCTGATCATTGGCTTTCGGGCCAAAGGTGGAAGCATTTCCGAAACGATGAAGTCTGTAAACGCTTCGCATACCACCGCGGTTAAAGTATACCGTACACAGGAAAATGGTGCCATCAAAAACTGGTGCAGAGACAACTGTGGTGCAACACAGGCCATAGATGTCAGGAGTGAAGAACGGCTGCGTAGATGTGTACGGGCGAATAGACGTGCTACTGTTGAGCAACTAATCGCCCAGAAGAACCAGGAGGCTACCAACGGTGTCCTCTCAACGACCGTTCAGTAAACATTGCTGCGAATGGGCCTTCACAGCAGCCGCCTGGTTCATGCATCCGTGCTGAATTCCGTCCTTGCGGCCCACGTCCTCCCCTGCATGCAGTTTCTTTTCCTCTACACGGTGGCATCTACCAGTAGGACAACGCAAAGCGTCGCACAACTCACAGTGTACCAGGTTCATACGAGGATTGGAACTTAAGGGGCTCCGGAACGCCCTATACTTGCAATGTTAAAATAACGCTTATAAATTACATCTTTCCTCACAAAGTATTTGAGGTAGGAAGTTGAACTTTTTACAGATTATTTATTGGAATATGGGCTACAACTTAACACAGGGATTTTACAAAATTTTAGTTCAGTTATTAAAGATGATTTTTTTTTCAATTGTAATAAAAATGCACAACATTTTTTTGCAATTTTTTATTTATATATTCAAAAATATACAGTTTTTTGGAAAAAGGCTGTGTTAAATTATGCAGAAGGTACTGTGTAACATTTATTGAAAGTTTTAAACAAATATGTTTGGAAGATCTTTAGAAAACATGTAATTAGTATGAGAAAATAAAAGTTTTGGGAATCGAGCGACAAAGATTGGATTAACTTTTTAGTGCATTCCAGGTCCATAGGATGGATTATCTTCATACTCTGCAAACTCCTCCTCCAGCTTCCTCTTGTTCCTCCTCCTGTTTACTCTTGCTTGTATTTCTAGGCTCTTTACAGCCCTGTCTGCAGCCCGAAGGCGTTCCTTGTCTAAAGCAAGCATCGCTCGTACCATGTTAGAACCTATCTTCATTCCCATATTTCTAAATACCTTTGGCTTTCCAACATTTATCCTTTTCTTAAAAGCCTTCAGAGGATTTCTAATAACTTTACTTTTACTCATTATTATACTTCAACAAAACAGAGACTCAAGAAACAGAATTAATTACGAATATTTTCGAGATAGCGACAGAGTAAATAAACATGAAACAATCGACAATCACACCAGCGATATATATTGAACCATCACAGGTTAGCCACAACACATACGTTATCTCACATCACTAAAATGTACCTGATGAACACGGACGTTAATAATAACACCATTTGACAGCAGTTTAACAGCGCCACAGTGGGTCACGCCCATGTAGAACACATTTCAAAAAAAATTTAAAAATAGTTGTAGTCTTCGGAATTGAATAAATTATATATCTATTAAAAGGTAATAGTCTGCAGATTCAGAAAACGCAAAAAAGTAAAAATTGAACTTTTCATGATTTTGAGCCTTTCCGGAGCCCCTTAAAGAGTGGCAACTATTTATTCACAACCGATACAAAAGAGTTACATGTTTTCCTCTGTTACTGTCCTAATAGTCACCAGCGTTGTGTAGAACCCATTGCCAGCGATGTGGGAGGCGTAGTATACCGTTAGCAGAGCCTGTTCTGTTGATGGTGCGAATTGAGCGGTCTACTGCCTGACGAATCTCTGCAACAGTTCTGAACCGAATGCCACGAAGTGGTTCCTTCATCTTTGGAATCAAATGAAAGTCACAAGGACCTATGTCCGGGGAGTATGGTGGATGGTACAGTACTTCCCAGTCCCATCGACCGAACAGAGCAGCGACAGCTTGAGCTGTATCCGCCCGGGCATTGTCGTGTAAAATGATGGGTTGGCTGCGCAGAAAGTCTCGCCACTTCTTCAAAACTGGTCGCAGGTGATGCTCCATAAACGAATAGTGATACTATCTATTGACGGTCTCCCGTGGAGGAACGTAATGCATTAGGATAACACCATCCACCAGTCCACTCTCGAATGGCGCGTGGGAGAAAGGAACACCTAAATCTATTCGTTCGAGCTCTGAAATAAGAGAAATCAGAGCTGGAACGGAAAGATTTAGGTGTTCCTTTTTCCCACGCGCCATTCGAGAGTGGAATGGTAGAGACGTAGTACGAAAATGGTTCGATGAACCCTCTGCCAGGCACTTAAGTGTGAATTGCAGAGTAACCATGTAGATGTAGATGTAGATCACAGTCGTACACGAGAATCACCATAATTTTCAACATACTGGTAGTCTGACGCACTTTCTACTTTCGCGGCGACCCATACTGACGCCATTCACTGGACTGGCGTTGCAGTTTTGGCTTCGTGGCGTTCGCGTCGGAACTGTTCCAGAGATTCGCACCATCAACAAAACAGGCTCTGCTAACGGGATACTACACCCGCCACATCGTTGGCTACGGGTTCCACACAACGCTGGTGACTACTTTGAAGCAAGTAACAGGTGCAAACATGTAACTCTTTTGTATCGGTTGTGAGTAAATAGTTGCCGCTATTTAAGTTCCAACCCTTGTACTCTGGTCGAAGGGCACAAGAATTACTTTACGGTACCCCTGGCCTTGAATTTAAACGTGTTCGAGGATCCGCGAGGCTACCTCGAGCGGGCTGTTCGCGCCACGGATGCTAAACTGAGAAAACTGGAGCAGCTGACCACGTCACTGGAGTCATCATGGCACCGCAAACTTGTTGGTTCCTTGTGAATTATAGATTGCAGCTATCAGTCGTCCTTTTTAATTTTTTTTTGTGCAGATCTAGATTTCGGCTATTCAGTGAACTGTGGATGAAGCCCGACCAACAGGGAATTACGTGCATTGAGCGAAAATAATAGTGCATTGAGAATGGCTAGCTTGTAGCCGAAATCTACACCTGCAAAATAACATTTAAAAAGGGCGACTGATCGCAGCAGTCTATACTTTACGAATCAGTATAACAGTCGCTGAGTGCAACAGCTTTCTGAATGGAAGGTAACCTGTTGTTGGTACCTTCGAGAAGCTCATCAATGCTCTTCCTGCACGTCTTGCAGTGGTACGCACTGCAAAAGTTGTTGTTCAGACTTTCGGCGGCTGGTCACATTAACGTGACCGGATATGTAGGCAGCGCACAGCCATCATATCTGTTTAGACTTGTGAAAAGACCCACAAGCCAACAACAACGTTTACTTTTCTCACAAATTACGGCCACTCCATTCACACCATGACTGAGATCTTAAACACATCACACTGGCTCCGCAACAGGTGCAGTGGTTTGTGCAACCATCGAAAACAGTACGCTCCCACGAAATGTAGCGACGTAAGAAAACTCTCCAGAAAACTCCTACGTGCTACATGTGTCACATCGCTTGATCGTCTACCTCGAGAAAAAAAAAAGAAGTCGAATTTTCCGTCACCCACAGCTATAGCATCACAGTAATTCACTGAGGAATTTACGCATTTCTGTGTCTTGTAAGGGAACCCAATATCATAACAGAGAGCGTTGCGACACCTAAGACACTGGTTGTAGTGCCATCGTAAGTTACATTAACGATTTTTTGTAGTAAACGTAGAAATGCTATTATTAGTAATTTTCCATGTACTAAATACTTTATCTAACGTAGAATAAGAAGTAATGCTTGTGTGTGAAAAAATTCCCGAAGATATAGTTTTTCACGGTGTTAGTATGAAACGTCCCCTTTGAATAATTTTGCATAAGACTGTGCTTAAACTGACGCACAATATTTTTAGCGCAACGCAATCTGACTTTCAATAATCTCTACAAGAGAACGGCCCTGACTAACATTAACCTGTACTTTTCACAAATCACTTACTTCACAAAAATCTTGGTTATTCCCCCTACTGCAATACAGCAAGCGCCACTACTGCCAGCTAAATAAAATATTCAAACTATGGAAGGCACTAACTACTGATAGGGATAGTTAGCAAATGAAATATATTAATAGAGAACAAACAATGTATTTACCTTGATATATATATATATATATATATATATATATATATATATATATATATCAGTTCAAGACAAATTTCAAAACTCCGCCATCTCTCTCCCCACATCCACCACTGCTGGCGGCTCACCTCCAACTGCGCAACGCTACGCGCTGTTCACAGCCAGCTGCCTAGCACTACAATGGCGAGTATTACAACAATGCAAAGCAGCCACAGGCTGCACACAGCACAGCCAGTGATTTTCATACAGAGGTGGCGTTACCAATAAAAAAAACCTAAACAGCCTACTTACAAGTATAATGACAATGAGTTAACTGTGTCGTTCCAGACAATTCGGATCACATCTAGATGTGCGATATTCTTCTGTTTCATATGTAGTCTTTTCTTAGAGTTGTCAGTACAGTACTTGTTACTTACCGACTCTTGCAGTGGATGAAGGGGAACTTTCTTGTTGTAAAATTCATGTAATTGCATACCTGCAAAAAAAGAGAGAGAGACTGTTAGTACCAATCACCAGTGTGGCAACAGTGATTTTGTTGACATGCAGTCTGCACATAATTAAGTTAATCAGCTATATATGAAGCCAGGTGATGACGTTAAGGCATTATGTTAACAGTGACGCAAGTTTGTAATCATTGATAAAGCGTAAGCGCCCGCACACACACACACACACACACACACACACACACACACATTCACAAAATCGCATGCCTCCACAAGAAGCGAGCACGCACGCAAGCAAACAGGCATGTACAACAACCGAAACAAACTAGCAGCTGAAAGAATTAAACTGTGAGCCCTTTGTGCCTCAACAAGGAGTGAGAACAGTCATAATGAGACACGACGAGAAATTAGTAAGTATTAGTAATGTTACTTTCATATATACATAATTTAAGTTAGATACGTCACTGAGTTAGTTTTGAGATGTGAAGAAGCATGAGCACTGTAATTATTTACAAAGTGACTTATTTATATGTAGCCTCATGGCGGGACAAAACAGTGTTTCAACAGATATTTTGTTAATATTCTCCGTAATTCTGTGATTCACATTCGCTCTTAACTGTAACCAGCGGTTTATGACATATTTCCAATCCAGTCAAATACGTGCATCATTGTAATTTCCAATAAAACGGAATAGCGCCCTGAGGTTTCACCACATTTTATGAAAATCTCGTGATGTTCTTTCTGCTGCTTAAATGTAAGGTGTGTGCATATTTAACATTTATTCTAGCGTCCATATTATGACTCAAGTGACTTTAAATCTGGGAACTCGAATCCAACCTACATACAGTATTTTATTTGTGAATTCTTTAATGTCAAGAGAATGTTTAGTGCTGTATATAAGACGTGTTAAGGTTTAGAACTCATGTACTCGAGTAAATGAATCCAGTACACATTGTACACTAAGAGAACCATGTGACTTAATATCTATTCAAACACAGATTTTTAATAACGTAACAGTCTTTCTTATAGCGCGATCAGTGGCATTATATCTCAGAAGACGTGTTATTTACCAGGAGCCATGGTGATGCAAATGTTTAAGGAAACCGTAATGGAAATGAAATGAGCGTTTGGCGTCATTGGCCGGGAGCCCCTTACGGAGCAGGTCCGGCCGCCTTGGTGCAGGTCTCATTACATTCGATTGCATTGGGCGACCTGCGCGCCGGATGGGGATGAAACGATGATGAAGACAACACAACATCCAGTCACTGAGAGGAGAAAATCCCCGACCCAGCCGGGAATCGAACCCGTGCCCGTTGGACGGCAATCCGTCACGCTCACCATTCAGCTATCGGGGCGGACAAGGAAACCGTAGATCTGGTATCTCATTAAGCACGCGAATTTCGTGAGGCTAAATTTGCGTAATCGAGTCAGTACGGTAGGAGAATAAATGATAGTGGACATATCCTCAGCATGTCCTCTGTTTAATGATATACTCGTTGGTGCAAACCGTATCTTAATCCCACCCCAGGATCGGTTGATACATCGAAATTCGCTGAATTGCGCGACGGTCACGTCCGACCACTGTCGCGCTGAACCCCACTGAGCGCCCAGTAAAAATGTAAATCGCCCATGGCAGGGCCGGAGCGCCATTAACGAGTATTTTGCGATTTTGACGTAGGGTTACCACTGGAAAAAAAAAAAACTGAAGGTTAGACGCAGTTCATGGGGGCAGACACTTATCAACAGATGTTGGGTCCTTACCCTAAGGGCGAGAGTAGCAGAAGTAGTTTTTCAAGCAAAACACGACTTTTAGGAGACATCACTTTTGCAAAATTATTTCTAGCTGTGTTACAAGAGAGGTAGTGCTGTATGAACCAGTCTGTTGCGTTATAATATGAAAACTGTGTACATCTTCTAAGAAAGAAGAAACGAAGCACCACGAAGGAGTTAACCGAATGGGACAGAAATCAGTAGTGAATAGTGACAGAAGGTGTGGTCTGGCATATAATTAAAAATGATTAATAATTGCTGCTTGAATAGTCAAAAATAATAATTGGAAAGAATAACTCAAAGATATATTACGGTAGTATCTATTCCCGAAAGAGCAGTTACCGTTGATGACCATGCAGATTTGCTAGAAATGAATGATAATTAAATGGACACCCTAGCTGAAAACAGGCGTTGATGTACATCACTGAGGACTGAGTCCTTGGTGGCTCAGATGGATAGAGCGTCTGCCATGTAAGCAGGATATCCCGGGTTGGAGTCCCGGTCGGGGCACACATTTTCAACATGTCCTCAATGAAGTATATCAACGCCTGTTTGCAACTAGGTTGTCCATTTAATTATCATTTCATAACTCAAAGAAATTGGTACACATATCCTGGGTGAACTTTAAGTGGTACTAATACCAACAGACCTTCAATGTCAATACATTTAAGATCATTATTCATCATATACAGTACGTACTCCTTCTCATTAGTTCCATTGTTCATAGAGCTAATTAGGACAATGCAGAAAGAGGATCGAAAATTCCTCTTGTCTGCTTTGGAGCTCCTAATGCAGAGTTCTCAGCGCGGGCGGAATGATGAAGAGGTCGATGTGATATATCTAACATTCTGCGAGGTTTCTGTTTGTTCTATATCGTGTCTCCCTACCACTTTCGCGCAACGACGCTCTGAGCGTGTTTTTTAGGGAATTGACTAGTTTGAACCTGGGACCTGTTGCTGGTAAGGAGACGTCAGACCACACATGACATGTAGAGTTCAGAAGAGTTCAGTGAGACTAGCGACGATATAACCAAATACTTAATGACTTCAGCGTCAGCTCCACTGCACTCCCTGTAAAAGAATCTTAATACTAACTAAATTTAGTGGAAGGGGTTCAAGGCTTTCCTATTTTTAGTCAGCTGGTAAAATAACGTCGAAAAAGCAGTTAAGTTTACCATTGGAAATTTTATTCTTCTCACAAAACATTGTTTATAAATTGCACTATTGATAAAAGGTGATGTTTTAATACAGGATGGTAACAACCAACTGCGTTCAACAAAAATGTGAACGAATATTCCCTGAATGGGTTTCCAAGTTCTACAATGGATCGAAGAATGACCTATGCCATATCACATCTATAATCTAGGTTTAAATTAAGTTTCACAAAAGAGAAAACTATCAAAATGGTCTACAGTGACCCTCAATTTTCTTTAATTACTTATCTAACTTGTCGTAAATTACAGTGTCTGATGTGGCTTCTCAATAACTATATAACAGATAAATCATCGCGTTTCAGATTTTTACTTCAAGTGGCAAATCTGAACACCATGAGCTTTAATTGACGATCGACACTAGTATTACGCAAAAAGGGGGTGTAACAGATGAGACTTCTGCAGTTCTGAGTGAAGCTTTATGCACTGTTATGCGGCATCGCGCACGTTCATTACCTTGTCGGTGTTCGTCAGGGGGCGGCGGACAGCACAGCTCCGCTCACCTCTCCGTCTCGGAAGCAACTCTCGTCCTAACTTCTCCTTACTACAATTTACCTAAGTTGGTTTAAAAAAAACTATCTGGCTGTGTTTTCATCTGACCAATCAGGGTCTCAATGTTAAGTTTAAGCTCCGCCTACAAAAATTCTATCTATCCAATGAGAAGCGTCATACTTTTCGTGGAGGGGCAATGTTTTTAAAGTTTGCAACGTAACAGAGACGCGAAAAAGTCTCACGCTAAAACTTGCGGCTGGTGTGGCCCTTTTTGTGTTATTGTAAGATCTATACTGTTCTTCTGGAGGGCTCTATCTTTTAACATGGGCTGGGGGGGGGGGTGGTCTTGACGTAACAGAGACGCGAAAAAGTCTCACTCTAAAACTTGCGGGTGGTGTGGTCCTAGCGGTTTCCTGGCGACGTGGGTGTCCGTCCGTCCCTTATAGAAGGGCCTTCCAGCTTAACACGGTTCTGCTCTCGGCTTCTGTTCTCGTTTCTCCCATCGGAACTGCGTCTGTCTCACGGTGGGAAGGTATGACATGCATTTAGGCATTCTTGTGTGAGTCTGTGATATTCCATTTGCTAACTCGTTGATCGTATTATTTTGGTTAATTTAATGTCACGGTTTATTCGGAGCTATGTGACATACTACTGGATTTGCTTATCATGTCAGGGTTTTCATGGAAGGTGTTGGATTTGCCTGACACCTTACACACACACACACACACACACACACACACACACACACACACACACACACACACATATATATATATATATATGAATAAACTTGCCTCCCTATTAACTTTTATAACACTTTTTAACATACGTTTGGAATAGACCTTTTTGAACAATACTCGCACTCCCGTTACCACTTATAGAAACGAACAGGTAAAGATACAACAAATAATCAATTGAATAGCGTATCCTTTTTTGTATCGAAAAGTTATCTGTGGCACAAAATAAGTTGTTACTTTACCGTTGGCGTTATATTAAAAAGTAAAGAACGAAGAAAGAAAAAATAAGAACGAAGAAAGAAAAAATAATATGATCCATTATAGTAGTTGTGATGTAAATGTAATTATAAACCAGGGATTACAGTTTTAGAGAGAATGGATGATTCATTGTAAACAATGAGCTCCACAAATCAGCGGGTAAATAACACCTCTGGTTCTTATGCAAGCAGTTATTCGGCTTGGCAATCACTGACAGATTTGGTGGATGCCTTCCTGAGGATATCGTGTCAAATTCTGTCCAATTGGAGGGATAGATTGTGAAAACCCCGAGGTTGTTGGAGGGCCCTGCCATAATGCTCCAAACGCTCTAAACTGGGGACATCGCTGGCTAAAGTAGGGTTTGTCAAGCACGAAGACGAGCTGTAGAAACTGTCGTCATATGCCGCCGAGCATTATCTTGCTGGGTAGGATGGCTTGCAACGAAGGGCAACAAACCGGGGCATAGAATATGATAGACGTACCGCTGTGTTGTGGCGGTGCCGCAGATGACAACCGAAGAAGACCTGCTGTGTAAAGAAATTACACGCAATATCATCACTACTGGTTGTTAGGCCGTATGGTGAGGTCAGGCTGGTACACCATCACTGTCTGGGGCGTCTCGAGACACGTCTTCCGACTGGAATCTCATTGAATTGAGTAGAATTGCCATTAGTCTTGAGTCCCATTACGAATTGAGTCCCGATGACTAGAGGAGGCGAGTCTAGAGATTGCCCAGACAGCGGTGGGATACCAACCCGTATCTCGCCCGCCATACGGCGTGCCAATGAGGAGTGATGGTCTGTGGTGCCGTTTGTTTTCGTAGCAGGACCCCTTGGGTTGTCATCAGCGGCACGCTCACAGTACAGCAGTACGTCGACGATATTCTGTGCTCTGTTTTGTTGACCTTCATGGCAAGCAATCCTGGGTTTACATTTCAGCATGGTAATGCCCGCTCCCACACGACGAGAGTTTTTACTGTTTGTCTTCACGCTTTCCAAATCATATTTCGACCGGCAAGGTTGCCATATCTTTCCCCAGTTGAGAGCGTTTGGAGCATTATAGGCAAGGACCTCTAACCACTTAGGGTTTCTGACGATCTAATGCGTCACTGGACATAGCTTAACACGACAGCCCTCAGGAGGACATGCAACAACTTTGTCAGTCAGTGCCAAGCCGAATTAATGCTTGTTTTAGGACCGGAGGTGGACGAACGTGTTACTGACTAGCTCAGTAATTTTTCTGACATTGTAATCATTTGTATATCTGTACACGTACATCAAACCCTATGTTTATTTTTGCTTAGGGTGTAGTAGAACCAAGCCCTTGTTCGAAGCAGAAACCACTGGGCATTGAAATGACAACGGACACGCAACTGATGTCACAATGGCGCAAAAAAAAAAAATTAAGATCCGTTTTCTGCTGGCAAGGTCAAAATATGTACACTCACGTAGAAACTGAGTTCAGCTGGTGTTTAGAAGCTATAGTTTTTACTGTGACAATATCTTATATGTTGGTAGCATAGATGAACGAAGTTTCATCATCTCTCACCTTAGCAGGACGATACTTATCTTGTTGTCAACTTTCTCCCTGTTGTGTTGAATACTCACTGACGACTTTTGGTGGCGACTGCGTGTGTCAGATATTATCGTCTGGGAGAGTATTGTCGCTTCCGTTGAAAAGGAGATTCAGAGCTGTCCTCACTTCGTTTAGAGAGTCTCGCGCGTCTGTGATTTCAGACGGAAGTCGCTACAGAGGTGGATTTGAAAGACAGAGTTTCTCGTCAGTCGGAGTTAGCAGTTACCATATAGGCTCCGGGAACTGTCATGCGTAGCAACTGTATCTTTGCGTTTGTTTTTTTCCTACAGGACACCAAATTAAGCATAGAACTAGGGTCTCGACAATGCACTGCATTTTTAGCAGAGTAGTGTTTTACTTATTTGATTGTGTGTTAACCTCTCCTTGAATTGTTTTCGTGTTGAAGCCAAGGCCAACTGTGACAAATTAATTGGACTGCTGCGTAAGAACGACTGCGCAACAGGTAAGAGCAGGTAAGGTTTAACGGGTAGAGAACGTGCGGCTGGAATGCGAGTGCCCAGAACCATCAAGTCTGTCTCTGTTACTACTCCATCACGCACCGCTGTTAGTATTCTACTTACGGTTTGCAGACAGTTCATTCTAACGTAAGTTGGAAGCTTATTTTCGGACATATTGCTCCTCTCCGTTTTACACAGATGCAGTAATTATTAGTGGTTACTCAGCCCAGGACGTTCCAACGTAGTGCAGTTCTTAACCGATGCGCTAAACAATAATGAATGTGTGTGACGTTAAAGGTAAACGAACAAACTAAGCAGTCCTACAAGAGTGGAAACTGTATTCAAGACAAGCAAAAATTACCCACCTCATGATACATCAAGCCAGGAGACGGCCTCTGGCACTGATAATGGCCTCAATTAGGAATTAAAGATAATCCATAGGTTTCATTGGCCGCAGACAATATCCGGCATAAGTAGAAAAACTCATTCTGCCAACGGCCTTGTCAAAGAGGATGGAGGAGCGGACCGATCTTCAGGCCACTCTCTTGTCCTTAGGGTAAGAAACATACCTCAAAGACAGAAGAATCAGCAATCATCAACGGCATGAGGATGCAGAACTGCACTGAAGACACGCAAAGTGCATCCACAGTACATGTGGCCTAATTGTAAAAGTTTCATAATGCTCTATCTCTCCATTGGCAAAAAGTTCAGGAATAGTTCCCTATTAGGATCTCCAGGAAGGACTGCCAAAAGGTAGATGACATTGGAAAAAGATTAAATAACCTACGCAAGTATAACGTTCTAAGAGTTGGGGTATGGAATGACAGAAGTTTGAACTCGGCAGGGAAAATAGAAAATATGAAAATGGAAATTCTAAGACTCAATCTAGTTCTAGTAGAGTCTAGGAAGTGAAATGGGAAAAAGGCATGGATTTATGGTCAGATAAGTATAGGATAATATCAACAGCAGCAGAAAGTGTTATAAATGGAGTAGCATTCGTCACGACTAGGAAATAGGCCAGTGAGTGAGTTACTGTGAACCAGTGGTAGGGTCGCTCTCATCAGAGTCAACAGCAAACCAACACCAACAAAGATGATTTAGGCACCAATGTCGACGTCGCAAGCTGAAGACGAAGATATAGAGAAAGTATATGAGGATAGTGAGAGGTTAATTAAGAATGTAAACGGAGATGAAAATCTTATAACCATGGGAGACTAGAATTTGGTTGTAGGAGGAGTAGAGGATAAAGCTAGGGGATAATATGGGTCTGGAACTAGGACTGAGAGAGGAGAAAGCCTAATTGAGTTCCGAAATAAATTTCAGCACGTAATAGTGAATACTCTGTTCAAGAATCACAAGAGGAAGAAGAGTACTTGGAAAATACCGGTAGTGACGGAAAATTTCAGTTAGATTACATCATGATTACGCAAAGATTCCGAAATGAGATGTTGGATTGTAAGAAGTACCCAGGAGCAGGTACAGACTCGGATCACAATGTAGTAGTGATGAAGAATAGGCTGAAGTTCAAGAGACTAATCAGGAAGAATAAATACATCTGTGGATTACGGAAGTACTGACGAACGGAGGGTTACATTTAAAATTCTCTGAGGCCACTCATACTTGGTGCTGTGACAATGAATTTCTCAGCAGGTGGTTCAGGTGAAGAGGAATGAACATTTCTAAAACGGGAAACACGGAAGCTGGAAAGACAACTATAGGTTTAAAGAAGGTAACTACAGAGATACCATCTGTAGCAGGAGAAATACTTGAGCTGATCAGTGAAAGAAGGAAGCGCAAAAATGTTCAGGGAAATACAAGAATACAGCAAAAATGCAAGTCGCTTAGGAATGGAACAGATAGGAAGTGTAGGGAAGCTAAATGTAATTGGTTACATGGAGAAAAAAAAAAGAAGAAATCGAAAAAGAAATGACTATGGCAGGCAATGAGACAGCATATAGAAAAGTGAAAACAATTCTTGGTGAAATTAAAATCAATGGTGGCAGCATTAAGGGTGCAATGGGGATTCCACTGTTAAACACAAAGGAGAAAGCGGATAGGTGGAAAGAGAGGGTTCAAGGTCTCTATGAGGGGGAAGGCTTGTATGATGTGATAGAAGAAGAAAGAGGAGTTGATGTAGAAGAGGTAGGGGACCCAGTGTTAGAATCAGAATTTAAAAGAGCTTAGGGAGACTTAATATCAATTAAAGCAGAAGTGATAGATAACACACCATCAGAATTTATCATTGAGAGAAGTGGCAATAAACCGACTATGCACGTTGGTGCGTAGAACATATGAGTCCAGCTATGTACCATTTGACTTTCAGAAAAGCATCATCTACACAATTCCGTACACTGCAAGAGCTGACAAGTGGTAGAATCTTCACACAAATAGCTCATGTGTCCAAGTTGCTCACGAGAATAATATACTGTAGAATGGAAAAGAAAATTGAGGATTCGTTACATGACGATCAGCTTGGGTTTAGGAAAGGTAAAGGCAGCAGAGAGGTAGCTCTGACGTTACCGCCGTAATGGAAGCAAGACTAAAGAAAAATAAAGACCCGTTCATAGGGTCTGTCGACATGGGAAAAGCGTTCGACAACGTCATATGGTGCAAGACTTTCGAAACTCTGAGGAAAGTAGGGGTAATCTACACGCAAAGACTGGTAATATGCAATCTGTGCGACATCCAAGACGGAATAATGAGAGTGGAAGACTAAGACCGAAGCGCTCACATTGAAAAGGCTGTAAGAAAGCACACCGCAGAAGCAATGAGGGAATAAAGGAAAGGTTCAAAAGTGGACTTAAAATTCAGGGTGAGAGGACACAAAAAATAAGATTCGCTGATGACGCTATCTATCTTCAGTGAAAGTGAAGAAGAATTACGTGATCTGTTGTATGGAACGAACAGTCTAATGAGTAAAGCATAAGAGTAAATCGAAGAAAGACGAAAGCTATGAGAAGTAGCAGAAATGAGAGTAGCGAGAAATTTATTGAATCTGGGGATCACCAAGCAGACGAAGCTACGTTCTGCTGTCTACACAGCAAAGTAACACTTGGGGGACGGAGTAACGAGCATATACAAACCAGATTAGCACTGACAAAAAGGGTACCGTAGCCAAGAGAAGTCTGCTAGTATCAAACATAGGCTTTAGTTCGGGGAAGGAATTTCTAACAATGTACGTCTGGAGCACAGCAATGTATGGTAGTGACCCACTGGCTGTGGGAAAACTAGAAGAGGAGGGAACAGAAGAATTTGAGATGTGGTGTTACAAAAGTATGTTGAAAATTAGGTGGACTGATAAGGTAAGGAATGGGCATGTTCACCGGAGAATCGGCGAGGAAAGGAATATTTGAAAAAGACTGACAAGAAGAAGGGACTGGTTGGTAGGACATCTGATAAGACATCACGGAATAACTTCCAATGCACTAGACGGAGCTGTAGGCGGTAAAAACTGTTGAGGCAGACAGAAATTGGAATACATCCAGCAAATAATGCAGGACGCAGGTTGCAAGTACCAGTCTGAAATGAAGAAGTTGGCACAGGAGAGGAATTCGTGGCGGGACGCATCAGACCACTCAGAACACTGATGACTCAAAAACAAAGGTTTGTTTAGGAATTGAGTGAAAGCAGGGTTACTAAATTGTAGGTATGTTTATTCCTACGTTTCAACCACTGTTTCAGAACGGGTCAGAAATTTTCCACGAGGGTAAGATCGCGTGATTTCGCGGACGACTCGAGGTGTGATAGAGTATCTGAGTGTCCATCAGACCTGTGGGGATCTTGGATGACTGTCTACGACATATCATGAATATGTAGAAATAAGGGCAACCTTTTGTCAACGAAAATGCCTATGTAAACATTCTACTTTAGGTTCAGGTAACCTGAAGAGTCATGCATTATACAGAAACATCACCAGTACGTCTCAGAAACTCTCTGAGCTGTAGCCTCCACAAATTGTGGGTTAAGCTCGTCATTGTGCTGTAGATCCACTTGTCGCCTTGCATCGTTTGAAAAGAGTCATTCGTGCATACGACACGCGTCTAGTCAGCTACGGTCCATTTTGTGTGTGATTTGGCGCATTGGTATGCTGTGAGCCTGGTCTTCTGAGAAAGATCCAATTGCAAATATCAACTGCATGCAGTTGCCTTCGCAATTTTCACTCATTCACTGATCCAGATGAACCTGGCTTCACTGTCAAATGGAACACCAGTTCTTCTACACACGTTCGACATCCCGCATTCATATACAAAGAGGTCGGGCAACTTGACGAAGTGTGGTCTTCAGCCCGTGCCAACACGGCAGTTCCTTTCAGTCTTTATGTCGTGTCTCGACGTTAACCTATGTCACTGCGGCTAGAGTATACACCTGTTTGTCACTTACAAAACATTTAACTGCCAAATGTTATGTTAGTGCTGAAATGTCACATGACAGCCCGTTATTAGTTTTGTGTCATCTTTAAAACTCCGGAGTAACCAATATGACCTTTTAAGGTGGCGACCAGTAAGTTGTACCGTGACCTTGCGTGCTATTAATTGATGATGACCGTGTATAGCTCTGCAATTTGATATCGATGAGGTAGCGGATTGCCCTTTAGGGATAACTGACTTGTGGGAATGCCACGGTCCCCGTGGAATCAATGGCTGAATAGTCTGATTTCTCATCGCAAACCTGGATGTTACTTGTCTTTTTGCGAATGCTTTCAGCTTCACATCTTAGAGGAATTACTCGCCTTTGAGCCTCTTTCAAAGCTAGAATTGCTTGCGATTGTCTTATTGAACTTCATCCCGCTTTGAGGCCAATTTGCAACCCTATTTCAGGCTCTCCTTTGAAGCTGCCATGCGGTGCGCAATACTTCAGATATTCCTGAGTAGAACGGCGTATTCAAACACACACACCGCTCTCTTATGTACGATCTTGTGAGTAGTGGAGCAATGGGGCTTCAAGCACCAGCGACGTCACAGCCTATCTCTGACGTCACAACGACGTAATGATGACGTCACAATGACGTAATGATGACGTCATAATGATGTAATTATGACATCACATTCACAACCTATCTATGACGTCATAATGACGTCACAACGACGTAATGATGACGTCACAATGACGTAATGATGAATTACATAATGATAGTGTAATATTTTTATGATGACATACTTGGAGGACTTTTGCCAACAGCGTTGACCTTATTTCCACATTTTTTTATACTGACCTTACATAATATGACGTCTTTAGCTCACCGCGACACTTTTGTCAACAGCATTGACCTTATTTCCACATGTTTTGATACTGACCTTACATAATATGACGTCTTTAGCTCACTGCAATATTGTTGACGGTGCCACAACCTACATAGCTATATTTTGTTAAGTCATGGTGATGTACTTGATGGCACTGACCTTACGTAATATTCACACACACACACACACACACACACACACACACACACACACACACACACACACACACACACTGAAGTGACATTGAATTTTTTCATATATATTCTGCATGTATAAAGAACAGCAGACATGTGTAAATGACATCACTTTTCTCTAATTACACAACTCAATATGACACAACGTGCCATTGCTAATGAGCTCCATCGTAGTGCTCGAAAAGTGTATCCTAGGCGGACAGCTATTACCAAAGGACTTGATGACTTGCATCAAGCTGATTTAGTGGAAATGAGTGCATTATCTAAATACAATTCAGGTTACAAGTATATACTAACACTGATTGACGTGTACTCGAAATATGCTTGGGCAGTTGCTTTAAAGACCAAGTCTGGAGATGAAGTTACTAAAGCTATTAAGAAATTGTACAAACACAGTGAGAGAGTACCTGCATTTTTACAAACAGATTTTGGGAAAGAGTTCTATAATTCAAAATTTAAAATGTTAATGATGCGACTTAACATCCATCATTATTCTACTTATTCCAATCTGAAGGCTTCAGTTGTTGAACGTTTCAACAGAACATTAAAAGGACTAATGTTTAAAGAATTTACAGCTACAGGCTCTTACAGGTGGATTAACATTCTACCACATTTAATTGATAAATATAATAGAACAAAGCATTCCACAATTAAGATGCGACCTTGCGATGTTAATGATAATCACCTTTTATCCACAGTATATAATAAAATACGTACCATAGACAAATCAAAGCAGAAATTTAAAGTAGGAGAGTTCGTAAGAATCAGTAAAAACAAAGCCATTTTTGATAAAGGATACACACCAAATTGGTCTACAGAAATATTTAAGATAATTGGAGTCCAAGAAACAAATCCTAGGACATACACTCTGCAAGATTTTGAACTAAATAATATTGCTGGTGCGTTTTATGGTCATGAATTACAAAAAACAAAATACCCCAATACTTATCTAGTAGAGAAAGTATTGTACAGGAAGGGAAATAAAGCATTTGTGAAATGGTTAGGCTTTGATAGAAAACATAACAGTTGGATTACAGTAACATAACATGTAATTTTATTATATAAAATTACAGTTTTTTTAAAGAATTACATAAAATTACAGTTATGTTTTAAAGATATACCAAACGAACAACTGCTTCTTCAAGTTCCTAATAGTTATACCACAGATGCACACCATCAAACAACACATCAGGAATTTTAAAGCATTTACAAAAAAGGTCTGAATACTAGGAAATGAAAATAAGCTTCACAGTTTTTCACAGGAATCACAATTGTCTAACAGTTCACACTTGCCTGTTTTAGTATGGGTCCATTACACTCTTTACACCACACTGTTTGGCATCATTTTTTAAGTAGTACTCTTTGTACCACTTCACCAGCAGATTTGTGTTCAATTTCGCAGTTACTGGTTGGTACCTGCCAATACCATTCAGCATACGTAGAGCATGTAGTGAAGGGCAGCCTTTCTCCTCCGCATTAGTTATTAGGCAGTCAGGTAAGAACTCTCTTACCCATTTCACTTTTTCAGTACCTTTAACAAGTACAGTGCAGTTTGTTGGTACCACTGATTTGATGGAGTTTAATGCACTATCCAGTGAGACTCCAACTGAATTAATGTTGTAGTGGTGATGGTTCTCTGCCAACCATTTTGCTGATTCGATATCAAGTTCGTAATACGGTGTTGTACATTGAAGAATGTAACTTCCAGAGGCAAACACTGTTCCATCATCGCACAGCATTTGGAATGCTAAGTCCTTAGGAACAAATTCATTCGCACATGTCTTGAAGCCTTGACAGTCGAAGATTACAGTATACATCTTGAAAGAAGTTTACACACACACACACACACACACCAGAATGGTGAAGAGTGAACTGACTAATATGCTTCACAAATTTGTGGTATAAATACCATTTTAGTTTGGTTGAGGAGATAATTTACAGATAAATAAATATAACGCCTTTAGTTCATTGCAATGTCGTAAATAGCTTCCACTTTATTCCCTCCTCCAAGGGCTGGCTATATAATAAAGAGCTGAGTATTTTTAAGCAGTGTGTTGACCCTATTGTCATTAGCTCATTGCAATGTCGTAAATAGCTTCTTCTTTATTCCCTCCTCCAAGGGCTGGCTATATAATAAAGAGCTGAGTATTTTTAAGCAGCTTGTTGACCCTATTGTCAACCTTTTGCATACGCTAAACATTTCGTTAGGCAACAGACTGATACCACTTATCGATTAATTATGAGTTGCTGGTTGGAACTAAGACCACCAGCTCGCCAACCTATGAATAACGTTTTCAAAGTGCGTTTCTCCATGGATTTAACAAATCATTACTTTTATTGACTTATGTAGATAACCCTATGCTTGTGGTAAACATTTCGTCAGCCAAGAGACCAGTATTGCATATCGTTTATTTAGCAGATACTGGGTGTAATTAAGACTATTAGCTCGCTGACCTATGGATAACCCTTTGCATGTGGTAAAATTTTATCAGCCAGCAGGCTGGCGTCACAGTTCAAGATGCTGACCTGATGGATAATCTGTAAACATTTCGTCAGCCAACTGGCCGGTATCAAATCGATTAATTAGCAGGCTTTCTGTTATAATTAAGACTGCTAGACTGTTGACCTATGGATAACCCTTTGCATGTGGTAAAATTTTATCAGACGGACCAGAATTGCATATCGTTTAATTAGCAGACACTAGGAGTAATTAAGACTACTAGCTCGTTGACCTCTGGATAACCCTTTGCATGAGGTAAAATTTCATCAGCCGGCAAGCTGATGTCACAATTCAAGCTGTTGACCTGATGGATAATCTGTAAACATTTCGTTTGCCAGCTGGTTGGTATCACATCGATTAATTAGCCAGCTTTCAGTTATAATTAAGACTGCTAGATTGTTGACCTATGGATAACCCTCTGCACGGGGGCACAAATTTCATCAGCCTGCAGGCTGATGTCACATTTCAGCACGTTGACCTGATGGATAACCTTTTAGTTTTGTAGAAGCTGCAAAGCATTAAATCTTCTAACCTTCTGGATAACCTTTTAAGTCAAAAAAGTGGAACTTTAGAGATATCCTGGTGGAGTGTGTATATAAGCTCACTCACAGATCAGAGAAGTTAGAGTTCTACAAGTCAATAGCTGTGTTATTGATCTTGCTGCAAAGACCTACCAAAATGTACGTATATGTTATTGCTTTAAGCATAGTTAAGCATTAACATAAAGATGAAGTAGTTTATATTATATCTTAAGATAGGAATCCTTCATTGCAGAACCTTAATGCTCTTGGCAGTGGGGCTAGCATACAGAAGGCAACAACGAGGTTGTCAACATTACCTATAAATGAGAAGTTCATAATACTACGAGCAAAAAGGGTTACTACACCCTTTGGACCAGCGGTGCTTGTGGAATTAGAAAGCACAAAAGTCTTTCTTCCTACTCGGTTTTCTAAGATGAGCGATGACGATTTGGAGTACCTCAACAGTGGAAAAGTTCATTTAACATATACTGGAAGAGTTGAGGAAAATAATATGGACACAGTTAGTTTTTGTGTAGACTAAGAAGAGTGTTTATAGTGTGTTTTATAGTGTGTTTTGTAGAGTGTTTTATAGTGTGACTAATTACTTTGCGTTTAGAAAGAAGAAAAATGTCTTTAGAATTTAATAAAATATGTGGACATGGGAATGTGAAGGTTGTAGATGTTAACAGTTTTGTGGATGATGGGTGTGATAGAAAACTTAAAGATGAGGATACACTCAACTTCAGATTTAGATTACACAGTGTCAGTAACAATTATTTAGAATATAAAAGGCTTCTGGAAGAAGTAATTTTGAAAGAAATAAATGACAAGTTCTGTAAAGGTGAGCATTATTTAGCTTATCTGAGATACAGCAAACTCCAGTGTACTTATGAGACTGAACTTTTCGTATTCAATCCAAAAGAACTTGGAGTACACTACTTCAAAGAATTGTTATATATATTACAGACATCTTCGATATCAGATTCTGTGTTCTGTAGATATGAC
This sequence comes from Schistocerca nitens, assembly GCF_023898315.1. NCBI lineage: Eukaryota > Metazoa > Arthropoda > Insecta > Orthoptera > Acrididae > Schistocerca > Schistocerca nitens. The sequence continues at coordinate 953,934,967 of NC_064617.1, forward strand.
CAATGTGAAGCAGAGTATCATTTGAAAACAGATTTCTCAAACAGAGAAATCAAGTGTGTATATTCAAATTGTAAGCAATTACTTCTCGGTACAGACAGACTGTACAAACTGTGGGGGCATGGCTACTAGTGCACTACCGCAAAAGCGAAGAAGTGAGGAAGCAGATGTAGAATTAGAATGGACTGATAGACAATCGGCATTCCGAAAACGTATTTGTACTGGTGAAATATATAATCACAACATTCAAGACCCTCGACTTTTTTTGGAAAGGTGTTTTCCATTGTTTAAAACAAATGTTGAAACAAAACATCAGGCTTTGAAAATCAATTGTTCTCTTTTGTGCATATTCCTCTCACCAATATCTGCTGAGGAAAAGGAAATTTATATTTCGTCTAAAAATAAAGAGTTTTTTATTTCTGATGATATATATGCATGGTACACAGAACATGTTGTGGAGGCAATCATGAAAAAATTTGATTCATTTCAAGAGAGAGATTCAGGTTTAGCATTAAAGGAAATTGTAAAGCTTTGTGTAAATCTTAATGTAAATAAAGGCTTTCGAGTTGGGAGGAATCATGAATTGCCTGATGTAATTAGAGACAAGAGAGCGGTAGTTAGCATACATAGTAGTGATAATGAATGTTTTAAATGGGCAGTGTTATGTGCTTTGTATCCAGTGAAACAGAATAAGTATAAGTTGTCTAATTATAAAAAATTTGAAAATGAACTTAATTTTACTGGAATTCCATTTCCAATGGAGTTTAAATATCTTACTCAATTCGAGAGGCAGAATCCAGGTATATCACTTAATGTCTATGGAATTCAGTATGATAATGGTGATTGGATGGTTGCAAGGAAAAATATTACTCAAAATAAAGAGTTTAATTTTGTACCTATACATATAAGCAAACAAAGATATAATAGGCATGCAAATTTATTAGTACTTCAAACTGCTTTTTCTAATATTTATCATTTCTACTGCATAATCAATCTATCTCGTTTGATGAGATCTTCACTAACAAGCCATAAACAATCGATTCACTTCTGTGAAAGATGTTTGTGTTACTTTTATACAGAGGATAAACTGAAGGTGCATTTGACAGATTGTATTAAATTTCAGGCTGTGAGAACAGTAATGCCAAGTAAAGAAACTAAAACTATACAATTTCAAAACTACTGCAATAAGGAAAAGGTACCATTTGTTATTTATGGTGATATTGAATGTATGTTACAACCTCTCACAACATGTTCTCAAAGTAGTGAGAGATCTCATTCAGAACCTGTACATGTTCATGTTCCATACAGTGTTGCAATGTATGTACATTGTACTCATGATGAAAAATATTCCAATTTTTACTTGTATAGGGGGTTAGATTGTATGAAGTGGTTTACTGATAATCTAAATGCAATTTCGGATAATATATCACAGTACTTTAAGAATAAAAAGCAATTACAGATGAATGATCAGGACAAAGAATTCTTTGAAAACGCTAAAACATGCCATATATGTAAAAAACACTTCCTTACAACTGATGTAAGAGTGAAGGATCATTGTCATTTTACTGGAAAATTTCGTGGAGCAGCACATCAATCTTGTAATTTAAATTATAAGCCTAGTGTGATAGTACCAGTAATATTCCATAACTTAACAAACTATGATGCTCACTTTCTTATAAAAGATTTATGTGAATGCAAGGTATCTGATGAGGAGAAGGAAATTTCAAAAAAGAATGAAAGCCGTGTCACCTTAATACCTACAAATACTGAAAAATACAAGTCATTTACAAAATATGTGAAAAAAGTAATAGGTGATAGATCATTTGGCTTCATTAAATACCGATTTATAGACTCTCTAAATTTTTTAGCTTGTTCATTAGAAAAATGTGTCTCATATATGGATAAATGCTCTTTACAATTAACAAGAAAATACTTTAATGATGAAAATCAGTTCAGTTTAGTATGTCAGAAAGGTATCTTCCCATATGAGTATATCACTGATGAAATGAAATTGCAAGAAACAAAACTACCACAGAGAGAACATTTCCAAAGTCTTCTAACTGGCGAAACTGTATCACACTTAGAGTATAAACGTGCATATGATGTATGGACTCTTTTTAAATGTAAAACTATTGGAGATTATTCAGATATATACTTAAAATCTGATGTTCTATTGCTAGCTGATGTATTTGAAAATTTCAGAAAATTATGTCTTGATACATATGAATTAGATCCTGCTCATTATGTAACATCACCAGGTTTAGCTTGGGATGCACTTCTTAAATCTACTAATGTAATATTGGAGTTAATTACAGATGTAACCCAATTACAATTTGTTGAAAGAGGAATCAGAGGAGGTATTGTTCATTGCTCACACAGACATGCTGTAGCTAATAACAAGTATATGAAGAGTTATGATTCTTCTAAGGAAGAATCATTCATTGGATATTTTGATGTAAATAATCTGTATGGGTGGGCAATGATGCAATACTTACCTGTTGGTAATTTTAAGTGGTTAACAGCAGATGAGGTACAAACATTCAATGTAATGAATGTATTGGATGAAGCTGATGTTGGATACATATTAGAAGTTGATCTGAAGTATCCCAAAAAATGTCATGATCAACATCAAGATTTTCCTTTGTGCCCTGAGAAAATGAAATCTCCTAAGAGTAATAGTAAAGCCCCACCTAGATTAATGTGTACACTTTATGATAAAACGAAATATGTTTTACATTACAGAAATCTTAAACAAAGCCTCTCTTTAGGTCTTGAATTAGAAAAGATTCACAGAATTCTATCATTTTCTCAGAAGGCATGGATGAAACCATATATTGAAATCAACACAAGAAAAAGGATTCAAGCTAAAAACGATTTTGAAAAAAACTTTTTTAAGTTAATGAATAATAGTACCTTTGGTAAGACTATGCAAAATGTAAGAAAAATGCGAGATGTTCGATTGGTAACCTCATGGAATGGTAGGTATGGTGCAGCAGCATATATTGCCCAACCAAATTTTAAGAAGAGGGTTATTTTCGATGAATCTTTAGTTGCTATAGAAATGGCAAAAACATCAGTAGTATTTGATAAACCGATTGTGGTAGGAATGACAATCCTTGACATTTCTAAAACAAGTATGTTTAACTTCCATTATAATTATATGTTGAAAAAGTATCCTCTACAAAAAGTGAAAATGTGTTATACTGATACTGACAGCTTTGTATATCTTATATCTACAAGTGATTTGTATAGTGATATCAGACCCGACATTAATTGTATGTTTGATACCTCTGGATATCCATCTGAAAATAGATATAATATTCCAATATGTAACAAACGTGTAATTGGTTTAATGAAAGATGAATTTAATGGAGAGATTGTAACTGAATTTATTGGTCTAAGAGCAAAAATGTATGTAATAGATACTGATTCTCATTCTACTATAAAGAAGGCGAAAGGTGTGAAACGTGCATCTCTGAAGCAAATAAGTATTGATGACTATCGTAGTTGCATATTGGATAATGTACCAAAAATGACTACACAATACACTATTCAATCTAATTCTCATATAGTACACACTATAAAGCAAAGAAAATTAGCATTAACATATGATGATGATAAAAGGTATGTGGAAAAAAATGGTGTATATACATTACCATGGGGACATTATAGGATAGAAAAACTTCCAGATGTATAGCACAATATGTCATTATCAAAACTTGTGATATGTAAAATGTATACTTATAAAGTTAATAAAAATAGCAAGTCTATATAAGTTGTTCAGTATTTTATTAAAAAAATAAACCTTATCACTTACATTCACATTTAACAATTATCTCTAACATCATTGGCATGAAGTCGATAACAATATTGATAACATTTTAAATATTCATCATCTTGCATACATTGTGGTAACAGTTTAAAGATTTGTGGAACCGAGATTAACTTAGGTAAGAGCTTGACAGGAAATAGATAATAATCTAAACCATTTAGATTCTGAGGTTGTCCCAGTTTTTGATATATTCTAAATATAGTTTTACAAACATTTATTGACTTTAACCATTGAAACACCATAAAAACGTCGCACTCATCTTCTTGGAAACCATAATCTTCAAGTTGTATGAGATTTAAGTCATCTGGAATAACATTCTTCAAGCACCGTAGAATTTCCATTTGCAGATGATTTCTAGAGTATGCAATTGTTTTACACTCACTGTGCGCTAGAAGCAAGGTTCTTATAAGACTTTCCAGTGTACTTGCTGAATAAGGTACAGTATGAACACTTAATATTTTTTCTGCATCCTCAATCAAGTTCACCATTAAACAAGTCACAATATTGTGTCTTGATTCAATGATTATTACCTTATTCATTTTGATTCAGTCTGTTACAAGAGCGGTACTAACAGTAGAATATAACTTTATAAGCTTATATCTGCACACGTTTTATCACACGGTTGGTAGTGGGGTTCATATCAATAATAACATCATGTATTACAAGACAGTATGCCATTGTGTTTCTTTTAAAAGGATTCTTTGTTTCTACCTCAATCTTCATATCTATTATGGAGGATTTTATTGATTCATTTTGATGTGAACAATCAATAACAAATATGGGGTTGTTATGGAATTCAATTGGACTCAAAAGTGGTTTACTTAATCCGTTATGAATATAATATGAAGGCTGAAATCTTGAATATAAATCATATGCTTGAGCCAATGTTTTGGTTTCAAAATCACATAGAAAGTTTTCTTCTGGATATCGTACAGAATTTAAATACACTTTCAAATTTGTTATATCTACAGTATCAAATATACTAGAATCTTTGTCATAGGCTTCCCTATCAACTTGAAAACCCAAAATTACATATCTAGCAGTTTCCAGATGTGTTGTGAACTTAATTTGCCAGGACCAAAAATTAATCTCTGGTGCTATGCTTTCTATTAAATCCCAATGACGAAAGGCAAGTCTTAAACTTCTATCATTTTTCAAAATATTCCACAATGGAATTTGATTTTTATCTGCTACATGCACATGAGGCATTTCCCACCACACTTTTTCCAGTATTATTTGCACATCCGGATCTGATTTAGTTGCTAATACAGAAGATGTATCATTCCTGTTACGAATTAAAACTAATTCATGTCGTGCATTGAGTATAATTTTTTTATAATCTTCGCAAAAGCCAAATATCATTTTCAAAGGAATACAGAAGTTGAAATGACCTTTACTATCTACAAGTTCTTTGATGTTTGCAACTGAGCCCCATCCTGCATTTAACAGTATATTGGAATGATCAGGTGTAAAAGATGCAGTTCCCTTCAGAAGTGTAGTAATTCCAGGATTACGAACATGGTCAACAACTTCATTATTAAGACGATATTGAAGTTCTGAAAATAAGAAAAGTGCACAGTTTTTGCCTAAATTAGCATCAGTTGCCTTAGTTTTAGCAGTATTTACTATTTTTCCTTCAATGAATAATCTACTTTCTGAAGGTAATAAGTAACTGTTTTCATTTTGAATGACAATTGATACTGAATCATTATACCCAAATACTGATTGTCCATAAGGTTTGTATGCATGGTTCTCAATTCGATGAATTGAATCATCGAAAGTTATGTTTTCACGAACATTCAAAATACTGCTCATCGTTCCTTTTTCACTGTTTAGCAATCCACGCAGAAGTGTTGTTACCATCTATGGTGTTATAGTATTTATACTAATTTGTACCCTAATGACTTCAATAGCTGTTTACTGTATATAGTTAAAAGCTTTTTTTTTTATTTTTTCTTACTTTTTTGATAGTGACACCACTTCCATTACTAAAATTACAGTTCTCCTTATACACAATTCCCATTACTTAATTCGTCTCAAGTGAAGTCTAACAGTTATTTCGTCTTCATCTAGTGGTACAACGTGCCCGTCTTGGTCACAAATAGATATTATCAAATCTGTTATGTATCTTGTAATGACTGGCATATAAATGGGTGAATTTGGTGTTTCCACAATCTTATATCCTGGAGCTACTGTTGGCCAAAACTGGTGAATAACATGAGAAGGTTCACCATTAATATAGGAACCACCTGATATATTACATTCTATATTTAAAACATTTATGTTCTGAATATTCACAGGATGGTTAGCTGTTGATACAATGCTATGATCTTTATTGCCTTTAATCACTCCTTTTGTAAATCCTAGAAGGGATCCAAGATTGTTATTTAAATCAAAGTTTAGTGTAACATTGTGCTTTATTTTGCATCGATTAATACGTTTATCATAATCAAAGTCAAGAAAAATTTTGAAAGATGAACTTGCTAATTTTGCATTATATTCATCTGTTTGTATTATCAGTTGAGAGAAAATATCCTGCAATTCGTATGAACCAGTTGGAATGACAAACTTCTGGAATATATCATTACGTTTAGAAAAATAGAAATTGCAATTCTGTGGAGTAACATTAGGTATCGAATTGTACGAAAAATAGTTCAGAAGCGCTATTTCATAGACACCATTTGATACATCCAATGCTGGATTAAATTTTGTTACCAGCACTGATTTTTTTCCACTAACAGTTAATGTCTTACCTTGTCCAATATCCATTGTGAGAATGCATATGTATGTTCACTTGTAGCTCCTTTTATTCTTTACAAAGAAATTTCAAACACAGGTGACCGCAATTGTAACTATTAATTGCTTGAAAGGTATTGTAATTATATTTAAAAGTGCAATGATTCAAATATTTTACGATTTCACAAGGTGGTGGTAGATTACCAAAGCTATCAAAGTAGTAGACAGTATCATTCTTCTTTTTGTATGCAACCCAGTGTGATCCAGGCTCTTTTGAAGTGTTCAAGTTCACAATTGCACTTTCAAATTTTTTTGCTGTTTTAGGTAATGTGTCTCTCATGAAAACACCTCGGAAATTAGGTATTTTCAACTTTTTTGCATAGAATCTCAAATCGATATTTGTAAGAGGTCGATCTGGTAAGATCAACTGAATTTTTTTTTTAGTTCCTTTATTTAGATAAAGTCCCATACCATTCTTTTTGTATGGGGTTAAATAAAGGCCTTTACCCTTTTGCAAAGCTATAGCTTCAATCTTTCTATTATGTTGTTGCATCTCTGCCAACTGCTTACGGGCACTTTTTGCATCATTAACTGCTTTAGCTATACCAGAGGCTCCACCTGCAAGACTGCCAATAGCAGAAAGAGCTGCAAAAATTGGAATAAGAGGTAAAGCACCACCTGTTTTTGGAATAGGTATAAAACGAGTCTTATTCTTTTGTAAATTTTCGACTCCTGTCTTTCGAACACTGTCTACTGCTATTTTATGAGCAATCTTAGCTGTACTAAGAAGATTCCCATTCTTCTTTAATCCCTTCATAGCTCTACCTACCTTTGTAATAACCTTCTTCAATGCGTCTTTCTTCCTCCTTGAAGAATTTTTTGCACCCATCCCCAATTTAACTTTTGCTTTCATTGTTCCTGCAACTCCTAATGCCGCCAGTTTCTCACCAAGCTTTGCGGATTTCGCTTTAACACGTTCCCAAGCTTTCTTTGCTAACATTTCATCAGCTTTATGTCTTTGTGAAAGATTATCTGGAAATGTGGCATATGCTATGTCATGCTCTTTACATGCATCATCTAGTGGATTGATACCACGATCACCACGTTGTAATCTCTTCTGTAGTTTGGTACCTGGACCACAATAATTGTATCCTGGTAGGTGCAATTCTATAGGGAGTTTGTTAATAGCTGTGTTTAAAATACCTCTGCCAACCTTCCTCTGAGCGTGTCTAGCCATTAAATGATTAGGTTGGTAGGAAAAATCTACTTTTATATACATTACATCAAGCATCTGTAACACTTTTAACCAACATGCGCTTGAAGAAACATGTACTCCAACTACCAGTTACAAATATTTCATTTGATAATGCAGATGGTAAGAGGAAGAAACATGGTGATTTGTTACCAGATACTGTGCGATGCATTATTTGCGGTCCCTCAAATTGTGGAAAAACTAACGTTGTAGTGAATCTTCTGATTCATGAAAATGGTCTAAAATTTCAGAATCTTTATATATATTCAAAATCGTTGCATCAAGCGAAGTATAAATTTCTCACAAACATATTATCTGGGCTTGAAGGGATCAAATTCTTTACATTTTCAAACAATGAAGATGTTATTTTACCTGATAAAGCCTTACCATCTTCAGTTTTTATTTTTGATGATGTTATATGCGACAAACAGGACAACATAAGGGCTTATTTTTGCATGGGGCGACATTATGATATTGACTGCTTTTACCTATGTCAGACATACAGCCGGATCCCAAAGCAACTGATTAGAGATAATGCTAACATGATTATACTATTCAAACAAGATGAGTGTAATTTAAGGCATGTATACAATGATCATGTTAATACAGATATGGATTATGCTCAGTTTCTAAACTTGTGTAAACAAGTTTGGGATAGTGAACCACACAGTTTCTTAGTTATCAGCAAAGATGATAAAATTCACAATGGACGTTATCGCAAGAAGTTTGATGAGTACTTTTGCATTTAAGAAGACTTCGCATTACTTTTATTTTAGTTTGCACAATGCAGTCCTCTGGAAACGTTCAGCTTGTTCTCTCTGAACCACAAGCAGTGAATGATGTAGCTACAAAGCAATATGTTGACAATTTCTTAGCTTCAATCAGTAAATGGATTCCACAGCTAAAATCATTTTTCAGTGTACTACATCTTTCACATGATGCAGTCAACTTTGGAAACAAACGTGTTTCAGGTTTGCAAGATCCACTGGAGAACAGTGATGCATCTACCAAAAAGTATGTTGATAGTTCCATAACTAGTCTTAGAAGGTTTGTTGACAATATAGTTACCTGGAACAAACTTAATGTTGTTTTAAGTGCATTAGATGTCTTAAGTGATTCTATCAGACTTAACTCGAAACGCATTAGCAACCTTTCTTCTCCTAAGGAAAATAATGATGCTAGCACAAAGAAATATGTGGATGATTCATTTATACAGCTTAAGAAGCAGTTTGAGCAAAAAATGGACTTGAAAAACAAGAGCTTCTTAGAGTCAGATGATAGAACCAATGTCATACGACTTAAAGGTAAACGACTAAGAGGGGTCATAGATCCATTAATATCAAATGATGTGGCTACAAAGGGTTATGTGGATGGAAAATATAATCAGTTAGAAGTAAAAGTCAGACCACTTGTCGATTCCTATAAGATTCCTCAGAATGATTTACTACTGAATAATTTATCAGTCAAGGAAGGTGTTCTTGATATAAACAATATGAGAATTGAAAATGTTTTGGATCCAGTTAATATGTATGATGCTGTTAATAAGAAATATGTTGAAAATATTGTAAAAAAAATCGATCATAAAGTAACATCTATGTTAGAAAATGAGAATAATATTCGAGTTAAAATGTCACAACCTAATATAAATATGTTAGATCACTTTGATGTAACAAATCGAGTGTTTGATATACGACATAAGCGTCTTGTAAATTTGCGAGAACCAATAATAGAAACCGATGCAGCTAACAAAGCATATGTAGATAAAACACTCTCTAAAGTAAGTCAGAAATTCATTTTACGCATAGATAGCATACCTTCCACAAATCCTAATTCTATACAATATTTGTTACATAATGGGAAGTATGAATATGATATTCCTTATACAGGAACTATGAAACTACGCTCAGCATCACCTGATTTGGAAGTGATTACATTTGTACACAATGGCAAGGAAACTGAGCTTGCATTAAATGTACCTTTAAGTGTAAAGGAAGGAGATAAATTCAGTTTTAAACAACCACACCCATTTCAATTGGGAAATTATGGTCTTCATGTGGAATTTGAGTATGAGGTAATATAAATATGCTGTAATTTGACTATATTTCTCAGATGAGACGTAACCTCAGTACCTGTTTCAATCATTATCTAGTGCCAACCATACAAATAACTTGAAATGCTTCAACAGGCTGTAAACCGCAATATAAAATTGAAAAGGCAAATTATGTCTGCTAGAAGAAATATACGTAAAAAATTTTTATCCCTTAAGGAAAAAGAGATTAAAAGAAAAAAACAATTGGAGGAAGAATTGAAGCCAGTTTCTGATCCTCTGAGAGAACTTGTTTCTATTAGTAAAAGAGAAAAACTTTCATATCCTACATTTACATCATCTCATTATAAAGAGGAAGTGAAACCAGAAAATCTTATTTCACCTGATGGTATATCATCCGAGCAAGAGGAAAAAGTGGAAGATGATGTGGAACCAGGTATTCTCACTCCACCTGATGAGACATTAGTATCATCAATATTAAGGCAAATTCCTCCTAAAGAACGTGATGAAGTGTATGGTATGAGATATGACCTCCGTAATGGGTGGATGATAGGGAATGAAAAAGCGATAATTGATGGAGCGGATATAATCATTAATGATGTAACATACAACGGTTCAAAAGGATTATATAATCTACTTCTTAGAAAAAAACCTTTAGCTAGAAGCTATACAAAATCTGATCTTCTTGCATATGCAAAAATTTTAAAAGCTACCAATGCCCATAAGAAAGGTTATTCTGCTCATAAACCAGTTAATATTAATAACAGTATAAAATATAAAACAATCATACGACGCATTCTTCATTTAAATCGGTCTGATGTAAGCGAAGTTCGAAAATCATCTCGAGCAAATTTACTAAAAGCACATCGTCAGCTAAGTGAGGAAACTTTGGAAAGTGAACCTAGTATTCATAGTGGTAAAGGAATTACTGTAGATGAGAAAGAAACAGAAGGTAATGTTCCAGAAGTAAAACAGTGGAAGACACATAGCAGCAATTTACCTCCTGATTATGTGTACTGGGATGACCCAAATGAACTTGTTGAGCGTCTTTTCTTTTTGCATGGGTCAAAAGCAGCAGGTAATTCATCACATGACAATGAGATTATTTCTATTGAAGAAGAATTACGAGAAGCTGGAATAATTATGTAAGAATTGGTTATCTAATCATTAGAATATATAAAGAGCAAATAACAAGTCAGTAACTGCATAACACATGTGCACTAAGAATTGTAAGCAGGCTACACAATGTACCCTACATTTGCTGAGCGTCTAAAGACTTTTGAGAATGGTAACTGGCCCATCGACTTTTTGAAGCCTGAAGACGTAGCAGAGATGGGCTTCTATAGACCAAATCACAACAGTAACGATGATACTGTGAAATGTATGTATTGTAACATTGAAGAGAGTAACTGGCAATTGGATGACATACCATTTCTGAGACATATATGTCCTGCATCATACAATCTTGCAGGTATCAACACATGTTGTCCTTGTTGTACAGTTAAAAAACTCTCTTTGATGCATACAGCACAACCAGCATGGCCTCAGTATTGCTGTCAACAAGTACATCAACAATCCTTCCATGATTGGCCCTCGTATATCCCAGTAAAGGCTGAAGAACTGGCTGAAGCAGGTTTCTTCTACTCTGGTACTGCTGATCACACGACCTGCTTCTACTGTGGTGGCACACTGCATGATTGGGTTGATGGTGATGATCCATGGGGTGAACACTATCGCTGGTTCCCTCGTTGCATGTATTTATGGTTGAAAAATAAATCTGATCTGGCAGATGATGAAGTAGATTTAAGTAAAAGTGTAAAATAAATTAATAACATTTTGTAACAAAATTATTTTTCTTGCATTAAATTATATCTGAATAAACATATAAGCTTGTTTTTATTGCATACCTTGTGTGTGTGTGTGTGTGTGTGTGTGTGTGTGTGTGTGTGAATATTACGTAAGGTCAGTGCCATCAAGTACATCACCATGACTTAACAAAATATAGCTATGTAGGTTGTGGCACTGTCAACAATATTGCAGTGAGCTAAAGACATCATATTATGTAAGGTCAGTATCAAAACATGTGGAAATAAGGTCAATGCTGTTGGCAAAAGTCCACCAAGTATATCATAACTTCATAAAAAAATGATGTCGCAGTGAGCTAAAGACGTCATATTATGTAAGGTCAGTATAAAAACATGTGGAAATAAGGTCAACGCTGTTGGCAAAAGTCCTCCAAGTATGTCATCATAAAAATATTACACTATCATTATGTAATTCATCATTACGTCATTGTGACATCATCATTACGTCGTTGTGACGTCATTATGACGTCATAGATAGGTTGTGAATGTGATGTCATAATTACATCATTATGACGTCATCATTACGTCATTGTGACGTCATCATTACGTCGTTGTGACGTCAGAGATAGGCTGTGACGTCGCTGGTGCTTGAAGCCCCATTGCTCCACTACTCTTGTGTGTAACATATTCAGCAAGGGAAAGAGAGCAATATGCATTGCTATTAATTCTAAACATAAACTTTTTTTGTACACATAGTAATTACTGAATTATCTTCGACCCCTCTTGTTCTTAATCTCATATTCTTCTTCTTGTGAGTTTGTGCCACATAGGACCAGGTTTTGCATGCCTATTAACGGATTTGCCATGGTTAATTTAAAAGGTGGCCAGATGCCGTTCCTCTCGCCACTTAACCGCCCGGGATGGAACATGGATTGGGTTGGGTTGTTGTGGGGGAGAAGACCAGACAGCGAGATCGTCGGTCTCATCGGATTTAGTTAGGACTGGGAAGGAAGTCGGCCGTGCCCTTTCAAAGGAACCATCCCGGCATTTGCTGAGGCGATTTAGGGAAATCACGGAAAACCTAAATCAGGATGGCCGGACGTGGGATTGAACCTTCGGATGGAACATGTGTACCTCAACTGTCTGCTTCTAATATTACTCATGTGGAGGTGATCAAGATTTTCTGAATATCTGCGTATCGTGTAGCTGAAGCGGGATTGCTGCCCGGTAGATTCCTAGTGGAATGTGGGAGACCGACTAAAAGCCACGTCCAGGCTGAACGGCACGCCAACTCTCGTCGTTAATTAGCCGGGCTGCTGCGATCCCGGGCCGGAGCACCTCAATGACCTGGAAGTAGATCATGAACAAGAAATGACAGCCCACACCATCACTTCCGGTTGTCAGGCCGCTTAGCTGGCGACAATCAAGTTGGTAGCCCACTACTGACCAGCCGTCCCCAGACATGGCGTGGAATCCCATTGCCTGAAGTACAATTGTCTGCAGTAGTGATTTCCTCTTAGAACTGAGGTCTTATGACCAGAGTAGAGGTGCCTGCAGATGTCCCAGACAGCGCTGGGATTCGGATCTGACTGTCGCTTGCCTACGCACCCAGACAGCGCTGATATTCGAACCTGACTGTCGCTCGCCTATGCCTCGACAGCCAGGTGCCATTTCATTTCCAAGCAGGGCTACTTTGGCTGTCATCCGCGACACTCCTACAGCACAGCCGTATGTCGACGATATATTAAGCCCTGTCGTGGTGCCCTTCATGGCAAGCCATATTGGTCTTACATTCCAGCAAGATAGTGCCCGTCCGCACACGGCAAGAGTTTCTGTTGCTTGTCTTCGTGCCTGCAAAACCCTACCTTGGACCGCAAGGACGCTGGATCTCTTCCAGATCGAAAACGTTTGGAACATTTTGGTTAATTTCCAGAATGAAATTTTCACTCTGCAGCGGAGTGTGTGCTAATATGAAACTTCCTGGCATATTAAAACTTGCCTTTCACGGGCAAGTGCTCTACCAACTGAGCTACCACAGCATGGGATTAGCCGAGCGGTCTCAGGTGCTGCGGTCATGGACTGTGCGGCTGGTCCCCGCGGAAGTTCGAGTCCTCCCTCGGGCATGGGTGTGTGTGTGCGTCCTTAGGATAATTTAGGTTAGGTAGTCTAAGCTTAGGGCCTGATGACCTTAGCAGTTAAGTCCCATATGATTTCACACACATTTTAACTGGGCTACCCAAGCATGACTCACGACCCGTCCACACAGCAGGAGAGCTTCTGCTAAGTTTGGAAGGTAGCAGACGAGGTAGTGGCGGAATTAGGGCTGTGTGGACGGGAGGTGAGTCGTGCTTGGGTAGCTCAGTTGGTAGAGCACTTGCCCACGAAAGGCAAAGGTGCCGATTCGAGTCTCGGTCGGGCACACAGTTTTCATATGCCAGGAAGTTTCATTATGGGCAATGCCCTCCAACCAGCTCGGGATTTTGACTATCTAAAGCGCCAATTGGACAGAATTTGCCACAACCAACAACAGTATCCATTATAGCCAAGCCGAGTAATTGCCTACGTAATGGCCAGTGGTGGGCCAACGCGTTGTTGGCTTCCTGAATTTGTGAAGCTCTTTAATAACTCATACAGCGTTCCTGAAGCAGTAATTATTTGTTTTCCTGTGTATGTACAACACACCCGCTGATTCTGTCCCAATGGAATAATTTCTTCGAGGCGGCGCTTTTTTAAAATAAAAGCTCGTGCATAGAACTTTACTTGGCATGATTTTCTGTAACTGAAGAATTAAAAATAGATTCCAAGTATCTATGTCTGTGTGTGTGTGTGTGTGTGTGTGTGTGTGTATGTATGTCTGTGTTTATATGTATGATCCACATCTCCTGCGAAACGACTGAACGGATTTTAACCAAACTTGGTACTTATATGCATTGTGTTGTATGTAAGCCGGGGACCTAGAACCGACGGAGAGGCTCCGTCCCCGCCTCAGTCGCAGTGGTGCACAACCCCACAACTACCGCAGTCCACTTCACCTCTCCACCGCCCCACAGCGAACCACTCTTTCAGGGTTATTGCACGGTTCGGTCCCCGGTGGACCCCCCCCCCTTTCCCCCAAGGGAACGTCTCACACCAGACGAGTGTAACCCCCAATGTTTGCGTGGTAGAGTGAGTAATGTTGGTGTACGCGTACGTGGACAACTTATCAGCGCAGCAGTCGCCGACATAATGTAGTTGAGGCGGAATAAGGGGAACCAGGCCACATTCGCCGAGGCAGATGTAAAACCGCATAAACACCTTCCACAGACTGGCCAGCTCACCGGACTTCGACACAAGTCCGTCAGACGCATTCGTGTCGGGGACCAGGCGCTCCTTCCCCATCCGGAAAGCCGTGCTGTAGACCGCACTGCTAACCGGGCTGATGCAATCAATCTCCACACCACATGGTTTTTCCGTCAGCTTGAGACTGTTCAACTGAGTGCCACAGGCAACTGAAGGGCCGATAATACACTGTTTGTTAGTGGGAGAAAAAGTCAGCGATTTCGTTATTTGCCGAGCGGTTCTAGGCGCTGTAGTCCGGAAACGCGCTGCTGCTACCGTCGCAGGTTCGAATCCTGCCTCGGGCATAGATATCTACATCTGCATCTACATTTTTACTCCGCAAGGCACCCAACGGTGTGTGGCGCAAGGCACTTTACGTGCCACTGTCAGTTACCTCCCTTTCCTGTTCCTGTCGCGTATGGTTCGCGGGAAGAACGACTGCCGGAAAGCCTCCGTGCGCCCTCGAATCTCTCTAATTTTACATTCGTGATCTCCTCGGGAGGTATAAGTAGGGGGAAGCAATGTATTCGGTACCTCATCCAGAAACGCACCCTCTCGAAATCTGAACAGCAAGCTACACCGCGATGCAAAGCGCCTCTCTTGCAGAGACTGCCACTTGAGTTTGCTAAACATCTCCGTAACGCTATCACGCTTACCAAATAACCCTGTGACGAAACGCGTCGCTCTTCTTTGGATCTTCTCCATCCCCTCCGTCAACCCGACCTGATACGGATCCCACACTGACGAGCAATACTCAAGTATAGGTCGCACGAGTGTTTTGTAAGCCACCTCCTTTGTTGATGGACTACATTCTCTAAGCACTCTCCCAATGAATCTCAACCGGGCACCCGCCATACCAATAATTAATTTTATATGATAATTCCACTTCTAATCGTTCCGCACGCATACTCCCAGATATTTTACAGAAGTAACTGCTACCAGTGTTTGTTCCGCTATCATATAATCACACAATAAAGGATCCTAGATACAACAGTCAAATCATTTATAACGTCAGCTGAAAATCACGTTCTCAGGCGCTAAGGTATGGTTCAGATGGTTCAAATGGCTCTGAGCACTATGGGACTCAACTTCTGACGTCATTTGCCCCTACAACTAAGAACTGCTTAAACCTAACTAACCTAAGGACATCACACACATCCATGCCCGAGGCAAGATTGGAACCTGCGACCGTTGCGGTCTCGCGGTTCCAGACTGCAGCGCCTAGAACCGCTCGGCCACTTCGGTCGGCGCCGCTAAGGTAATCCGTCACGTTCTGTTGGCATTTTCCATCATTAGACAGACTGTCAGTGTGTGTATTGAGAGTAAACTGAAGAAATATGAAAGTTATGATGAGTAGCAGAAATGAGAATGGCGTAAAACATATCAAAACTGTTGATCACGAGACGATGCTGTGGAATGCTGCTATCTTGGAAGCAGAATAACCAGTGACAAACGATAGGATGACGACATAAAAAGCAGACTACTATAATCAGAGAGGCCGTTTCTGGCCAAAAGAAATCTACTAGTACCAGTATCAAATGTAGGCCTCAATTTGAGGAACTAATTTCTGGGAGTATACGCTTGGAGCACAACATTGCAAGGTAGAAAATCACGGACTGTGGGAAAATCGAGAAAGAAGAGAATGAAGCATTAGAAGTATGTTAGTAAACAATACGGTTGATTGATAAAGTACCTGATGAAGAGGTTCTCCGTAGAATGAGCGAGGAAAGGAAGCACTGAGAAGAAGAAGGGACATGATGATAGGGCATTTCTTAAGCGATCAGTGAATAACTTTCATGTTGTTAGAGGGAGCTTCAAAATGGTTGAAATGGCTCTAAGCACTATGGGACTCAACTTCGGACGTTATTAGTCCCCTACAACTTAGAACTACTTAAACCTAACTAACCTAAGGACATCACACACATCCAGGCCCAAGGCAGGATTCGAACCTGCGACCGTAGCAGCAGCGCGGTTCCGTACTTAAGCGCCTGGAACCGCTCGGCCACAGCGACCGGCGTTAGAGGGAGCAGTAGAGGGTAAAAACTGTACATCAAGAAAGAGATTGGAATACACAGAACAATAATTGAAGACGTAGGGTGCAATTGCTACTCTGAGATGAAAGTCATGAGACCAACGACTCATAAAGAGGACAATGTCTCTCTCGGTCCTCTCAATTACGTGTTTTATTCCATTATCTACATGTTCTCTGATTACTTACATGAGCACTGCTTCTCGTTTGACCGAGCTTTGTATCACGATCCGATAATAGCTATCTTTCCAGAATGAATTTGTCACTCATCGGCGCTGATACGGTACTTCTTGGTTGATTAAAACTGTGTACCGGACCAAAACTCGAAATTTGCCTTTCATGGGTACGTGCTCTAGCAACTGCGCTACACAAAAACGGCTTACGAGCCGTCGTCACAGTTCCATTTCCGCCCGTACCTGATCTCCTACCTTCCGAACTTCACAGATGTTTTCCGGAGAAACTTGCGGAACTACGGTGTCACACCTGGATGAAAGGATATTTCGGAGATATGGCCTAGCCACAGCCTTCAGAATGTTTCAAGACTGAAATTTCCACTCTGCAAAGAACTTCTGGGAAGTTGGGAAGATTGGGGAAGAGGTACTATTAGTAGTACAGTTTTGAAGAAGATTCGTGAGTCGTGCTAATGTAGCTCAGTTGGTAGATAACTTGCCCACAAACAGCAAAGGTCTCGAGTTCGAGTCTCGGACTGGCACACAGTTTTAATCTGTCAGCGAGATTCAATGACTATTTTGCATGCAAACACTTGTGCCACCTATTTTAGTGCCCTATCGTATGAGCTTCATTGTTGATGTATTTGATGGCGCCCGTAACCGACCATGAAGTAACTGGAGTTGCGCTTCTCCCTAAATTCCCATCATCTATCATGGCGCCTGCTCTTCGCCACTACTGTTGTGAATAGAAGATGAATAACGCTTATAGTAGGAGATGAATCCGATGCTTGGGCACGACAGGGCAGGGAGTATGTCTGTTGGTGCTCGTTTCCACGATACACAGGTTCAAAAATGGCTCTGAGCACTATGCGACTTAACTTCTGAGGTCATCAGTCGCCTAGAACTTAGAACTAATTAAACCTAACTAACCTAAGGACATTACACACATCCATGCCCGAGGCAGGATTCGAACCTGCGACCGTAGCGGTCGCTCGGCTCCAGACTGTAGCGCCTAGAACCGCACGGCCACTCCGGCCGGCATACACAGGTAGGAACAAGATTTTGCCTTTTCACAGTACCTCACTATCTTCCATATGGCTCTAATTGAAGCGGCATCAAACTTCTGTGTTTTTACTTTGACATTTTACTATCGGTTCATGAACTTAAATCTGTCAATGCCTCTTGCACAAATTTTGCATTAAGAGATTACTAAACAGCAACAATAACCTGCAAGTAGGGTATACTGCGTTGAAAGCTGATACAATATCATGAATAGTCAGTCTAGGGCCAGGGCTGTTATGCTACGCCTGTTATATAAATGTTCAAGACCTAAGTTTCTAATCAAGAAATTTATCACAGTAACACACATGCAGTTATAAGAGCTAGGTATTGGAAAATGGATATCTATAACTTGAGTAACTTAACATCAAACAGAAAGTAATCACTCATAAAATCCCACTAAAATTAAGTAGTGTTGACATGTTCAGCTTTTAGCTTATCGCTATGGAATGAGGACAGTTTCTCTTGGCTGCAATTACAGAACAGGGATTGGAGAGAGATTTATCGCCACACTACCTCATAAGACTAAGCGAACTAGAAAATAATTCAAAGACCAAATCCGCATGTACTAGTGAAAACAGGGATCTGAATCGCCACCAGTGATACACAAAATATCTCACTACATGAATATTCACACTGCTAAGTCTGCCATAGCAGTCTGCATTCCAGAAAAAGCATCCAGACTCATCCATCTCTATCTGGAATACTCATGCAAAGAGCGGGGCATTTATTATCAGCGAAGTGAGACAGCTGTATACAAGCGAACTGTTTGATTGTACGTAAACTGAATAATTATCGCAGAGACATAAGGGGGTTTTACCAGCAGGTGACGACAAGATGGCGTCACACAAATAGTGCATCTGTTTTTTTTGTTTTTTTTGTTTTTTGCAAGAATTAATGGATAGCTCAGGGAGAGCATAACTAATTAGCAGTAATAGTGAATACAGGTTCTATAGTGACTTCAGATTTACCAGATATGTGTAATATAGACAAATGGGGTTCTCTGTAAACTTGCCAGGAATCGAAGATGCGGTAAACGAAAGGATTACATTTTTTTCCCGTACAAGTCTTGCAGTAAAGTAATGAATTATTTTAAGAGCAGGAGAAGATGACAAGATTCAGTGCATAACGCATCGGATTGTGTAATACGACTCGATGCCGCTACCAGATTCAGGCTGACGAAAAACAAACGATGTCTGATCCTTTAAACGGTTCGCGCCTCAGTTGCAATTCACCACAATATCTGAATCAGAAATAATTGCAAAATAACTTTGCAAATAATTGTATCACACGACTCAAATGATCTAAGCGTTGCCTAAGAACAACTATGGCAAAATAAACGAATTGGTCTGACGAAAATGTCCTTCGATACTGCCATCGCCTCCGAAATGCTTACGTTCGACTCCCAAAAAACAGAGCAAAGTCACACATGGTCATATGAACAAGTCGAGGGCGTGCGTCCTTGACTGGGTAAACGCCGAGCGACTCAGCACAGGAGAAACATACGCTACAGCTATGCCTCAGAGAGAGATCTCAATTGGCACGACTAATCGATACTGATTACGGATTTTTTTTGCTGAATACTGTAAAGAGTCTTTCGCAATTTGAGGAATATCAGAACTCGGGGTAGATGTGAAATTGCATTTTAACGTGCAGCTTTCAGACCTCTGAAATGTAATAGACAGAGGGCACTCATGTGCGGTATGAGACAAGGCTGTCTGCCGGCTGATCCCCTGGTAATTACGACGAGGCCTGGGAGATTGGTCGCCCCCTTAGTCGGGACGTCCGCCCGCATCTCTGGTAGCACAGCTCCTCTGGTCTGGTCTGACTAGATCCTCCCCCCCCCCCACCCGCCTCTTCTCCCCCTTCTCCCTTCTGTCTTCACTCCTGTGTCTGCTTGCCTCTCCTCAATCTCCTCCTTACCCTCCTCCCCCCTCCTTATTACTCATCTTCCACCGCCGCCTTCGCCGCCGCTGCCTCCGCCACCCGTCCAGAACAAAGGCTCCATAATGTGCGCAGACAGTTGCAGTTAGCGCCCCAACAGCAGGGAGCCCTAGTAACACCATTTCGCAGGACAGACTTATTACGCTCGTTCATGTACGTTGTCATCGTTTTCTACTACATGATTAAAACCGGAGACGAATTTTATGTTGTAGCTTGGGGCACAACCTAGAAAGCATTTACTAACGAATCGTTTCTTCTCGTTTTACACGAGCGACTTCCGGGTCAAAATAGACTCCGTGATGGGGATGCTCATCACGTGTTGCCGTGTAAATCAGCCGCCAGCCACGTCGCGAGTGGATCGGTGACGTCAATGATGAGTTAACTGTGTAGTGTGAGGTTCTAAAATCTCGAGTATAATGCAGACAGTGAACGAGCAGAAACAGGAGACTGTAGCATGGTCCTTCAAAATCGAAGTTAACATTCTCGCTGATCTCACTCCTATTACAGGGTGTTACAAAAAGGTACGGCCAAACTTTCAGGAAACATTCCTCACACACATGTTAGAGCTCATTTTATTACTTCTCTTCAAATCACATTAATCATGGAATGGAAACACACAGCAAAAGAACGTACCAGCGTGACTTCAAACACTTTGTTACGGGAAATGTTCAAAATGTCCTCCGTTAGCGAGGATACATGCATCCACCCTCCGTCGCATGGAATCGCTGATGCAGCCATGGAGAATGGCGTATTGTATCACAGCCGTCCACAATACGAGCACGAAGAGTCTCTACATTTGGTACCGGGGTGGCGTAGACAAGAGCTTTCAAATGCCCCCATAAATGAAAGTCAAGAGGGTTGAGGTCAGGAGAGCGTGGAGGCCATGGAATTGGTCCGCCTCTACCAATCCGTCGATCTGTTGTTGAGAAGCGCACGAACACTTCGACTGAAATGTTCAGGAGCTCCATCGTGCATGAACCACATGTTGTGTCGTACTTGTAAAGGCACATGTTCAGGCAGCACAGGTAGAGTATCCCGTATGAAATCATGGCGGAGAATCGAGGAAGTACAGTACCTACTGACGAAACTAAAATGAGCTCTAACATGGAAATTAAGCGTTTCCGGACACATGTCCACATAACATCTTTTCTTTATTTGTGTGTTAGGAATGTTTCCTGAAAGTTTGGCCGTACCTTTTTGTAACACCTTGTATAGTAATGGATTTTGTGCTTGTATGTCTTCTTAATTTTTACTTTGGTCTTTGTTTTCTTTTAGTGAGATATTGCGATGGTGGCTCGAGGGCGTTGTGCATAATGCATAATTAACAACATAAATTAATAAACGTCTCTTTTGTAAAACTGTTTCAATGGTGAGAAAGTCTGATCTGTTAAGTAAGAAAAATAGTTTCCAAAGTTATTTGGCATTTACAAAGAAAACAGGATAATAACGATAAAGTAAAAACTCTCCCCTTGCAACTTTCTAAATATTGCTTGCAAGTATATACGACATACATACATATAACACAACGCATGTAATTAAAGTGTAGCTGCTTACAAGGGTCCGGTGTGGGCTGTAATTATCGAATGACAGTGAAACTTTGTAGACATACTAATGTGGTCATGTGGAAACCATTCACGCTGGTGAAATATTAGATCCAGTTTCAGGCAACAGATGCAAATCAGGTGCTCTACTCTATTTCTTCACCATCTGTGAAGCTCATATTTTAAGTGGAAATTAATAATAAAACCAACATTATATCTTTAAAACTTGTTTGACCTTTTCTGCCCATATCCCATCCCTAATCCCACATATGGAATCACTTCTATATGGCTTTCTTCCATTCATGGCGCCAGATTTGCACTTGGTGGCCAGAATTGAAACTACCTTTTTTCAACGAAAATCAGTTCCCAAATAACACTTTAGAATATCTACCAGATGTCGCTGCCATACAATAATTAGAACCCACACTGAACCTCAGTTAGTAGTGGCACTTCAGTTATAACCAACCAGTATATTTTCAGATAATGAATGCAGACGATATCAAATCTTTGAATGACACTTTTCCTGTACTCTCAGTTCTCAATAGTTTGGCGAACTGGTGGTAAGACTTTTGTCAAGAACCCCCAATATGAATTTTGCTGTGCTCATTGCTTATTCGTCTTCTGCTACTATTTATCTACCTTTTCCTGTAACGCATCAATCTTCTGTAACTCATTTTGACCGGTCAGGTACCGCAGTGCATGGCGTTAACCTCTAACAACATCAGCACGTTCGACGCTGACGTGTAAATGGAAATGACTACTTGTGACAGGCATGACACAGTACAGGAACGAAACAACAGCGGCGCTGCAGCAGACTCACTTGCCACAAGTAGTCTACTGAGACAAGAAAATTTACTGTTTAAAATGGGCAGGGGCTGCGGCTCAGCTACACTTGCCGTTCGCCCTGTTACTGTTATTTAAAAAATGAAGGTACTGTTATTTAAAATCAATATACCTCGTTATTCTGCATATTTCCATTCACCTATGAGCTACGCAATAAATTCTTGTGAACTCAAACCAGAGGAACAGTAATTTTAGAAAACAGAACCCTACTGCAATAAGTACATGTGGTTTTACTTCTACAACATTTTGCAGTGAACTCTCCAAAACCCTTCTGCATTCTTCTAGCACAAATATTAATGTTGATGACAAAGAAAGAGAAAATAAATAAATATATGTTCACAGTTAAGTCCTTCATTATTTATAATACCTCTCTTTGAGAGAGGACAAGTTACTCTCTCACCTATTTTTCGCATACAGAAAGTTATTAAAGATTTCATTAAAACCTGTTGCACCTTGAGTGAGCCTCTAGAAAGTTAATTGTCTGAGCAGATGTAGATGGAGCCTGGTAGGGCGCTAAAGGCATGAGCTATTTTTATGATTCCTAGCTTGTGGAAACGGCATGTTGGGAGTTTAAAACAATAGGTGGCGAGCCCATCCTTTAGTAAATCTTGCCGGAGAGGTCCACAGCCGTAAAGGGCAGATAGGGAAGCCTTCGTTGAGACAGGTCTCCAGCAGAACAATGCCACACTACCTGCTGTGGCGCCAGCAGAAGGTCTGGGCTGGGGCGACGGTCTGAAGCAACGCATCTGCACGGTGGAATCATAAGCCGTGCATTGTGTGCAGAGCAACGTGTAGTAAAAATTCACCTGTTTTTCTGCTCGGCGATAGTCCGAATAGGCCAGTGAACCACATCCCCAGTGGCCTTGGTTTTATAAGAAAAATCTGGCGTCTGAGAAATGTTTAAAGATAGAATCCTTATTACACCTCACAGCTAGGACTAGCAAGCTACAATGCACAGGCGATTTAGATAAAGATCTTAGAGATTGTCACTGTTTGGTTGTTGCCATGGGAAGAGGAATGACTCTGATAAAAATCATCCCTCTCCTCTGCAAAAACTGAAAATGCCAGTAATCGACGGTTTCTTTTTCTTTTTTCAGAGAGACTGATTTCTTAACTCTTGCCCTGGTTCCACACGAGTTTGTGCTGTCGTTTGGGAGAGGAGATTTAGCGCCTCTAGAGCTCTGTGATTGGTTCAAGACGCTGTGAAGGTGCTGTCGTTCATGCACTTTGCGGGAAAACTTTTTTTTTTTTCAGGAGAAGTGCGAAGCGGATTGCGAAATATTTATCTGGCTGGTATTTGATTATTATTCATCCGTCTGGAACCCTTACCAAATAGGATTAAAATAAACAATACGAAAGATCAACTGAGAACTGCGCGTTTCGTCAGCTGCTAATTTACTGGTAAGGGCTCTAACGTTACGAAGTTGCCCAACCAACTTCAAAAGTACTCGCTTCAAGCGATCGTCGTGTATCACAGAGAGGGTTACTGTTCCGACAAGAACGGTGGAAGAAGAGGTTGGCAGCACATTAGTTCCTCCCACATATGTATCGGAAAATGATCACGATGAAAACGTAAGAAAAATCAGTTCACATACGAAAGTTTACAGACAGTTGCTCTTCCTACACACTATTGGTGAACGGGAGACAGACGGAGGGAAAATGACAGTGTTGCCGTCCGGCGCTCGCCGTTGTGTGGACCACGGAGTGTATGATTTGAATCACCTAAAACTTGTCCCGGAAGTATTGCGGAAATGGAAAGTGCTACTGATGCGTGGTTGTTGTAATAATACTCAGAAAGTCTACTTTTTGAGCATACATACACTTTTTTAAATGTAGCAATGCCTATTGGAATCAGCAATCTAAAAGTTCAGTAACTCAGAATGTCAGTGGTATTTGTCGTAGGATTCTAAAGCCAGTCGTTTACTAGGTGTGGTATTTTGAACAGTTTCCACAACAAACTTGTACAATACCTGTGTCAGCACACACCCAACAGCACAAGTGCATACACTAGTTATGTGTATTCTTACCAGTAACGAGACAACTGAAGATCAAAAGTTGTGTTTAGAAGGCAGTATACGCTTCCAGTCTGGCATGGAACGATTGCTGTACACGAGCTAGCATTTCAGCAGAGATGTCCGAGCTGCAATAATACGTATTTCCATATGATGGGATGTAGTCGGTACGTCCTTGTAGACAGTATCTTTCAGCTTTCCCCACAGAAAACAGCGTACAGGATTCAAATCCAGGGAACGGACTGGCCACGGTAGAGGACCTCTGCGTCCAGTCCAACGATTTGGAAACAATTCGTGAAGATCTTCGTGCACTATGCACTGGACAGCCATCATGTTGGTATCACAGGTTCCTCCTAGTCTGCAGAGGAACGTATTCCAGCATCCGTGGAAGGTGGCCTGTCAGGGAACCACGATATCTGTGAGCGTTCAGTGTGCTGTCTATGAAAAACAGGCCTATGGGCTGACGGTCCATTATCCCACACCACACATTTAATCTCCACAGACACTGAATTTTCCCCCCTGACGAAGTCAACAGGGATTGTCAACAGACAAATAGTCCATATTTCGGCGGTTCACCTGGCCACGATTGGTAAATGTGGCTTCACCAATAAATAAGGTGCATACTTCTTCTGGGGTATCCTGTCTGAATGCCCATGTATAGAAGTAAACACAGCTCTCATAATTGTTTCCATTTAGCTCTTCATGGAGGGACATGTGGTATGGACGGACGGAGATTGCGTAGGACACTTACCTGATTCATGCACTTCCTTCTTCGATTGCGCGAGATCTAAATGGTTCAAATGGTTCAAGTGGCTCTGAGCACTAAGGGACTTAACATCTCATCAGTCCCCTAGAACGTAGAACTAGTTAAACCTAACTAACCTAAGGACATCACACACATCCATGCCCGAGGCAGGATTCAAACCTGCGACCGTAGCGGTCGCGAGTTTCCAGACTGAAGCGCCCAGTACCGCTCGGTCACTGCGGCCGGCCGGGATCCAAAGTGCGGATTAACTGCTACAGTAGCACGAAAATTAATTTCGCTCTTTTTTCTCGTCATTTGTTTCCCTGTGTTATGTTGTCCACGTGTTACACTGCTGCTTTCACATAATTGGTTGAAGAGGTCGATAAATAATTACCGAAATGATTGACTTGTGTTGGGCTAACTTGCGGCATACTCCGTACAAGAACGAGCTGCATTCTTCCTACATTCTACATACGCCATTAGCGATTTGGCTTGTTTTGCATTGGTAAACCCCATCGTCCGCTAACGACGTACTGCTTGGACCCTCATTCACTAAATGACCAGCAATTTGCATTGCACTTAAGGAACACACAAGCACACTGTAAGGAAAGGTATTAACATTGCACCTACGAACTACGCAGGTTGAATGACACAATCAGATGTTAGTATCGAAAATTTTCAAAATACTGTATCTCGTAAGGATCCAGCAATAAGCACCACGGTCATTCTATCACACCTTAAATGTAGTTTGTTAGTGACAATAGGTATCGTTTCATTTAAAAAAGTGTTGTTGTTATTGTGGTCTTCAGTCCTGAGACTTGTTTGATGCAGCTCTCCATGCTACTCTAACCTGTGCAAGCTTGTTTATCTCCGAGTACTTACTGCAACGTACCTCCTTCTGAATCTGCTTAGTGTAGTCATCTCTTGGTCTGCCTCTAAGATTTTTACCCTCCACACTACCCTCCAATGCTAAATTTGTGGTCCCCTGATGCCTCATAACACGTCCTACCAACCGATCCCTTCTTCTGGTCAAGTTGTACCACAAACTCCTCTTCTCCCCAATTCTATACAATACCTCCTCCTTAGTTATGTGATCTACCCATCTAATCTTCAGCATTCTTTTGTAGCACCAGATTTCGAAAGATTCTATTTTCTTCTTGTCCAAACTATTTATCGTCCATGTTTCACTTCCATACATGGCTACACTCCATACAAATACTTTCAGAAATGACTTCTTGACACTTAAATCTATACTCGATGTTAACAAATTTCTCTTCTTCAGAAACGCTTTCCTTGCCACTGCCAATCTACATTTTATATCCTATCTACTTCAACCACCATCAGCTACTTTGCTCACCAAATAGCCAAACTCCTTTACTACTTTAAGTGTCTCATTTCCTAATCTAATTCCCTCAGCATCACCCGACTTAATTCGACTACATTCCATTACCCTCGTTTTGCTTTTGTTGATGTTCATCTTATATCCTCCTTTCAAGACACTGTCCATTCCGTTCAACTGCTCTTCCAAGTCCTTTGCTGTCTCTGACAAAATTACAATGTCATCGGCGAACCTCAAAGTTTTTATTTCTTCTCCATGGATTTTAATACCTACTCCGAACTTTTCTTTTGTTTCCTTTACTGCTTGCTCAATATACAGATTGAATAACATCAGGGAGAGGCTACAACCCTGTCTCACTCCCTTCCCAACCACTGCTTCCCTTTCGTGCCCCTCGACTCTTTTAACTGCCATCTGGTTTCTGTACAAATTGTAAATAGCCTTTCGCTCCCTGTATTTTACCCCTGCCACCTTTAGAATTTAGAAAAAGTGTACGATTGCTTAAAAGACACACTTTGCAAGTGTTATTGCATCTTTTTATTGGCTAAAACACAAGTCGCTGACTACGAATCCATTCTGCGATAACCACACGTCCATATCACTTGCCATTTCCGCAATATTTGCAGCGCAAGTTTTAAATGATTCACTTTGTACACGTAAATGTACCAGTGTTCTGTTGACCAACTGCCATGGCAGAGAGACGTCCAAACTGGATGAGTTTCGTATCCATGCTAGACATCGATATGTTGGCTGACGAGGGCGCAGAGTGCCCGCCACTCGCAAAGGGGTAATGGCGCTGCGGCTCTGGCGATTGGCCGGGCTTAGGCGACGGCCCGACACTCAATTTGGCCATTACTGTGTTTACGTTCACGTCCTCGATATCGCCTCATCGAGAAATGGAACCGTGGAAGCCTCCATAGTGGCCACTAACTCGGTCACGCGGCTAGGTACAGCCACGCTCCAGCTCAAAGCGGTGCACACGGTTGCCTCGCAGCTTCAGAGTGTGAAACAGTGGCGGAAAATTCCTTCGCGAGCAGCCGCGGCAGCTCGCTGTTAATGCCATCAGATTTATTGCCGATGAGGAGAACAAATGACTGTCAGTACTGACAGCGATGTGGGACGTGCGAGAAAAATGGTAAAGATGAGGAATCCTTGTGCGCAGATTACGGCAGGAAGAACAGGATGCTGAGTGGAATGGGGTATAAGTATCATCTCAACAGAAGAAGATACAAATTCCACATAACAGATAAAGACAGACAAAGAGGCAGTCAGAGGAAGTCAGAAAATTTGATATTACCTGCGAAATAACACACAACAGGTACAACAAACGAGCGGTGTTTTACAAGGCCAAAATGTTGTGGGTTGGCAGCAGGGCCAACACCGTTTTACTGGAGGAAGCCGAAAGGCACGCGTTTTAGCTCAAGCAGGCTGGCGTGAGGTCTGGAACAGGACAAGGAAATTAGAATTTAGAAAAAAACGGACGTAGCTGGTGGAATACTTAACTTTAATCCATTAATGCTGAACGTAGGTCTTGCCGGTACATTATTCACAATCTCAATAGTAACTGACAAGGCGCCTAGCTAGGTCGTATCAAATTACATCTGCATCTACATCTACATTTATACTCCGCAAGCCACCCAACGGTGTGTGGCGGAGGGCACTTCACGTGCCACGGACATTACTTCCCTTTTCTGTTCCAGTCGCGTATGGTTCGCGGGAAGAACGACTGTCTGAATGCCTCCGTGCGCGCTCCAATCTCTCTAATTTTACATTCGTGATCTCATCGGGAGGTATAAGTAGGGGGAAGCAATATATTCGATACCTCATCCAGAAACGCACCCTCTCGAAACCTGGACAGCAAGCTACACCGCGATGCAGAGCGCCTCTCTTGCAGAGTCTGCCACTTGAGTTTACTAAACATCTCCGTAACGCTATCACGCTTACCAAATAACCCTGTGACGAAACGCGCCGCTCTTCTTTGGATCTTCTCTATCTCCTCCGTCAACCCGATCTGGTACGGATCCCACACTGATGAGCAATACTCAAGTATAGGTCGAACGAGTGTTTTGTAAGCCACCTCCTTTGTTGATGAACTACATTTTCTAAGGACTCTCCCAATGAATCTCAACCTGGCACCCGCCTTACCAACAATTAATTTTATATGATCATTCCACTTCAAATCGTTCCGCACGCATACTCCCAGATATTTTACAGAAGTAACTGCTACCAGTGTTTGTTCCGCTATCATATAATCATACAATAAAGGATCCTTCTTCCTATGTATTCGCAATACATTACATTTGTCTATGTTCAGGGTCAGTTGCCACTCCCTGCACCAAGTGCCTATCCGCTGCAGATCTTCCTGTATTTCGCTACAATTTTCTAATGCTGCAACTTCTCTGTATACTACAGCATCATCTGCGAAAAGCCCCATGGAACTACCGACACTATCTACTAGGTCATTTATATATATTGTGAAAAGCAATGGTCCCATAACACTCCCCTGTGGCACGCCAGAGGTTACTTTAACGTCTGTAGACGTCTCCCCATTGATAACAATATGCTGCGTTCTGTTTGCTAAAAACTCTTCAATCCAGCCACACAGCTGTTCTGGTATTCCGTAGGATCTTACTTTATCAGGCGACAGTGCGGAACTGTATCGAATGCCTTCCGGAAGTCAAGTAAAGTAGCATCTACCTGGGAGCCTGTATCTAATATTTTCTGGGTCTCATGAACAAATAAAGCGAGTTGGGTCTCACACGATCGCTGTTTCCGGAATCCATGTTGATTCCTACAGAGTAGATTGTGGGTTTCCAAAAACGACATGATACGCGAGCAAAAAACATGTTCTAAAATTCTACAACAGATCGACGTCAGAGATATAGGTCTATAGTTTTGCGCATCTGCTCGACGACCCTTCTTAAAGACTGGGACTACCTGTGCTCTTTTCCAATCATGTGGAACCTTCCGTTCCTCTAGAGACTTGCGGTACACGGCTGTTAGAAGGGGGGCAAGTTCTTTCGCGTACTTGTGTAGAATCGAATTGGTATCCTGTCAGGTCCAGTGGACTTTCCTCTGTTGAGTGATTCCAGTTGCTTTTCTACTCCTTGGACACTTATTTCGGTATCACCCATTTCTTCGCTTGTGCGAGGATTTAGAGAAGGAACTGCAGTGCGGTCTTCCTCTGTGAAACAGCTTTGGAAAAAGGTGTTTAGTATTTCAGCTTTAAGCGTGTCATCCTCTGTTTCAATGCCATCATCATGCCGGAGTGTCTGGATATGCTGTTTCGAGCCACTTACTGATTTAACGTAAGACCAGAACTTCCTAGGATTTTCTGTCAAGTCGGTACATAGAATTTTACTTTCGAATTCACTGAACGCTTCACGCATAGCCCACCTTACGCTAATTGTGACATCGTTTAGCTTCTGTTTGTCTGAGAGGTTTTGGCTGCGTTTACACTTGGAGTGAAGCTCTCTTTGCTTTCGCAGTAGTTTCCTAACTTTGTTGTTGAACCACTTTCCCGTCCCTCACAGTTTTACTGGGCACGTACCTGTCTAAAACGCATTTTACGATTGCCTTGAACTTTTTCCAT
Organism: Schistocerca nitens; assembly: GCF_023898315.1. NCBI lineage: Eukaryota > Metazoa > Arthropoda > Insecta > Orthoptera > Acrididae > Schistocerca > Schistocerca nitens. The sequence continues at coordinate 953,965,225 of NC_064617.1, forward strand.
AAACACTCAACATTTGTCAGTGTCGGGACAGAAATTTTCGTTATGATCTGTTAGGTAGTCTGAAATCTGCCTTCTATTACTCTTGCTAAACAGAAAAACCTTCCTCCCTTTTTTTATATTCCTATTAACTTCCATATTCAGGGATGCTGCAACGGCCTTGTGATCACTGATTCCCTGTTCTGCACCTACAGAAGCGCAAAGTTCGGGTCTGTTTGTTATCAGTAGGTCGAAGATGTTATCTCCACTAGTCGGTTCTCTGTTTAATTGCTCGAGGTAATTTTCGGATAGTGCACTCAGTATAATGTCACTCGATGCTCTATCCCTACCACGCGTCGTAAACATTTGAGTGTCCCAGTGTATATCTGGTAAATTGAAACATCCACCTAAGACTATAACATGCTCAGAAAATTTATGTGAAATGTTTCCGAAATTTTCTCTCAGTTGTTCTGCCACTAATGCTGCTGAGTCGGGAGGTCGGTAAAAGGAGCCAACTATTAACCTAGCTCGGTTGTTGAGTGTAACCTCCACCCATAATAATTTACAGGAACTATCCACTTCTACTTCACTACAGGATAAACTACTACTAACAGCGACAAACACGCCACCACCAGTTGCATGCAATCTATCCTTTCTAAACACCGTCTGTGCCTTTGTAAAAATTTCGGCAGAATTTATCTCTGGCTTCAGCTAGCTTTCTGTACCGATAACAATTTCAGCTTCGGTGCTCTCTATCAGTGCTTGAAGTTCCGGTACTTTACCAATGCAGCTTCGACAGTTTACAATTACAATAGCGATTGTTGCTTGGCCCCCGCATGTCCTGACTTTGCTCCGCACCCTTTGAGGCTGCTGCCCTTTCTGTACTTGCCAGAGGCCATCTAATCTAAAAAAACGCCCAGTCCACGCCACACAACCCCTGCTACCCGTGTAGCCGCTTGCTGCGTATAGTGGACTCCTGACCTATGCAGCGGAACCCGAAACCCCACCACCCTATGGCGCAAGTATGACGTAGCTGAAGGCTATGTTAAACTATCGCCTCGCAAAGGAGAGCGTATTTTGTCAGTGAACCATCGCTAGCAAAGTCGGCTGTACAACTGGGGCGAGTGCTAGGAAGTCTCTCTAGACCTGCCGAGTGCCGGCGCTCGGTCTGCAATCACTGATAGTGGCGACACGCGGGTCCGACGTATACTAACGGACCGCGGCCGATTTAAAGGCTACCACCTAGCAAGTGTGGTGTCTGGCGGTGACACCACACAAAATCAAGCAGTACAATTCAAGTGTAAAACAAAAAGAACTCTACGCTTCGGAGGATCTCACACTGAAAACAGTGAGTCAGGAGAAACTGAAAATAAGGAAATGGAGATTGCCAGGAAAATTCTGGGGCACCAGAGGACATCTGATTGGACTTGGAAAAAAAAAAAAAAAAAACGGCGAGCTCTACATGTTCACTAAAAATGTCGTGAACATGACGGTTGAAATCTTATGTGCACATAGTAAGTACGGACGAAATCGAACTAAGCAAAATGATCCTCAGTTACATCATAACATTAATATTGACCTGTAGAAGCGTAGTAGACGTGAAAAGTTATGCACAAGAAACTGGCATTACACTAGAGTTGATATTAAACAGGACGAATTTGGAAGAGAAGTCAACAGCATAAAATCATTTGAACGGAAACAACTAAAACTGAGGTACATTTATTACATTTCCGAGGAGGAGAAGCAAAAAAGAAGTGAATGAAAAAAGCGATTCTAGGAAGAGGGGTGTAAGCTATTCATACTTGAGGAAATTCGAAGAAACAAAAAACAGTAAAACATATTCCAATGTTGATATGGTCAAATGTGTTATGATGCAGCATTTTTTCATACTATAAGCAATACAACTAGATTCCAACTTCACAATTCATTTTTCGATTTCTGTCTTACAGACTCTGACTTGAAAATGATAAAAAATATTTCCTCTACGGCATTTGGATTTCTAAGGAGTCACAACGTGCGAAGAAGACATTGTTAAGGAAAAGGCTTACTACAGAAAAATATTTCGGAAAAGCAAACTATCATAATTAAAGCAGACGGTGATTTAATCATATGAAACATGAAATCGTACACAGCACATTGTGAATAAATGTCACGTTGATGGCAAGCTGGAAGTATTATCAAACAAAAGTGCCGATTAGTGTTTCTTGCTGTTCTATACCGGCAACAGTATATATATATATATGTGTGTGTGTGTGTGTGTGTGTCTTGCTGTTCTATACCGGCAACAGTATATATATATATATATATATATATATATATATATATATATATATATATGTGTGTGTGTGTGTGTGTGTGTGTGTGTGTGTGTGTGTGTGTGTGTGTGCCGGGCGGCAACACTCGACGTGTAAGGATGTTACTACTGTCTCCAGACCGTGTTTCTGGATCAGTTTGCTTTGACGAGTTATAGAAGCTAAATTTGTCTGTATTCTATCACCGTTCATCTTTTATTTCCTCTGGAGTATGTGGTTCATTAATTTGTTGATTTTGATTTTACACACTGGATGGACCGGTTTCGGAACATTTTGAAACAGATTTTTATATGAAGACAAGATGAGTAGATCTCTGTTGTATTTCATAATTCAAGAGATGCGTCTTTCACGTTTTATTAAGGTTAGTATCAGACACGATGCTAAGTTTGTTAATATTAGCAGCCATATTGCTATATCAATTATCACGTAGATACGAAGAATTCCTTACTTTGCAAACTGAATGTTTTATGTCTATCAAACATGTTTCGTCAATTCATCTATTATCATCAATGGTATTCTTGTTTGTGTGCTCTTCATATGTCCTTTACATGTATCCATGTGTTCTTCTGTAGGCACAAAATGCACGCAGCGTAGGTTTCCAATTGATAGTAGGTCGTATTTAAACACATAACCCACCCTGTTGCACACTGCACATGGTGTTGCTCGCAAACATTTCTCCATACTAGCACTAGCACTTTCACGACAATAACACGCAACTCGCCATCTGCTGTCTATAGAAGAGCAACGTACAGTAATCAATAAAACCTTTCAATGTTGTCAGTTTAGTATGCTTGCTCAATACTACGCAGGTGACCAACATTCTGTGGTCGAAGCTAGGAATTACGGCGGCATAGCAAGCCACGCAGAATTTTCGAGCCCATAGAAAAAAGCCAAAAAATTCCCGAACTTCTAGAAGGATTTTTACGACAGACCTTATTTATTTTGTGACCCACTCTGCTTCTTAACCAAAGTAAATTATGGCATTTTTACTAGCACACGTCAGCATAGCTCCACATGCTACAACTGACTTACGACTCCCCGAGGTAAGCGAGCCAAAAAATATCTCCCCTCCAGGACGCACGCACGTGGCCTCCAGTGTCTGTCTGGAACATTCTATAGTGAATCAGCTTCATAGTGTTTCACACGCAACACGATAAATTTTGTCCTTGACCAATTTCCAAAAATCGAATTTATTTTAATCAGTTTCCACTCCTTCTATTTCACTCCACTTCCCGAACAATAAATAAACTACAAATCACCTCGTCCCCAACTGTCTTAAGGACTGAAATAAAGATTTTGCTTCCACGACGCGTGGTTGCTGTACAATAAACACATCATATAATGTACCTGACTCACTGGTCGATTACACAAGATGTTTAGTAATTTAATGATTTAAATAATAAAATACTACACCAGTTACGTGTTTTCCCATGCATAGCACGACGCATTTCAGGAATGTATTCCTATTTTCAAGTGCTACTAATGACATTGATATTTTATGTGACTCAGCTGTGTGTGTTAAGGGCAGGAGCGGTAGAACAAATTCCTGAAGCGTGTCGTACTATGCATGGAAAAATACGTATGTGCAGCAGCATTTCATTTTTTAAATCATAAATAACACAGTCACAGGTTTTCTAAAAACATCAATTAGGATGATGAAATTAAAGTATACAAAGTGTAAATTTTAAGTTGACAAACCAAAATAACTCAGAAAATAAGCTCCACACGAAAAAATGTGTAGAATCCAAAGTTCATTAATTTTTAGGGGGACATCTGCTGGTGCTAAAACTAGCCCCATAAAAAACTACTTACATTTTGTCTTAAACATATGTTTTGATTCTTCGTAGTTGGCGTTATAATTCAAGAAAATCCATGTTGTCAATTTCGCGTGGAAAATGGGTACAGATAAATAAAAAATACTTATTTACTTCATAAATTTTGATTCGCTAAAACTAAAACTGTCCCTCTCTTCCCATAGGGTGGGGTTTGAGAGAATGGAATTAGAGTTTTACAAATGTTGACCCAAATATTAATTTTTTTCTGCAGATTAGGATAAGTTTTGTTTGTTTCATGGTCATGAGGCCACACAATCTTTGGGTCAACGTATGAAACAGTGTCGTACGACGGTTAAGTACTGCTTCTCTCAGACTCTCTTCAAAGTTTCACAACACCTACTGTATGGGAAATGACTTAATTCAGAGTCTGGCATGTGAATTAAAATATCTGTGAAGCATACACTTTTGACGGCTAGGAATCAGCAAGCGAAGACAGGACATAGTCTTTCGAGTCCGGGAGCTTGTTTTGTAGTCACCGAGGAGGTAAGACGAATCTTCCAGCCTCCTAAGCGAAAACCCGTTCCGTTAGACCACTTAGTGAGGTCGGTACCGTGTACGCCAGCACCGGGTTTCCGGTTTCCGGAGGATGGTGACTGTTCCTCCCTCACACTGGAGATACCGGGCTGACCTGCCGTTAACGCAGCCAAGTGGTGCTGGTGGTCGGGCCCAAGCCTGCGCTTTTCAAAGGGGAGTGATTTCCACGGGATAGCCGATGCTTCTTAAAACCGTTAGAAAGGAAACTTCCGAGTTTTTTGGCTGGAAGCACCACGATGCAGCAACTAGCATGTGCGTTGGTAGGAAACTGACAATAGAAGTGCATACATTCTGCCCTGGAGGCTGGTTCGCTGAATGTTCTGCGCGTTAAGATCATTTTTGGAGTGGTTTTGGAGGTCTTCAAATCGGGAATCAACCAGCAGCCTTCGCGATGGGAGGACAGGGGCCCGCCCGGTGTGGAACAGAGCTGAGGTTTTAAAAGTGTTGCATGCACGAAGTCGGTGTTGAATGATGATTAGTAATGGAAGTAGTGGTTTTAGTGGGATAGGTGAGCCGTACCCGTGGTCTAGGGGATGCCGGCACGGTAGCTCAGCGTGTTCGGTCAGAGAGTTAGCAGCCCTCTGTAAGAAAAAAACTGAGTTTATCGATCAACAACGAACCTAAACGGCTGTCTTACGACGTCCGCCCCGAGCATATGCAACGAACAAAAGCGAACAAAATGAGATTTAAAAAAAAAAAAAAAAAAAAAAAAAAAGGGGGGGTAGCGTCTTTGATTCATAATCAAAACGTCTTCGGTCCCGGGTTCGATCCCCGCCACTGCCTAAATTTTGATAAATAATAAGACTTCCGGCATAAGAAGTCAGCCTCATTCTGCCAACGGCCTTTTCAAAGAGGGCGGAGGAGCGGATAGAGGTTCAGGGCACTCTCTTGTCCTAGAGGTGGGAAATTGCCCCTAAGGCTGAAGAATCAGCAATGATGAACGACATGAGGATGCAGAAGGCAATGGAAACCACTGCATTAAAGACACGTAACGTGTATCCACAGGACATGTGGCCTGTAATTGAAGAAGTGTCATGATGATCTCTCCATTGGCAAAAGATTCCGGAATAGTCCCCCATTCGGATCTCCGGGAGGGGACTGCCAAGGGGGAGGTTACCATGAGAAAAAGATTGAATAATCAACGAGAGGATAACGTTCTACGAGTCGGGGAGTGGAATGTCAGAAGCTTGAACGTGGCAGGGAAACTAAAAAATCTGAAAAGGGAAATGCAAAGGCTCAATCTAGATATAGTAGGGGTCAGTGAAGTGAAGTGGAAGGAAGACAAGGATTTCTGGTCAGATGAGTATCGGGTAATATCAACAGCAGCAGAAAATGGTATAACAGGTGTAGGATTCGTTATGAATAGGAAGGTAGGGCAGAGGGTGTGTTACTGTGAACAGTTCAGTGACCGGGTTGTTCTAATCAGAATCGACAGCAGACCAACACCGACAACGATAGTTCAGGTATACATGCCGACGTCGCAAGCTGAAGATGAACAGGTAGAGAAAGTGTATGAGGATATTGATAGGGTAATGCAGTATGTAAAGGGGGACGAAAATCTAATAGTCATGGGCGACTGGAATGCAGTTGTAGGGGAAGGAGTAGAAGAAAAGGTTACAGGAGATTATGGGCTTGGGACAAGGAATGAAAGAGGAGAAAGACTAATTGAGTTCTGTAACAAGTTTCAGCTAGTAATAACGAATACCCTGTTCAAGAATCACAAGAGGAGGAGGTATACTTGGAAAAGGCCGGGAGATATGGGAAGATTTCAATTAGATTACATCATGGTCAGACAGAGATTCCGAAATCAGATACTGGATTGTAAGGCGTACCCAGGAGCAGATATAGACTCATATCACAATATAGTAGTGATGAAGGGTAGGCCGAAGTTCAAGACATTAGTCAGGAAGAATCAATACGGAAAGAAGTGGGATACGGAAGTACTAAGGAATGACGAGATACGTTTGAAGATATCTAACGCTATAGATACAGCAATAAGGAATAGCGCAGTAGGCAGTACAGTTGAAGAGGAATGGACATCTCTAAAAAGGGCCATCACAGAAGTTGGGAAGGAAAACATAGGTACAAAGAAGGTAGCTGCGAAGAAACCATGGGTAACAGAAGAAATACTGCAGTTGATTGATGAAAGGAGGAAGTACAAACATGTTCCGGGAAAATCAGGAATACAGAAATACAAGTCGCTGAGGAGTGAAATAAATAGGAAGTGCAGGGAAGCTAAGACGAAATGGCTGCAGGAAAAATGTGAACACATCGAAAAAGATATGATTGTCGGAAGGACAGACTCAGCATACAGGAAAGTCAAAACAACCTTTGGTGACATTAAAAGCAACAGTGGTAACATTAAGAGTGCAACGGGAATTCCACTGTTAAATGCAGAGAAGAAAGCAGATAGGTGGAAAGAATACATTGAAAGCCCCTATGAGGGTGAAGATTTTTCTGATGTGATACAAGAAGAAACAGGAGTCGATTTAGAAGAGATAGGGGATACAGGAGTCGATTTAGAAGAGATAGGGGATCCAGTAATAGAATCGGAATTTAAAAGAGCTTTGGAGTACTTACGGTCAAATAAGGCAGAAGGGATAGATAACATTCCATCAGAATTTCTAAAATCATTGGGGGAAGTGGCAACAAAACGACTATTCACGTTGGTGTGTAGAATATATGAGTCTGGCGATATACCATCTGACTTTCGGAAAAGCATCACCCACACAATTCCGAAGACGGCAAGAGCTGACAAGTGCGAGAATTATCGCACAATCAGCTTAACAGCTCATGCATCGAAGCTGCTTACAAGACTAATATACAGAAGAATGGAAAAGAAAATTGAGAGTGCGCTAGGTGAAGATCAGTTTGGCTTTAGGGAAAGCAAAGGGACGAGAGAGGCAATTCTGACGTTACGCCTAGTAATGGAAGCGAGGCTAAAGAAAAATCAAGACACTTTCATAGGATTTGTCGACCTGGAAAAAGCGTTCAACAATATAAAATGGTGCAAGCTGTTCGAGATTCTGAAAAAAGTAGGGGTAAGCTATAGGGAGAGACGGGTCACATACAATATGTACAACAACCAAGAGGGAATAATAAGAGTGGATGATCAAGAACGAAGTGCTCGTATTAAGAAGGGTGTAAGACAAGGCTGTAGCCTTTCGCCCCTACTCTTAAATCTGTACATCGAGGAAGCAATGATGGAAATAAAAGAAAGGTCCAGGAGTGGAATTAAAATACAAGGTGAAAGGATATCAATGATACAATTCGCTGATGACATTGCTATCCTGAGTGAAAGTGAAGAAGAATTAAATGATCTGCTGAACGGAATGAACAGTCCAATGAGTACACAGTATGGTTTGAGAGTAAATCGGAGAACGACGAAGGTAATGAGAAGTAGTAGAAATGAGAACAGCGAGAAACTTAACATCAGGATTGATGGTCACGAAGTCAATGAAGTTAAGGAATTCTGCTACCTAGGCAGTAAAATAACCAATGACGGATGGAGCAAGGAGGACATCAAAAGCAGACTCGCTATGGCAAAAAAGGCATTTCTGGCCAAGAGAAGTCTACTAATATCAAATACCGGCCTTAATTTGAGGAAGGAGTTTCTGAGGATGTACGTCTGTTGTACAGCATTGTATGGTAGTGAAACATGGACAGTGGGAAAACCGGAACAGAAGAGAATCGAAGCATTTGAGATGTGGTGCTACAGACGAATGTTGAAAATTAGGTGGACTGATGAGGTAAGGAATGAGGAGGTTCTACGCAGAATCGGAGAGGAAAGGAATATGTGGAAAACACTGATAAGGAGAAGGGACAGGATGATAGGACATCTGATAAGACATGAGGGAATGACTTCCATGGTACTAGAGGGAGCTGTAGAGGCCAAAAACTGTAGAGGAAGACAGAGATTGGAATACGTCAAGCAAATAATTGACGACGTAGGTTGCAAGTGCTACTCTGAGATGAAGAGGTTAGCACAGCAAAGGAATTCGTGGCGGGCCGCATCAAACCAGTCAGTAGACTGATGACCAAAAAAAAAAAAAAAGGTTAGCCGTTTGGGCGGGCGCTAGGGTGTTCGACTTGCATCGCTGATATCGATATTCGGCTGTCCTGCTATCTTTAACTGCTGCGGGTTGTCCGGGTGAATTTGTGACAAGGGAGTATCCTCTCGGCGTTCAACGAGTCAACTTGTATTGAAAACAAGCCCGCGTCTCTAACCGTGGTGCATGGGCCTCGCCGTGCTCGCCGCCTTTGTCTTTTGCCGCGCCAGATTTACAGTGCAGATCATTGGGCGCCTTGACGTGCAAAATTGTGGTGGGTTCGTCGTCTCACGCAGAACAGCTTCCCAGCTCGTAATTTGCAAGCTCCAAGTTCCGTATCACATTTATTCTGTGTTTAACTAAGAAAATTGTTGAAACTTAAGTGGCATTGGTAGCTGCCGGAGGTGGTTCTTAACATGATTCCACAGTGGCTATGTTGAGGAGGCTAATGTTCGTCATTCCCTTTTTGATCGTCCTTGGAGTGTGTGTTTTAAGTGTTTTTCATGCAAACTTTACTTGTTTTAGGACAGATTGTCCGCTTTGGGACTGGCCGCGGTTGTGTACGCGCCTGGCAGCCGTAGAGTTAATGGTTTAATCATTTGTCACGGCAGCATTTGTTATGTATATTTAATGTTGAAAGTGCCTTAAGGTAACTGGAAGTGATCTCTAAGTTTCCTGCTGATTTACTGGGTGACGGGTAATGTTAGAGTATTGCTCCTTAATAATTTGTGGGCGTGCTTATTATATATTCCAGTGTGGCTGTGATTTGGCTTTGTTTTCATTTCAATCTATTTGTGTTGCAGGCCATTTATTAAGATTGGTTGTTCCTTGGCGTCGCCTCGGTTATGGATTCTTGTCAGGACCGCTCATTGTGGGGCCGGCCGGATTATATACAAACATATACCGCCTGCTATGTGACCCTATGCACAAGCCGTGGGGAGTGAACGCTCGTATTGCCTGCCGGCCGTGGCGTTATTGCTTCCAAACGCTGCTATGGGCCTTAACGCTGTTCTCTAAAAGTTAAGCGCAATTTGGGAATCTTTCTGAGTAATTATGTCCGTTAGTTAAGTGAGGCCACCTTGTTAATATTGGCGTTTCCGTAAGCCATTTTATTGGTTGAGTTATTACTAGCCTTTCTTATTTAACACTTATGTCAATCATTTGTGTATCTTTAATGAACTTGCAACTTGTTATTATTCCTGTGTGCATGTTTTGTGACCTAGATTGGCCCACCTTGTATTTTTAGTATAAGCATGTTTTACTGTGAACCTTTATGTAGGCAGTTCAGTTTTATTAAGCTTTAAGATCTCTTTGTTCTTAATGAAGTTGTGATATTATGTGGCTGTGTAACTCTGGGTTGGAAGTGTATAGTGTTATTAGTGTGGTGTCACCTCCAGACACCACACTTGCTAGGTGGTAGCCTTTAAATCGGCCGCGGTCCGTTAGTATACGTCGGACCCGCGTGTCGCCACTATCAGTGATTGCAGACCGAGCGCCGCCACACGGCAGGTCTAGAGAGACTTCCTAGCACTCGCCCCAGTTGTACAGCCGACTTTTCTAGCGATGGTTCACTGACAAATTACGCTCTCACTTGCCGAGACGATAGTTAGCATAGCCTTCAGCTACGTCATTTGCTACGACCTAGCAAGGCGCCATTACCAGTTACTATTGATGCTGTAAAACATGTACCGTCAAGAGCGATGTTCACCAATTATGGATAAAAGTTAAGTATTCCAGAAGCTTCGTACCTTTTTTGCTAGTCTCAATTCCTTGTCCTGTTCCAGACCTCACGCCAGCCTGCGTGAGCTAAAACGCGTGCCGGCCGGTGTGGCCGTGCGGTTAAAGGCGCTTCAGTCTGGAACCGCGTGACCGCTACGGTCGCAGGTTCGAATCCTGCCTCGGGCATGGATGTGTGTGATGTCCTTAGGTTTAATTAGTTCTAAGTTCTAGGCGACTGATGACCTCGGAAGTTAAGTCGCATAGTGCTCAGAGCCAGCCTAAAACGCGTGCCTTTCGGCTTCCTCATAGTGGATTGGCGGTCTTGCCAGTCCACAACAATTAGTCTCTTGAGATGTGTTTAAACAAGAAAGATTGCTTGTGATTGAATATTCACCGTGTATACTATCAACGATTTTGGTTGCGGACGCAAAATAATGATTCTTATTCGTGTTTAAGTAATTCAATCAAAGTGAAGGTTTGTATATTGCATCAGTAAGATTGGTTGGTTGGTTTGGAGAAGGAGACCAGACAGCGTGGTCATCGGTCTCATCGGATTAGGGAAGGAAGTCGGCCGTGCCCTTTCAGAGGAACCATCCCGGCATTTGCCTGGAGTGATTTAGGGAAATCACGGAAAACCTAAATCAGGATGGCCGGACGCCGGATTGAACCGTCGTCCTCCCGAATGCGAGTCCAGTGCCTAACCACTGCGCCACCTCGCTCGGTACATCAGTAAGAGGGCAAATGTCCGAATTGAAGTTTATAACAAAGTGTGTTTTGAATCAAATTACAATTGTAAACAATCACAAGCTTGTCCAACAACAGTGATCCTAGGCTTCCTGTTTCCTTTAAATAACTGTTGTGATGTTGTAATTTTGATTTTATAAAGAATTTGGTTGTACGACGGTTTAATAGGGAGAGGGGAGTGAGCAGAAGCCTCATATTAGAAGGCGGAGGCATCAGCTAACCGCAATCAGTGGTGATAACAACGAGGCGGATTTTGCGAATTCTTAGAAAAGAAGATGCTTTGGTTTGGTCACTATGTAAGCTGGTGTTGTTTTAGGGTGTGTTCTTCTCACTTGTAACTTTAAACTGCTGCCCACTTTTGTTAAATTGATCGAAGCCCTTTGTCCTGGGGTTGTGCTACTACAATGGGATTGAAACAGAGTATGATGCAGGAAAGATTGAAACAGTAAACCCCTATTTAACTGTTTCACACATAAGAATCGCACTGCAATTTTTCCTTTAAATCGTCGTACGAATGACAAAATATCAGATGTAGAAACAAGTGACGAAGAGATAGAAAAGCAACCTAAATATTCAACAGAGGAACGACTGTTGAACCTGACGGGGTACCAGTTTGATTCTACACAAAGTACTTGAAAGAATTTTCCCCTGTTCTAGCAGAAGTATACCGTAGGAATCTACATGAGCAAAGCTTTCCTGATTACTGAAAAAGTAAAGAACAGGAAGCACAGGTCATTTCCGTTTTCAAGAAAGGTCGTCTAACAGATGGGAAAAACTTCACTGAGGTGACCAAAATCATGGGACAGCGATATGCACATACAGACATGAACGTAGTATCGCGTACACAAGGTCTAAAAGGGCGATGTATGGACGGAGCTGTCATTTGTTGCCACCACATTGCGTAATCACTGTAAAGGAGTACTATAATGATGTACAGTGAAGGATCAGCTTATTGGATGTTTTAGTGTGCACAAATATAAGGTAACTTATAACTGAATTTATGTACCTACCTTGATTTTTCCCTATCACAACACCTTTCAGGTTCCTCTCCATTTAAACTATAATTACCGAGTGTCCTATTTTGCGGAAAAAATGAAAGCCTCAAAGTAAGACAGTCAATTACATAACGTTGTTTGATCTTTGATGAGAAGGGAATATTCAGGTTTACTGTGGATTTAGTGAAATTGTGGGAAGCAGTAAATGTAGTCTTGTGAAGTTCCAAAGTCTCCTATTTAATCATTTACTTGCAAGTAGAAGACTGTGATAACAAAGACAATTTTCAGTTTCTTTTAAGGATTAAAAGCTCTTAAAACTGAGGCTTATAAAGTTTTGCTTAGTAAATGATCACGTTGCTACCTGTAGTAAATTTTAAAAGGTGAGTCAGTTTCTTGCAAAGTTGTCAACATTGTGTTTTACTGTAGTAAAAGTGGAAAACTGAAATAGTAGAAAATTATGTGTTCATGATTGCTAAGTGTTTGTCTCTCTTGTGTATTGGAAGTGCATATTAATAGTATACCCGGATCCACAATTTGTCTATTGTGCTATTGATAGGTAACAAGTAACGGGAAAACCACTATTTATGAAAACCATAATATCTTTCTTCAAAAGTTAGTGAGAAGCAACCTGTTAGTGGATTCCAATTAACTTTCATTTTAAATAGTAAAGTATTTAACCGAGAGAGACTTAACCTATGTCCAATTTATGATCCTGCAGTGAATGTTAATAGTAATGTTATAAAGACCATTCAGTTTGAACAAGCCCTGAAAGTAATAGTGTGTTTCGGTAACTGTTATATTTCTGCCAATAGTTTGTGCTGCTCTAGTTGTTAGCTTCAATTTTACCGTAAACATATGTATGTGTCTGAGTTCATTGCACTCACGTGTGGTCAAGTCTAGGTTCTGTTTCTCCGTTAAAGTTACTCATACCTACTTTCTTAAACAAGAACGTTAATCTCTCTCTTGCCTAATTAGGCTGGCGAGCGTTTTCCTTATTCTTTAAACAGTATAGCTAGATAAAACATTACCTGTTACTGTTAGAATATTTAAATAATTCTGACTTTCATTTCCGATAAGCCATTTCCGTTAGGTACAACACGGTCAACCTAGCAAAATTCCTCTCAGAGGGTAACACTGTTCTGTTGCGTTATACCATAATTGCTTTAATAAGATAGTTTTATTTCACAACCTGCCTCCAGCTTCGAGGTTATGGTATAACTGTAGCAGACGGTAGTGTTATAAATGGAAGCCCATTACTCCTCAAGAGCCGAAACAAGACAGGTTGCTGTGTTGGACGCTGCGTTCTGGAGCGAAGCCGACGTTCTAACTCATGTCAAAGATCTCCCATTGGGTTCATGTTGGGACTCGTGCCAAGCTATTCCATTTCAGGAATGATATTGTCACAAACCATGGCCTCACAGATGCTGCTATATGACTGCTTTTATAAGCACGACATTGCACCCAGTTTTCATCTCGGAGCTATTCCTTCACTCGACGCAGTAAAAAACAATGCTGTAAACTGTTCATATCCTTCCGTATTTAGGGATTTCTGAAATGCAAATAGGAATCACACCCTAACCATTAAGAACACTTCCATGCGGTAACGCGGCCGCCTCCGTACTTCACTATCTTAACTACACTCACGCTCATATATTAAGGATAATGCTGATGCATGGTGAAACAACGCTCCGGTGGGCGGTTTACGTTTTAAATTACTTCGGGGTATGACCATACGGTGCATTTGACCTGCAGTCGTCGCACGGTGGAGCTGGGAGCAGTCCACATGTGTAATATCCCCACGGAAAATTACTCTCTACCACGCACTAATTAATAATGATTAATCAAATCATCCATATTTATTTACGTTTAAAAAGTATCTGATCAGATTTTCTAGTAAGATATGCGCCGACAGCTCGTCGACGCCAAGGTAGTTTTCTAGTACGTTTATTCTCTGGAACAACAGAGGTACAGATATGTATGCTCCATGGTTATTATAGTTGGGATAGAGAGAGAGAGAGAACGGAACTTTTTCCAAAATCGGATTGTTAAAGAAGTTTTTGGGTACTCTTCTTCGCATTAAAGCGAACAAGGGAAATTTGTGCCGCTAGTGGGAGACATAAAGAAACACTAAACCTGTGAAAATAAATCTCTTGAGATTTAAAATACCAGAAAACGGAATCTGTACAACAAAGGATTTAATATAAACCGTTCATCTGAAATCAGGTTTGTGAACATTTTATTACAGAGTGAATGAAGAATGAGTTCTCTGTATGAATCATTGATGATTGTCTGGGCCTGTAATTAATTGGGAAGTTTCAGCTGTGACGAAGAGAACCTGCAATCTATGAGTTTTACAAATCGTCCAAAAAGGCTTCGTCCACATCTGAAATATTAGATCTGTCGTAAATTGAACGGATTGTTCAAACGATCGATTTTCCCAACTGAATGCAGCGCTTAATAATAATAACAAACGTAAAGATCTTTTCTAGCAAAACTGCCGCTGAATATTAAGACGAGGGGCTCTACCAGAGATTCGACGAGGCTGATCTCAAGTAATATATTTTCATTGTACACAGATAAATTATAGAGAGAGAGAGAGAGAGAGTGAATGTAATTCTAGAAATTACTTACAATCCTCCAGTAGTATAATTGTTTGTCTGTCCTTTTACGGATCAGCCAATCATAATCCACGAAGCCCTGACTTTACTGTACTGATTCAGGCGTGAGAGTGAAGGAGCGATAAAGACGACAGTTACACTTCTGTACAGACAAACACTACACCAAGTTAGCGGCAAGCTGCATTCAACACACAAAGACTTTCATCACGATTCAAAACATCACAAAGCAATAATAAGAAAGAGTTTTTAATTAGAATGGCCAATCCGTGACAGGACACGTTTTTGGACGTTGTTAAAATAATTTTGTTCTTTGTTTCATGTGAACGACGACGAGACAACCTAACTTGGAAAAAAGAGAAGAAATACTCGCAGCTGAATTAGTGGGGTCTACGAATAAACAGCATGCAGGGCGCAGAAAATTAAGGCCAGATCTATAATTTTTTTTACTAAAGCTTGCTTGTATGCTGGAAGTAGACGTAGAGTTGAATATTGACTAATTGTGTTCATACCAGACGTAGTTTGACCTGCCCTAGTTGCATTTAAATATATAAGTAATATATGAAACTGTTGTTGTGTGGAGGGAGATATATATAAATCTTGACTGTAGAACATTTATATGGTTTTAACTAGGGCAATGTTTAAGATGAGTCAAGCAGAGCAGAGCAACACGCAACAGCCTTCAGCTGTGAGCACCGACGATAATGAGGTAGTAAGAAGTGTTGTAGAACCGATCGCTACAGATAGCGCAATAGAACGCCCGGTAGACACGGTTGGAGATGTAACAGCAGGGATGCAACATGGATTAGATCCATTAGTAATTATAATGAGACAGATGCAAATGATAACCGAGAGTATGAATAATATGAAAACCGATATTAACGCGAGATTAGCCTCAGTTACTGAAGGGCAAAACCAATTGAATACAAAATTAGCTTCAGTCACTGAAGGGCAGGAAAATTTGAAAGCTGAGATTAAGCAGCACTTACAGGCCAGTTTTTCCGAATTAGAGCAGCGGATAGAGGAAAAGACAAAGGAACTAAAAGATCAGGCCGAAGAGACGGAACGAAAATTAACTGCACAAATAGAATTGGTTATAGCTCAATGTGAGGAATCTACTCAACGTGTACGTGTAGAAATGAAGGAGTATGTGGCCATTAAGATAGATACCGTACGCGAACAGGTGGAAATGGTTCCGCAGTTAGTACAAAAGGAAGATGCCATGTCATGTGCAATTGCGCAACTTCCTGAATTGGCACGTACGCAGACGAACCTAAAGGAAAGTGTGGAACATTTGACAGAACGTCAAGACGTTATTGACCACCAGATTAATGTATTAACGGGTAAATTATCCGAAATCACATTAGAAAACAAAAGGCTAATGTGTGAAAACGTTGAGCAAAATGCTAAAGCAGCATTCCAGAGTCTACGCGCCAAACACGAAGAGAATTTGTTTGCGAAAGGACTTGAGGAAGTGCGACAGCAGTTAGGTGATGATCTCGAGCATTGGAAACAAACGATCGAAGAATCGATACGCGTTTCACAACAAGGCTCAGAACAAATGAATACAGGTCGACAGCAGAAGTTGTCAGCGACTATAGACCCAGTTACTGCACATTCGCACACACTACCGACATGTGTAAGTAACGCGAATATCAAATTGCCACGAGCTAGTTGTTCGCGTGATGTCCTAGCGGATGGAGATTACGAAAGCCTTTGTCATGCCGAAGAAAAAATGATAAAGCATCGGCAATTTCAGATTTTTAACACTGACAAAAGGGGGGTCCATCCGATTGTTTTTATTCGAAGTTTTAGAGGAGTGCTACCCAGAAATTGGTCGGAGTGGCAGAAGATCAGTTTCGTTACTGGGTATATACAAGGTTCGGGGGCGATCTGGGCCTCGGACATGACTTCTGTTTGCTCGACGTATGAAGATTTTGAAAAAGCGTTTTTAGCGAAATTCTGGTCAGAAGGAGTACAGGAACGCCTAAGGCAGGAGGTGCTCTACCCCGAGCCTTTCTCTTTTTCGAAGGGAAGCCTTAGGAAATATTTTGAAAAATATATAAATAAAACAAGATATTGGGACAGACCTATGCCTTTGCCAGACATAATAAACATACTTAAGGCAAGATTACCAACTAGCATCCGGAATCAATTAATTTACGGCAACGATAAAGACCTGGAGTCGTTCCTCACGACGTTAGATCATATAGACATTATAGAAGAGAACAGCCAGAAAGCACGTAATAGCAGATTCCAATATAGGGAGATAGAACCTCCGGCTAATGGTAGGCAAGGGAACGCACAGAGATCGATAAATAATGGAGAAACCCCTCAAAATATCAACAATAATACCGGCAATAGTCTTGCGAGGGGCTATCCAAGGAATAACAGGAATGGGAAAAGATACAATCCCGTATGGGGAAACGAAAGGAATTTCAGACCCCAAGCATGGAACAATAACGGTAATAGAAAGTGGAATCAACCGGGGGGAATAAACTCAAACAACCAACATCAGTGGGGACAGACATCTACGAATCAACCGGTAATTACCGAAGTGACGGACGATGTCAACCACCAGGCGAATCAAAATCCAACAAACTTGTAAGGACCCACTCGTGCCCCGGAGGAGCGGTCAACAATAGGTTGAGGGGCAACAGGATATGTGTACCCATGCTGACGTATAATGATGGAAGATTACTGGCAGATGAATTGATCGAAGACTTAGAACCTCAAGATGAGGATAAGGAACAGGTGACAGTAGCCGAAGTGCAAGTGATTTTGGAGACTGTACCTATAGTGGCTGTTTTAGACACAGCTGCAACCACAAATGTTATTTCAGAGGCTCTATTCAACAAGATCAGAAATATAAGGAGAGTACCAATTTTTCCAGTTCAAAATTGCAAAATAATAGGCGCCGTTGGGGCTCGATCGGCGAATGTAAAAGTGCAGTCACTACTTAGTGTAGAAGTAGGAAATGTAGCAATATTAAGCACATTCCTTGTTGTGAAAAATTTGGTGGTAGACTGCATTATCGGAGTCGACAGCCTACGTCAATACGGATGCAGAATAGATTTTAAAACAGGAAAAATTCGGTTAAATATAAATAAACAAGAAATTGAGTTGGACTTGTTGAAAAAGGAAAGCCTTACCAGAAAATATAATAGTGGGATCAGCGTGCAAGTAATCAAGACTGCACAGAATTCTAAACAGCACGCAAATAATGAGTTCCAAGTCAAAGGGGATTTCGGTCAATTAGTGTATGAGAAGTTAAATGAATCTGACTGCATCACTGAAGATCAGAAGAAGCAGCTCAAAGAATTATTATTAGTTTATGAAAACGTGTTTGATGAAAGGCCAGGAGTGATTAAAGGATACATATGCCATCTCTACGTTAAGCCGCACGAAACATATTGTCGAACTTTCTATCCTGTTCCCTGGAGGTTAAAGGCTCAAGTTCAAAAAGAAATAGATCGCATGTTGAAATGGGGTTTGATCGAACCCTCTACAAGCCCCTACTGCTCACTATTGTTGGTCGTGCCAAAAGCATACACGGGATCGAACAAAATAAAAGGGTTATTTCCTCATAACGACTTAAAAAGATATAATGAAGAATAGAAGATAGGGAGGAATGATGTTCCGAGTGACAGAGATGAACGCTCGTAAAAAATATAACAATGAACTGTGTGTGTGTAGTGTTAAAAACCTTTAAAGTGAAGTAGTTAATCAATGACATAGAATATAGAAATAGTGACTAATTATTATTATTGGATGTTGTAAAAAGGATAGTGGAGATAGGCTTCACCTGTGGTTTGAGTGAACATAGGACTTTAGCTTTGCAAATGTGATCAAGATGTATAAAGTATCTGACTGACCTGCGAGAAAAATGAAATGTTTCCCGAAAAAGGACGCTGAATAATCAAAAAAAAAAAAAAGGTTCAAAGTGAATATTCAGATATAATCTCATGTGAACGCTTAGATGTATAAACGTGAGAAGGGATATGTTGTGGTAGTGAATCGTGAGTGACAGTTAACGCCGCAAAGACAATTTACCGCGCAAAACAGTTGACGTCGGCGCGAGAATTAAAATCGATAGAGACGACACAGATATGCTTTATAAGAGACTCGCACCAAGTGCGAGAATAAACTCATTCAGGTTGAACTTTAAAAGGAATAAGTGTCACAATTAGGAGTTAAGAGTTTTTAAAATTATTAATATTTATAGAATTAATAGTTGTTAAATGGTTTGTGTTCGTTTGGGAATTCTGTTTGAAAAATCCAGTTCCATAGATGAGCATGGATGAACGCAGTATGAATCAGAGAGTAAATGAGAGAAGCGAATCCGCATTCCTCAAGAATAATAACTTTTAAATTCCAGCACTAAAGCGGAGAAATATATGTGTTTAGAATAAAAAGTTTTGAGGATAGCTAAATTATATGACTTATTAAGGGAATATGGATGATGTCTGGTATAAAATGAACTACACTTTCCATTATTCGATGATTTGAATCCAAAATCTATAGTAAGTTACATGAATCCTTTAAATTACGAAGGACAAATCAGTCATAGAAAATCTGTTAAAGCGTTTGGACTTATAAGTACCAGTGGGGAGGCAAAGTCAAAAGGAGTATTCAAACGAAAGTAAATCGTATGATGCTTTTGGCAACATCATTAATTAAGAGTTAAATTCATTGAAGTACGTCGTAACAAAAAGGATCCATGAAGCCATAAGGATTTTGCTTTCAAAAAGGAGAATCTTGGACGGTGCAACCTAATCAGTTCTCTTACAGGAAGAGTTTCCTTTTTGTTCACTGCTAATTCTTTTGGGAATGAATGTTGCATGTCAATTCGAGTATCCCGGTTCCTTCTACTCTTCCCATTGTGGGCCGCGTAGAAGATCTACTACAAAGGGGGCCGCGTAGAAGACCGACTACAAATGTGGACGTCGGGGACATGCAAGACCCGGGGGAGTTTAGCACCGCAAGATATTGTACTAGGAGCAAGATTGTAAAACGCAAATTCACGTTATTTATTGTAAAAAGTTTTTTGCTAGAGGCACAAACTACCTTTTTCCAAACTGTGAGACAAATTGATCCCTATCTTTTCTTTAAAGACAAATGTCAAAATTAATTTTGTTCTTCTATAGGCTTTCCTATCTCCTATGTATCGTAGGCTGGGGGTCTAAGCTTAAGAGGTTTTCCAAGGTTTCCCTGCTTAAGAAAGTTCCCGAATGGGTAGACCCTGACAACAGTCTATGAAAGATCATCTTCCTTGGTTGTGCACAGCAAACATAACACCGAGATGCACGTAAAAGCAATACAGCCGCGATACCTGTCTCTTCATTTCTTCTGTTTTCCACATTTCTTTTCTTCGTCTGTCTCAAACATAATATTCTTTTTCAGTCGGAGGACTGACAATCATCACTTCCGGGTTATCCACATTAATAGATAGCTCGCGAAGTGTGTTCGGTGAATCAAAATTGAGCTCACAAACTTCGCTCGCTGCGAGGGGCATTGTAATATCCCCACGGAAAATTACTCTCTACCACGCACTAATTAATAATGATTAATCAAATCATCCATATTTATTTACGTTTAAAAAGTATCTGATCAGATTTTCTAGTAAGATATGCGCCGACAGCTCGTCGACGCCAAGGTAGTTTTCTAGTACGTTTATTCTCTGGAACAACAGAGGTACAGATATGTATGCTCCATGGTTATTATAGTTGGGATAGAGAGAGAGAGAGAACGGAACTTTTTCCAAAATCGGATTGTTAAAGAAGTTTTTGGGTACTCTTCTTCGCATTAAAGCGAACAAGGGAAATTTGTGCCGCTAGTGGGAGACATAAAGAAATAATAAACCTGTGAAAATAAATCTCTTGAGATTTAAAATACCAGAAAACGGAATCTGTACAACAAAGGATTTAATATAAACCGTTCATCTGAAATCAGGTTTGTGAACATTTTATTACAGAGTGAATGAAGAATGAGTTCTCTGTATGAATCATTGATGATTGTCTGGGCCTGTAATTAATTGGGAAGTTTCAGCTGTGACGAAGAGAACCTGCAATCTATGAGTTTTACAAATCGTCCAAAAAGGCTTCGTCCACATCTGAAATATTAGATCTGTCGTAAATTGAACGGATTGTTCAAACGATCGATTTTCCCAACTGAATGCAGCGCTTAATAATAATAACAAACGTAAAGATCTTTTCTAGCAAAACTGCCGCTGAATATTAAGACGAGGGGCTCTACCAGAGATTCGACGAGGCTGATCTCAAGTAATATATTTTCATTGTACACAGATAAATTATAGAGAGAGAGAGAGAGAGAGAGTGAATGTAATTCTAGAAATTACTTACAATCCTCCAGTAGTATAATTGTTTGTCTGTCCTTTTACGGATCAGCCAATCATAATCCACGAAGCCCTGACTTTACTGTACTGATTCAGGCGTGAGAGTGAAGGAGCGATAAAGACGACAGTTACACTTCTGTACAGACAAACACTACACCAAGTTAGCGGCAAGCTGCATTCAACACACAAAGACTTTCATCACGATTCAAAACATCACAAAACAAAAATAAGAAAAAGAATTAATTAGACATGCGGAGAGAGGTGTGTGTGTGTCAGAATACGGTGCAGCGACTAAGTGTGCAGAACTTTTAGACGTGCTAATGGTGACTGTGTGTTGAAAATGGCTTAAAGAACACATATTGATGACGTTATGAGGCTGATCAAACACAGCAGGTCGTAGCACGGGCCCTCCGTGTGCCACAAAGTGTGATCTCAAGATTATGGCAACGATTCCTGCAGACAGGAAACGTGTTTAAGCGCTACAGTACGAGACGTATACAGTGTACAACGCCACATGAAGACCGATATCTCACCATCAGTGGCCGCAGACGGCTACGGAGTACTGCAGGTAGCCTTGCTCGGGACCTTACCGCAGACACTGGAACAGTTGTCTCCAGACACAGTCTACAGACGACTGAACAGACATGGTTTATTCGCCCAGAGACCTGCAAGGTGCATTCCACTAACCCCTGGTCACAGGAGAGCCCGTAAGACCTGGTGTCAAGGTACACGGTCATTGGAACAGTGGTCCCAGGTTTGTTCACGGACGAGTCCAGGTGTAGTCTGAACAGTGATTCTCGCCGAGTTTTCATCTGGCGTGAACCAGGAACCAGATACCAACCCCTTAATATCATTGAAAGGAATCTGTATGGAGGTCGTGGATTGATGGTGTGGGGTGGGATTGTGATTGGTGCACTTACACCCCTGCATGTCTTTGACAGAGGAACTACAACAGGTCAGGTGTATCCTGACGTCATTTTGCACCAGTATGTCCGCCTTTTCAGGGGTGCAGTGGGTCCCACCTTTCTACTGATGGATGATAACGCACGGTTCCACCGAGCTGTCATCATAGAGGAGTACATTGAAACAGAAGATATCAAGCGAATGGAGTGGCCTCCCTGTTCTCCAGACCTAAACCCCATTGAACACGTCTGGGATGCTCTCGGTCGACGTATCGCTGCACGTCTTCAAACCCATACGACACTTCAGGAGGCTACACCCCAGCAGCTGCTCGACCACCTGATACAGAATATGCCGTCCCGTTGTGCGGCCTGTGTACGTGTGCATGGTGATCACATCCCATATTGATGTCGGGGTACACGCGCAGGAAACAGTGGCGTTTTGTATCACATGTGTTTTCGAGACAGTTTTCTCAACTTATCATCAATACCGTGGACTTACAGATCTGTTTCGTGTGTGTTCCCTATGTGCCTATGCTATTAACGCACGTTTTGTGTAGTGCCACGTTCTGTGGCACCACATTCTGCAATTATCCTTAATTTATGAGCATGAGTATACATATGAAGGTAGGTAACGTTCTCCAGAAATTCCCCATACACCGGCGCTTTCATCTTACTGCTACATAGTATAGCGTGCTTCATGACTCCAGATCACTCGTTACTTGTGTCCTATTGTCCAGTGACGTCTCTCTTTACACAATCACAAACGTCGGTGTTTCTCTCTCTCAATCTCTCTCTCTCTCTCTCTGTGTTATTTATTTATTTTTTTCGTGTCTTCTTGTATGATGTGGTCCGTCACGAGTCTCTCCTGTGCCAACCTCTTCATCTTCAAGTAGCAGGTGAAAACTGCATCATCAGTTACTGGCTGGGTGTATTCCAATCTCTGTTTTAATCTACAGTTTTTACCTTCTCCAGGTCCCTCTAGCACTACGGAAGTTATGGTGTCTTAACAGACGTCCCACCATCCTGCCACTTCTCCTTGTTTGTGTTTCCCATATATCCTTTTCCTCGTCAATTCTATGGAGAACCTCCTCATTCCTTACCTACAGCGTTGCTTGGTACTGACTGTAGAGGAGGAGAAGGAGGTTAGTGTTGAACGGCCCGCCGACAACGAGGTCGTTAGAGACGGAGAACAAGCTCGGATTTGCAAAGGAATTCGGCCGTGCTCTTTCAAGGGACCCTTCCTGGCATTTGTCTGGAGCGATTTAAGGCAATAAAGGAAAACCGAAGTCAGGATGGCCGGACTCTGGGTTGAACCGTAGTCCTCCCGAACCCGAATTCAGTTTGCTAACCGCTGCGCCACATTGCTCGGTTTTGAATGTAGAAATGTGTGTCTTACGAGGAGCCGCTTCAGCCGGCCGGTGTGGCTGTGCGGTTCTAGGCGCGTCAGTCGGGAACCGCGTGACCGCTACGGTCGCAGGTTCGAATCCTGCCTCGGGCATGGATGTGTGTGATGTCTTTAGGTTAATTAGATTTAGGTAGTTCTAAGTTCTAGGGTTGGTTGGTTGTTTCGGGGAAGGAGACCAGACAGCGAGGTCATCGGTCTAATCGGATTAGGGAAGGACGGGGAAGGAAGTCGGCCGTGCCCTTTGAAAGGAACCATCCCGGCATTTGCCTGGAGGGGTTTAGGGAAATCACGGAAAACCTAAATCAGGATGGCCCGACGCGGGATTGAACCATCGTCCTCCCGAATGCGAGTCCAGTGTCTAACCACTGCGCCACCTCGCTCAGTATTAAGTTCTAGGGGACTGATGACCACAGATGTTAAGTCCCATAGTGCTCAGAGCCATTTGAACCATTTTGAGCCGCTGCACCATTGTATTCCATTCTTTTTAATTCAATACACAGTCATTTTGCCAGCTGGATTACTATTTTCAATCTGGAGCGAGTGCTTCCGCTGTTTTCGTTTTTCGACAACCCTCCACAATGTTCGACATTTCCTGTCCTACAGTAAATGAATTCTGCCCGGTCTTTGTTTAGCTGTGAACGTTCCTTTGCATTTCTACTTCACAGCTGCATCGCTAACAGTTCCCATGGCTGGCTTTAGAAGGGTTGAAATCCCCCTTATGAATTTGCCTATCAGTTGACATTCCGTGACTAATGCACGTTTTAAGTCAGTGTGCTCACCTGCCTGGCTCATTCTGGTGTTCTTGCTTTTCCACCGACAACACAGTACTCCGTACCTCGTTACGAACTGTAGGACCCAATCTTCTGAAAATATGACAAGGAAGCCTCTTTGCAGCAGGAAAAAGAGTGTTTTAGGCACGCCTTTAGTGCACTCCGTCTTTTATACAGTTCTCCAGGTTGAATTACATTATACGTCGTTCTAAACATATTCACATGGTTCTAAGGAAACTCAGTGAACTGCAATAGCAAGATTAACCTACGACGTTGCTAGTAGCCGACGACTGCGACTAGGAACAAATATACTGCTAGATTAAATCAGCTGTACCACGTAGACTTATTTAAGCATTTTTACCCTGCTCCAAAAGCGACAGGGCCAGTAATAAACCATACCAAGTAATGGAAAGTACCCTCTGCCATACACTCCACAGGTTTTTTTGCTGAGTGCAGATATAGACAAGGAAGCAACATGCCATGTATCGTATCACGACGACTCGGAAACTTGCATCCCAAGAGGTGTACGATGCAACGCCATATTCCCAGAGTGATTTCTGGCGTTCCCCAAGGTAGGGTCATAGGCCCTTTGCTGTTCCTTATCTATATAAACGATTTGGGAGACAATCTGAGCAGCCGTCTTCGGTTGTTTGTAGATGACGCTGTCATTTATCGACAAACAAAGTCACCAGAAGATCAAAACAAATTGCAAAACAATTTAGAAGAAATATCGGAGTGGTGCGAAAGGTGGCAGTTGACCTTAAATAACGAAAAGTGTGAGGTCATCCACATGAGTGCTAAAAGGAACGCATTAAACTTAGCTTACACGATAAATCGGTCTAATCTAAAAGCCGTAAACTCAACTAAATACCTAGGTATTACTGTTACGAACAATTTAAATTGGAAGGAACAAACAAAAAATGTTGTGGGGAAGGCTAACCAAAGACTGCGTTTTATTGGCAGGACACTTAGAAAATGTAACAGACCTACTAAGGAGACTGCCTACACTACGCTTGTCCGTCCACTTTTAGAATACTGTTACGTGGTGTGGGATCCTTGCGACCGCTATGGTCGCAGGTTCGAATCCTGCCTCGGGCATGGATGAGTGTGATGTCCTTAGGTTAGTTAGGTTTAAGTAGTTCTACGTTCTAGGCGACTGATGACCTCAGAAGTTAAGTCGCATAGTGCTCAGAGTCATTTGAGCCATTTTTGTGGGATCCTTATCAGATAGGACTGACTGAGTACATCGGAAAAGTTCAAAGAAAGGCAGCACGTTTTGTATTATCGCGAAATATGGGAGACAGTGTCACAGAAATGATACAGGATTTGGGATGGACAACATGAAAAGAAAGGCGTTTTTCGTTGCGACAGAATCTTCTCACGAAATTTCAATCATCAATTCTCTCCTCCGAATGCGAAAATATTTTGTTGATACCGACTTACATAGGGAGGAACATCAGCAAGGTAAAATAAATGAATTTAGAGCTTGTACGGGAAGATGTAGATGTTCATTCTTCCCGGGCGCTATACGAGATTGGAATAATAAAGAATTGTGAAGGTGGTTCGACGAACCCTCTGCCAGACACTTAAATATGAACTGCAGAGTATCCATGTAGATGTAGATGTAGTTGTAGGACAAAAATAACGTTTTGACCAACTTCTGCGACCTTGCTGCATGACACGTACTGCGGAGGTATTATACGGAAAAGAAGACGGTTTGAACGTAAGTAGAGTATTCCGGCGATGTATGCTTTCTGTTGTTCGCCCAGCGGCGCCACCTGTTGAGCGGCGGCTGATATGTTTGGCAGAGTGCCCGCTTGCCCGAGCCCTGCTCAATACACACACGTCTCACAGGCCACGCTCTCGGGTTGAGCAGCAAGGTCACAGCGCGCCCCCTTCCCTCCTCCTTGTCGGTCGATCGTCCGTAGTAACACATTCTTTCACTCTCACAGGCTGTTGACGTTTCAGCAGTGAGAACGGCAGTGAAGTTCGGCATAAAGTTTCACATCACATGTTACGTGTTTGTCTTCGAGAATTGTAGGGAATCAAGGAATAAGGTTTACAAATTTTTTTTAAAAAAATGACGACTTTAGTATCAAAAACAAGCAATTATGAAAATGCATGTACATAAAATTTGTGGTCGCCTGTCTTCAAAATGTTACTCTTCCTCGCAAGTAAATAAAGCGAATAATACTTCTTATAATTTACCGGTGACTGACGGAGCCACTTCCCCATTCCACTGCGACAAAATCAACGCATTAAGAATCGACTCCTTATCGTCAGATCTCGTTTAATACGAAATGCACTTGCGTCGTTTTCCGTTCAGTTCAAAATGGTTCAAATGGCTCTGAGCACTATGGGACTTAACGTCTGAGGTCATCAGTCCCCTAGAACTGAGAACTACTTAAACCTAACTAACCTAAGGACATCTCATACATACATGCCCGAGGCAGGACTCGAACCTGCGACTGTAGCGGTCGCGCGGTTCCGGACTGTAGCCCTAGAACCGCTCGGCCACTTCCGTTCAGTAGTAACAGAAAATAATATTAGTATGTCTTTTGTTAGAACTGTGTAAATATGAATTTTTAAATGTTGGTATGCCTCAATACAATTAATTAGCTTTTGCGAAAGTTATATCCTCTGGTATTCTGACTCCTGAATTGCTTGTTAGATATAATGCGATAAAGAAAGTAGCAACGAAGAAGAAAGCGTGGCCTTACACCGCACCTTTCTGTTTATCAAATAACTTTTGGAACCCTGTTCACTGAGTAGAGACAATGCATTAATTTTAAGGGGGTAAGAAGTCAAACGGGCCGACTTGGATCAGGAGAGGCACCACAGGACATTTTAATTTCCACTGCCTATACTTTTACAAATAAATTCATAAAACTTTAACAGCATAACCAGGAAGGATTCAGGATTCTTACTCATAGCAGTGGAAGCTCAAAAACATAACAAAACAAATTTTTTTACATGTGAAATTTCATCATTTTTTCACTTACTACTAGCTGCATTTGTAGCTATAGGTACACTTTTCTTCCTAAGTAAGAGATATTCTTCGATGGCTTTTGCACAGCATACAAACCATAGTTACAGGTGTATTAAACTCTAGAAGTTATTTAATTTGTGTAAAAATGAATGAACTGTTACATTTTAAACTTCGTGTTTAGAAAAAATTCAAATTTTATAGTTAATTATCTCAAATTTTCCACAGTTTTTTCTTTTTTTTAGTTTCATACACCTGTAACTACAGTTTGTATGCTATGATTAATTCATCGAAGCATCTCCCTTACCTAGGAAGAAAGGTGTACCTATAGCAACAAATGCAGCCAGTAATAAGTGAAAAAAAGATGAAATTTCACATCTAAAAAAAGGTATTTTAGTCCGTTTTTGAACTTCCACTGCGATTGAAATATTTGAGGACCTACAGAGTTTTATTACGAAATTAATTCATAGCTGAAATTTGACATTTAACCTCTGTAACGTAATCATCAGAAAGACGTAGTCAACATTGGCGTTGGTAGACCACCATTTTACTTCTTTTCCTTCAAACCCACGATCAGCAAGTTGCTCTAATGCACACAAAAGACAGAAAATTCTAACCACGTGGACAGAAAATGCTATTTGTTTCCTAATTTGGTAAGTCGACGACTTCCTTCATCACTCAGTTAGTGTCTTTGGACGAAGTTCCCAGTTCTCTATCCAAGAACCCTGCCATCAAGAGGTCACAAAATCGAAAATTGACTAAAATACAGAACTTTGCAAATAATCAGATGATTGTTATGGAAGAAAGACTGGAAAGAATCCAGATCATTAGGAATTTACCAAATCATTGGTAATTATTTGAGCCGACCGGTGTGGCCGAGCAGTTCTAGGCGCTTCAGTCTGGAACCGCGCGACCGCTACGGTCACAGGTTTGAATCCTGCCTCGGGCATGGATGTGTATGATGTCCTTAGGTTGATATTCATATAGTTGATTTTCTTTCCTCCAAAGGATTCTTTACTTCTTCTGATTAATTATGGAATAAACTACATCTGTTAACTGTGTTACCGGATTATGTACATGTAGGATGATACTGGCAGATATAGTGCGCCCGAAAATGAATGTAGCAGCGGTGCGTCGCAGGTTGCGTCGCGCGCGCCTTAAAGGTCAGGCGAGGCGCGGCGTAGGCATCGGCGCACAACACAAAGCGGCAGCCGGGGCCTCCTAATGAGGTGCGAGCCAGCTGCGCTGACACCGCGGCAAGCAGAGCTGAGGGCCGCGCAGCCGTCTCTAGCCCCACCACCACCAGCTCCTCCCGCCCCTAGGGGAAATGCACCACACCGCTTACCCGTTTCAATTCCGTAATTTCCATGATGCCCACTGTAAGCCCCAATCAGAGACGAAGTGCTGTTGTTTATAATACGAGCAGCATGTCATTTCCACAACACACACCCGTGGACGAAAATATATCTCGGCTCTCTGGACAGCTTGCTTTCGACCCAGTCTTCGTGTACCCCGAATTCTGTAGCTTGTACCATCCTTGCTTCCTGAAATATCATTTAAGCCGCAAGGTTGATACTCCTGAGCTCATCACCGTGCCAGGATACACTGGTGAGCCATCTAAATCACCTCTCTCCTTTTGATCCAAAGCATAACATACATGCTTTGTAGGTATGTCGTACACATACATGGTTGGGATCAAGACACAGAACCTGCAATGCTAAAGAGTGGGACTCATATACACATTCAGCAACTCGAATGTAGAATACTCTGGGTTTTCCTAAAGTTTTACAAGAAATTTCCTAAATAGAACGTTGGACTGTGGCTACAACCCTGGACCTGGGTTCGGAAAGTGTATTTAACAATTTTTTGCAGTGTCCATAAAAAACGATAGGTTAATTACCGGACTACTTCATTTGATTAGATCACAGCTACTTTCCTTCCTATTTTTTTCATTGAATTAGTGATCTCGATGCCTACATAAAAGTAAACAAATAATTATTTTCTTTTCCTAGCTTCCATCACCCATCCCTTTCTTGCAAGTGGATTTCCTCGACTATCCCCACGCAGTTCGTCTCTATTTACATTGCTATCACACAAATGCTAAACACTAATCACCATCCTCTCTCTTCATACCTTATAGCCTCCCTCCTTCTCCACAGATCTTTTTATCTTGCTACTTTTTTTGGATGGGAGGGGCTCTTCTGACTGGTTTGATGCAGCCTGCCAGGAATTCCTCCTGAGAAAACCTGTTCACCTCAGTGTGGCACTTGCCCAGCATGGATGCATGGGTGTATTCCAGTCTCTGTCTTCTACTGTTTATACCCTCAACTCGCTCTAGTACAATTGCAGTTATTTCCTGATGTCTTAACAAATGTCAGGCATCCTGCCTGTTCTTTGACTCAGTGTTCCCAATTGTATCTACTCTTTAGACTGTCGATTTCATCCTATGCGCCCTGTAATTCTTCTTCACCTTCACTCACAATAGAAATGTAAGCAGATCTTGTCATTGATAATCATTCACGATGAATGTTAATCCAAATCCTGAAACATTCTTTTGTCTCCGTCATGGATTCTGCAAGGCACAGATTGAGGGAGAAAGACTGCAACTCTTACGCCCTATTTCATTAGAGAAATTGATTCTTGGCCTTCCATTCATATTGTTCCCTGTCATTTTTTGCACATTTTGTGTGTTAACCCATCTTTCCCTACTACACCTTACACATATTTCTAAGAATTTCGAACATCTTACACCATTTTAAAGAGACTGGCGCTTCTTATAGGTCGGCTGATCCTATGAAGGTGTTTCGGTCTTTTAAGTCTTACTCCCATTATGAAGTGGAACGTAAGGAACTGACTCTCTGATGGCTATAACTAGCTTAAAGCAAAATTGTCATTTAACAGATCGTCAATTATATTTTCCATTCTTCTGTAAATTATTTTTGTCACTCCTCTTAAGCTGATTAATTGATAAATTTCTCACTTATCCGCCATCGCTATCTTGCGTACTGTGTGGATGATGTATTACTGCAAGTCTTTCGGTATATCTGCAGCCTCACAAGCTCTACCAACTAACTTCGATAGTCTCTTGGTTGCCACTTACCCCAATGATTTTAGAAATTACGGCAGAATGTTACTTATGCTTTCTGCCTCATTTAATCTCTAGTTTTACAAAGATTTGTTAAACTATCACTCCAATATTGGATTCTGTTCAAATTCCAAATCGTCATCTTTTTCTTCTTTGCTTTCATACCATGAGACAGTTCCTCTTCGTTGCAGAAACCTTCAGTTTAATCTTTCCATTAGTCTACTCTTTCCTCTGCATTTAACAGTGGAATTACTCTTGCACTCATGATGTTAACGACGGAAGTTTTGACTTCTCTAGTTCCTGAAACTGTCCTTCCGATCATTTCGTTTTAGATTTCTGCACATTCTTTCCTACAGTCATTTCACCATGGCTTCCCCTGCACTTTCTCTTCATTTCATTCCCAGGTGACTTATACTGCTGTATTCCCGTCTTTCTCTGGCTTTGTACTTCTTTTGTCAAGCACTCGATTTCTCCATGGTTATTTTTATGTTACCTATATTTGTCTGCCTAGCTTCTGTGATAGCCCTTTTTAGAGCTGTCAGTGTCTCTTTAATTAACTTCCTACTGTGGTACTATGAATGTGTCTGCCGCCTTAGAATACCTCAAACGCATCTCAATGTCTCTTTGTTCTTCATTATCCCCCATCTTTCCATACTGCTTCTCCCGAACGATTCTCTCAACCAACGTGACTAAATTGTGGTCTGACTCTGTAGCTGTTTCTTGGTATGTCTCATAATATAGTTTGTCCACGATGTAAGCCAGGTAGTATTTTTCAACAGTTCAAGGCCTTTCCCGAGTATACCGCTACTACCAGTTGCAGTGTTTTGGAAAACTAAATTAATCTTTTTCCTTTCTCGTACCTTGCACCGAGCCCATATTCAATAATTTTTGTTTGTTTGTTGACATCATCACATTTTTATGAAACAATCATAACCGGTGTCATTGACATTGGTCATCCCCAAAGCTGACAGCAGCACTTAGTGAACAAATGTTCATGCATTTTCAGTTTTTTTTTTTTTTAGTTTTAAGCATGTGCAGATGGCTCTTGTTGATAAAACTGGATATTATTGTTTCGTAAAGAAGTGATTGTACCAACAAATAAACAAAAATTATAAAATGTTATCGCCGCATCGTTAACTGAATGGGCGTTTTTTCCAAGTGCCCATATTCTCTAGTCAATATTAGATTTTCATCTCCCTTTACAATCTGAATTACACTTTTAGTATTCTAATGCATGCCATTTCTTCATCTCCTGCCCATGACGTAGGTATGTATATCTGAAGCTATTTTGTTGCCACTGGTTTGCTATTGCTTCTAATAGTAACAATTTTTTCACTGAACAGTTCACAGTAACACATTCTTCGCCCTAAATTCCTGACCATAAAAATCCCTACTCCCTTTATACCATTTTCTGCTGTTGAAGTTACCCTATATTCATCAAATGAGAAATGTTTATCATCTAAACATTTCACTTCACTGCCCCACGCTATATCTAGACTGATGCTCTGCATTTCCATTTTCAGATTTTCTAGTTCTCCTATCACGTTGGAAGTTCCGAAACTCCACAACCCGACTCGTAGGAGATTACCCTCTTGTTAGTTCTTTTTCTCACTTTTACCTGCCTCTTGGCGTTCCCCACTCGGAGATCCATATCGAGGAATAATCCTGAAACTTTTACCAGTGGGGGGATCATCATGAAACTTTTACCAGCCACTAGTAACTTGTTCTGTGGTTACGCATTGTGTGTTTTTCATGTAGTGGTTTGCACTGCTTTCTGTATCCTCATGCTGTTGATCGTTGCTGATTCGTAACCCTTTTAGAGACAGTTTCCCATTCCAAAGACAAGATCGTGGTCTCTACTTCTTCTCGTTGCTCTGAACTAACTGATAATGGCTTTGGAAGAAAGAGGGTTACTCTTTCCTATTTTTTGCGCTAACTTCTTTATTTCCCGCCTCGTTGCTTGCATTCCACTTTACTTCCGCCCTTCCATCTTAAACTCTAGTTTATATACAGCCTTCATCCTAATATTCTTCAGTTTTTCTTACCTTCTTTCTTACATTCTGCTTACTTTGTTACTTGTACTGTCTCCTTTTGCTTCCTTCCTAACCTACGCAGCCTGGTTTTGTCTTCCTACGATCGTATAAAATTCCGTCTAACCTCCATCCATTTCCTCTGTACCATGTTTTACTTTCACTTTCATTCTATTATTCATTTGTCTTTTTGATGCATAGTGTTTAGCCTACACCTACCACTGCTTAACACCTTTAAAAAAAGTATCTTACTAATAGATGTATTAGGAATTACGAATATTTCATTAATTAGTGAACAGCCTCAAATCAAAACAACGATGCTCTTGATAACTGAAGGCTGTTGTTGTTGTTGGCTGAAATGGTAGCACTTTTAGGAAGCAGGTAATCTGGGAGCAATAATTATTTCAGCAGAGAACATAATCATTATACCCATCGGGATGGGAGTTGCAGATGAACTGTTGATATAGCCAGCCGCGGTGGCCGTGCGGTTCTAGGCGCTGCAGTCCGGAACCACAGGACTGCTACGGTCGCAGGTTCGAATCCTGCTTCGGGCATGGATGTGTGTGATGTCCTTAGGTTAGTTAGGTTTAAGTAGTTCTAAGTTCTAGGGGACTGATGAGCTAAGATGTTAAGTCCATACTGCTCAGAGCGATTTGAACTGTTGATTTAAACTGAGAAGATGATTAACATAGAAAATGAATTGCAGGTACACAAATGTAAGTTGAGCGTTATAAAATGTTTAAATGAGAAAAGTAACATGACCAACATCAAATTAATAAAAGAACTGATAGAGTTACTCGCTCAAATAAAAGATGTTGATTCTTAGAAAATGTCGGGATGTAAATATTACATTCTGTATTAAACATTTCATTCGCCCATTCGTCTGGCTACTTGCACTCCCGCAGTTCGCAAGCGAATGATGCAGTACAACTTCGCAAACTACAAGGAAGAATAATGATTACTGTTGTCTACACAAACCAATTATCATAGTGTGGCAAAATAGTGAGTATGAAAAAAAATTCTTCGTTGTTTAGGGGTACCTTCAAATGTCGCAAATACCTGTTCCTAAATTAGCGTCGACTAGCTGTAAGTTTGTAAAACACTAGGATTGACGTGAATTTCAAACTTAGTTTATTCCACTAAACATGAATCAGCGGGTCATTTGGTAGCAGGAACCATCGACTTGATACAAGCATATGCGTATAAAACACCAAAGAGCAATTCCACTAAACGGTAAACCTCATATTCAAGCTTACTTAAGAAAATTTCACCATCGGATTATAACGATTCCAACAACGTTCCACAGTCCCATTCCTGTCACCAAAGTAACTTAATTGTTCACAACTGCTCAGCATAGCTAGCGATTTTGACTAAGCTGGTAGCAACACTAATTGTAGAAAATGTATAAGTATATATCAAGTTTTGACTCCCGATGATACCAGCGAACGCGCCTGAGTCGCCACCCAAAAACCAGATGGATGCGAGCCCTCGTAGCTTCCAGCCTATGTGCTGTCCTATCTCCCTAGATTCTAAAGTCATGAACCAGCTTTATAACGCGGGTTTTCAATGCAGTACACATTATTTTAATAATCTTTCACTAGAGCTATAAGAACTGTTGCATGTGCAACACGAAGACAAGAGAAAGTAAAGAGTGATTATTTTGAATGTTGGTCATATTATCCAAACCAATTTTATAAAAGAGTATAACCTCTCAACAAAAATATTCCGTAACCTCCCTACAGAAAAAATATAATTATTTATATTATTCACATTCTGCGTAGCCTACTAACAGATAAATGAATTCCGTAACCTACCAATAATACAATGTGACTAATCTCTCAATAAAAAATTGTGGCTCACTTATAACCTTTCAATAACTGACTGTGAATTTAAACTGGTTAATTTTGGACGTCAGCAGTGCTGCGTCATGGCCCTGAAAGTTCATTCCGAATAAATTGAAAATTCTTACCTCAATAAGGTCGCCGGATAACGCATATACAGGGTGTGTCACCTAACATTACCGCTGCATGTATTTCGTAAACCACAGCAAATACTGACGAATCGATTCCACGGACCGAACGTGAGGAGAGGGGCTAGTGTAATTGGTTAATACAAACCATAAAAAATGCACGGAACTATGTTTTTTAACACAAACCTACGTTTCTTTAAATGGAACCCCGTTAGTTTTGTTAGCACATCTGAACATATAAACAAATACGTAATCAGTGCCGTTTGTTGCATTGTAAAATGTTAATTACATCCGGAGATATTGTAACCTAAAGTTGACGCTTGAGTACCACTCCTCCACTGTTCGATCGTGTGTATCGGAGAGCACCGAATTACGTAGGGATCCAAAGGGAACGGTGATGGACCTTAGGCACAGAAGAGACTGGAACAGCACATTACGTCCACATGCTAACACCTTTTTATTGGTCTTTTTCACTGACGCACATGTACATTACCATGAGGGGTGAGGTACACGTACATACGTGGTTTCCGTTTTCAATTTCGGAGTGGAATAGAGTGTGTCCCGACATGTCAAGCCAATAGATGTTCACTGTGGTGGACATCATTTGCTGCACACAATTGCAATATCTGGCGTAGTGAATGTCGTACACGCAGCAGTACATCTGGTGTAATGTCGCCGCAGGCTGCCACAATACGTTGTTTCATATCCTCTGGGGTTGTAGGCACATCACGGTACACATTCTCCTTTAACGTACCCCACAGAAAGAAGTCCAGAGGTGTAAGATCAGGAGAACGGGCTGGCCAATTTATGCGTCCTCCACGTCCTATGGTAATGTACATGTGCGTCAGTGAAAAAGACCAATAAAAAGGTGTTAGCATGTGGACGTAATGTGCTGTTCCAGTCTCTTCTGTACCTAAGGTCCATCACCGTTCCCTTTGGGTCCCTACGTAATTTGGTGCTCTCCGATACACAAGATCGAACAGCGGAGGAGTGGTACTCAAGCGTCAACTTTAGGTTACAATATCTCCGAACGTAATCAACATTTTACAATGCAACAAGCGGCACTGATTACGTATTTGTTTATACGTTCAGATGTGCTAACAAAACTAACGTGGTTCCATTAAAAAAAAACGTAGGTTTGTGTTAAAAAACATACTTCCGTGCATTTTTTTTTGGTTTGTATTAAACAATTACACTAGCCCCTCTCCTCACGTTCGATCTGTGGAATCGGTTCGTCAGTATTTGTTGTGGTTTACGAAATACATCCAGCGGTAACGTTAGGTGACGTACCCTGTATATATCTGCTCCTATAAGAAATTTTTCTGGCACAACGCAGTGCAATGCTGGCCGATAGATTTCTCATGTATAAAAAGAAACAACTGATTTTTCTTTACAATAATCGGGATGACCATGGATTGGAGAAATTAGTAAATTCTTTAAATTGAGATGAATAATTATCAAAAGTTATTTTTTTTATGAGAAAGATTATTATTAAGAGATTTTTTTAAACATTTACAAGGGACTTGATATAACAATACTACGTATGCGCGAGGCCGCTTTTACCTTATACTACAACGCTCTGGCTCCGCCATCGCTCCCCACGACCGGCCCAGCCAACACCATACACCAGACTGCTAGCTACTAGTTACTCCTACTACTACACAGTCCCTACCGCGTACAACACTGCTCTCTGGTCTGAGATTCTCTTATACCTTACATATCGCAGGCAGCGCGTGAGCAATCCATCGAAATTACATCTGCTCGAGTGCGCTAGCAACCCAATTCCTTAATGATGGGCTTCTTACAAGAGGAATATATAAATCATTTGATATCTATGCTTGTATAGTGTTGTTCTCATAGGTAGGGTAGTGGTTGCAAGAGGAGAGGGAGGGGATGGATCAAGAGGAACAGGAGGAATGAGCCCTCATGTGGAGTGGGAAAGGTGAAGTTGAGTTGGAAAGAGGGATGAATACCTGGGCGAATGTCATTGCCTGGGAGAGGGAGTCGGTTGAAGTTATGTTGATGTGGAGTGTATGGTTGGATGACATTGGTTGGTTGGTTTTGGGTAAGGGGACCAAATAGCAAGGTCATCAGTCCCATCGGATTAAGAAAGTATGGGTAAGGAAGTTGACTGTGCCCTTTCAAAGGAACCATCCTGTTATTTGCCTGAAGCCATTTAGGAAAATCACGGAAACCCTAAGTCAGGATGGCTGAACACGGGTTTCAACCGTCATCCTCCCGAATGCAAGTCTGGTGTGCTAACCACTGCGCCTCCTCGCTCGGTGGAGTGTGTGGAGGTGTAGGAATGGAGGGATGTGTTTGTGAAGGGACAACAGCACATTGGGGTTGGTCATCAGAGTGGAGAAAATGGGGTGATTGGAATCTAATTTGCGGACAGTATAGGAGTTGCGGAGATGTTCGGTGTGGGAGAGAGGGTGTGGGAATTTGATGAGATGGTAGATAATCCAGGTAGGTGAAGGTAAATAGATGTAAAAAGCAACGTGGAGTTCATGGCATTCAAGGATTTGGAGGGAATTACAGAACTCTGGTGAGGCAGAGATCCTTGCAACATTTGCAAGACAGAGGATGGGTCAGATCATGGTTTTGTAGGAGTGGAGAACATGGAAAGGGTGTCATTTTATTTATTTATTGTTCCGTGGGACCAAATTAAGGAGAAGTCTCCATGGTCATGGAACTAGTCAATACATGCAATTATAAAACGATAGTAGAAACAGATAAAATGAAATATATAAAAAAACATATTCAGGTGACAAGTCGTAAGTTTAAATAAAGAAACTCAACAATGTAACACTGGAATTTGCTTAATTTTTTAGCTCTTCCAGGAGCTCCTCGACAGAATAGGAGTGAGCCATGAGGAAACTCTTCAGTTTAGACTTAAAAGAGTTTGGGCTACTGCTAAGATTTTTGAGTTCTTGAGGTAGCTTATTAAAAATGGATGCACCAGAATACTGCACTCTTTTCTGCACAAGAGTCAAGGAAGTGCATTCCACATGCAGATTTGATTTCTACCTAGTATTAACTGAGTGAAAGCTGCTAACTCTTGGGAATAGGCTAATGTTGCTAAGAACAAACGACATTAAAGAAAATATATACTGTGGGGGCAATGTCAGAATTCCCAGACTATTGAATAGGGGTCGACAAGAGGTTCTCGAACTTACACCACATATAGCTCGAACAGCCTGTTTTTGAGCCAAAAATACCCTTTTTGAATGAGAAGAATTACCCCAAAACATAATACCATACGACATAAGCGTATGAAAATATGCGAAGTAGAATACTTTTCGTGTTGAAGTGTCACTTATTTCAGATATTGTTCTTATGGTAAATAAAGCAGCATTTAGTTTCTGAACAAGATCCTGTACATGGGGTTTCCACAACAGCTTACTATCTATCCGAAGGCCTACGAACTTGAACTGTTCCGTCTCGCTTATAATATGCCCATTCTGTCTAATCTCTAAGTATGGCCTGTTAGTAGCTTTAGTCTATTGTAGATTTTCTATAGGATGGCTAGTAGGCGAGGTTTCCATGTTAGATGCAGGACGAGGGTTAGTCGAAGATATTTTAGTGTGTTAGTTAGCTGGATATGATGGTTGTAAATGATCAAGTACAAGTGATGGAAGAGGAAGGTTAGCCGTGGCTGAGCCGGCGCAAGTACTATCTGAGACATGAATGCAATCGATTTCCTAGTGCAGAGGTTTGTCCTGGGGCTTGGGCCGGCTCGGGATATAAGCGAGTGCTGACCGCGAGTAACGGGATCAACGCTCTGAGAATGGAACGTGGTTATACTGGAGGCGGCCAGAGTTGGTCGGCGTTGTGCATTCTGCGGCAACCTCGTGAAATGTGGCTGTGCCCGCTTTCTTGGAGGGACACGCTGTAAGGTCTTGCAAAGTGATGGTCTGACATCTTCGCAAAATCGCCCCAGGATCAAGACACCCAGTTAAGTACTCTAATTACTAAGAGCGCTTAGTTAACTGTGGTTGTGATGGGTCTTGGTACAGTAAGACGTTGCCGGACGCGTGATGTTACGTGTGTACGATTTCATTTGATGCCTCTTACTAAACTTGCGCTCTGCTTCCACATAATATTGATGTATCTGCAGAATGTTAGTTCATTACCTATTATTATCAAGTGTTTAATTTGCTTACGATATAAGTTAATCCATGTCAGTATGTCCTCTACGGGCAATCTCAGTTTTTATTTCAAAAGGTTACCGTGTTGAGCTTTGCAGACACACTGAAGGTGGCCAATATGTGTCTTATTAACTTCTAGTGAGTATCGGTCCTCGTGAGCCGGTTCATTTCCCTCTCTTAGCGTTTGTTTATTAGGTACTATTTCACTTAAAATGGTTCAAATGGTTCTGAGCACTATGGGACTTAACAGCTGAGGTCACCAGTCCCTTAGAACTTAGAACTACTTAAACCTAACTAACCTAAGGACATCACACACAGCCATGCCCGAGGCCGGATTCGAACCTCCGACCTTAGCGGTCACGCGGTTCCAGACTGAAGTGCCTAGAACCGCTTGGCCATACCGACCAGCACTGTTTCACTTAATGAAAGGATTTGGGAGTGAAATTACTTGTCGTTTAGCCTCGATTTTATAGTGTTAATTTATTGGTCGATCTTGAATGTTAAAGTTAAGAAAAGATTGTTGGCCGCCTCTTATCGGGTGTGGACTGTGTTTCAGTGAGCTGAGGCAGCGGGCAACCGAAGCGCAGAGCTTCCCTTTAGATTACAAGTTTGGCTTACGAGCGGTGGAATTCGCCTGAGCTCGTGTGTTCCTCTTCGGCAGCGTTTGGTGGGTTTACATTTCGGTGGCCTACTCGATGTGGGTTTGCAAACGGAGCCACGTCTTGCTTCGAAGTTAAGTATTACTTCCGTCAGTCGGTTCCACCGTTCGTGGTTAAACTTCGGCGTTAGAAGCTTGGGCCTTACTTCTGTTGTTACACATATATGATTGTACGAAGTGGCAACTTTCTATGCCCTAAAAGCCCATCTTACAAGCCAATAGGCATTTGAATAATTTCGTGGTTCGCTCTGCAAGGTTCCCTAGTCTACTAATTTGCAAGATTGCACAAATTACGTTTTAATAAAGATGTTCTAAGTGTTCGTGTTATAATTGAGGCTGTGTGTCCACTGTTATTTTACATGTAATGTTAAAGAATTGGAATTGGAAGGGTCTAAAATAATGTGTCTTAACTAGAGTTGTTTTGTTAAAGTTATGGTCACATTCAACTTTAGTGGCTTCTGTCAATTTTTATATCAGATCATTGCTAATGGTTTACTAGTTTATTAAAATGTGTGTGAAATCTTATGGGACTTAACTGCTAAGGTCATCAGTCCCTAAGCTTACACACTACTTTACCTAAATTATCCTAAGGACAAACACACACACCCATGTCCGAGGGAGGACTCGAACCTCCGCCGGTACCAGCCGTTTACTAGTTTATTAATGGTTTTACGCAATGAGTGAGTTTCTTAAATATTTTGCCTGAGTGGCATTTCTGAATGTTTATGGGAGATCGTTGGCTAATTATTTATTCACTTGCTTATGATTTTATGTAATAAGTGTTTCGTAAATAATTTTATCTGAGTGGCATCTGTCAGTTTTTATGCGAGACTGTTTTTAGTAGTTCATAAACACATTGGAATTGAGATTTTCACTTTATTGGGTCAGCCCTTCCACTCCCTTTAGATTTAAAGGTTAAACAAAACAGGTGTTAAGTAAAAACATTCTAATGGTAGCAGAGCGTGGTTACGATCCATGGACCCTTGGGTTATGGGCCTAGCACACATCCAGACTGCCCGCAGAGGACATATTGACATGGATTAACCGATATCGTAAGCAAATTATCTGCTAATGATAGCTTATAAACTACCAGTCTGCAGATACATCAATATTATGTGGAAGCAGAGCACGCGCTTAGTAAGAGGCATCAAATGAAATCTAACACACACAACATCACGTGTCCGACAACGTCTTACTATACCAAGAGCGACCACAATCACAGTTAACTAAGCGCTCTTAGTAATTAGAGTACTTAACTAGGTGTCTTGTTACTGGGGCGATTGTGCGAAGATGTCAGACCATCACATCGCAAGACCTTACAGCGTGTTCCTCCAAGGAAGTGGGCAGATCCACAGTTCACCAGTTTGCCGCACAACGCACAGCGTCGACCAACTCCCGCCGCCTCCACTATAACCACGTGACAACCGCAGCCCGGCCTCAGCCAAACTGTCTTCGCTTCTGCCCGCCAGCCAATCGCCGACTCGCGCACCGTCGCCTTCTGTTCTCAAAGTGTTGATCCCGTTTCTCGCGGTCGGCACTCGCTTATATCACGAGCCGGACCACGCCCCAAGACAAACCTCTGTACTAGGATGGTTCAAATTGCTCTGAGGTCATCAGTCCCCTAGAACTTAGAACTATTTGTTGTTGTTGTTGTTGTGGTCTTCAGTCCTGAGATTGGTTTGATGCAGCTCAACACGCTACTCTATCCTGTGCAAGCTTCTTCATCTCCCAGTACTTACTGCAACCTACATCCTTCTGAATCTGCTTAGTGTATTCATCTATTGGTCTCCCTCTACAATTTTTACCCTCCACGCTGCCCTCCAATGCTAAATTTGTGATTCCTTGATGCCTCAAAACATGTCCTACCAACCGATCCCTTCTTCTAGTCAAGTTGTGCCACAAACTTTTCTCCCCAATCCTATTCAATACCTCCTCATTAGTTACGTGATCTACCCACCTTATCTTCAGCATTCTTCTGTAGCACCACATTTCGAAAGCTTCTATTCTCTTCTTGTCCAACCTAGTTATCGTCCATGTTTCACTTCCATACATGGCTACACTCCATACAAATACTTTCAGAAACGACTTCCTGACACTTAAATCTATACTCGATGTTAACAAATTTCTCTCCTTCAGAAACGATTTCCTTGCCATTGCCAGTCTACATTTTATATCTTCTCTACTTCGACCATCATCAGTTATTTTACTCCCTAAATAGCAAAACTCCTTTACTACTTTAAGTGTCTCATTTCCTAATCTAATTCCCTCAGCATCACCCGATTTAATTTGACTACATTCCATTATCCTCGTTTTGCTTTTGTTGATGTTCATCTTATACCCTCCTTTCAAGACACTGTCCATTCCGTTCAACTGTTCTTCCAAGTCCTTTGCTGTCTCTGACAGAATTACAATCTCATCGGCAAACCTCAAAGTTTTTATTACTTCTCCATGCATTTAATACTTACTCCGAATTTTTATTTTGTTTCCTTTACTGCTTGCTCAATATACAGATTGAATAACATTGGGGAGAGGCTACAACCCTGTCTCACTCCTTTCCCAACCACTGCTTCCCTTTCATGCCCCTCGACTCTTATAACTGCCATCTGGTTTCTGTACAAATTGTAAATAACCTTTGGTTCAAATGGCTCTGAGCACTATGGGACTCAACGTCTGAGGTCATTAGTCACCTAGAACTTAGAACTAGTTAAACCTAACTAACCTAAGGACATCACAAACATCCATGCCCGAGGCAGGAGTCGAACCTGCGACCGTAGTGGTCCTGCGGTTCCATACTGCAGCGCCTTTAACCGCACGGACACTTCGGCCGGCTAAATAGCCTTTCGCTCCCTGTATTTTACCCCTGCCACCTTCAGAATTTGAAAGAGAGTATTCCAGTTAACATTGTCAAAAGCTTTCTCTAAGTCTACAAATGCTAGAAACGTAGGTTTGCCTTTCCTTATTCTTTCTTCTAAGATAATTCTTAAGGTCAGTATTGCCTCACGTGTTCCAACATTTCTACGGAATCCAAACTGATTTTCCCCTAGGTTGACTTCTACTAGTTTTTCCATTCGTCTCTGAAGAATTCGCTTTAGTATTTTGCAGCTGTGACTTATTAAACTGATAGTTCGGTAATTTTCACATCTGTCAACCCCTGCTTTCTTTGTGATTGGAATTATTATATTCTTCTTGAAGTCTGAGGGTATTTCTCCTGTCTCATACATCTTGCTCACCAGATGGTAGAGTTTTGTCAGGACTGGCTCTCCCAAGGCTGTCAGTAGTTCTAATGGAATGTTGTCTACTCCCGGGGCCTTGTTTCGACTCAGGTCTTTCAATGCTCTGTCAAACTCTTCACGCAGTATCTTATCTCCCATTTCATCTTCATCTACATCCTCTTCCATTTCCATAATATTGTCCTCAAGTACATCGCCCTAGTATAAACCCTCTATATACTCCTTCCACCTTTCTGCCTTCCCTTCTTTGCTTAGAACTGGGTTGCCATCTGAGCTCTTGATATTCATACAAATGGTTCTCTTCTCTCCAAAGGTCTCTTTAATTTTCCTGTAGGCAGTATCTATCTTACCCCTAGTGAGACAAGCCTCTACATCCTTACATTTGTCCTCTAGCCATCCCTGCTTAGCAATTTTGCACTTCCTGTCGATCTCATTTTTGAGACGTTTGTATTCCTTTTTGCCTGCTTCGTTTACTGCATTTTTATATTTTCTCCTTTCATCAATTACATTCAATATTTCTTCTGTTACTCAAGGATTTCTATTAGCCCTCGTCTTTTTACCTACTTGATCCGCTGCTGCCTGCACTACTTCATCCCTCAGAGCTACCCATTCTTCTTCTACTGTACTTCTTTCCCCCATTCCTGTCAATTGTTCCCTTATGCTCTCCCTGAAACTCTGTAAACCTCTGGTTCTTTCAGTTTATCCAGGTCCCATCTCCTTAAATTCCCACCTTTTTGCAGTTTCTTCAGTTTCAATCTGCAGTTCATAACCAATAGATTGTGGTCAGAATCCACATCTGCCCCTGGAAATGTCTTACAATTTAAAACCTGGTTCCTAAATCTCTGTCTTACCATTATATAATCTATCTGATACCTTTTAGTATCTCCAGAATTCTTCCAGGTATACAACCTTCTTTTATGATTCTTGAACCAAGTGTTAGCTATGATTAAGTTATGCTCTGTGCAAAATTCTACCAGGCGGCTTCCTCTTTCATTTCTTCCCCCCCAATCCATATTCACCTACTATGTTTTCTTCTCTCCCTTTTCCTACTGACGAATTCCAGTCACCCATGACTATTAAATTTTCGTCTCCCTTCACTACCTGAATAATTTCTTTTATCTCGTCGTACATTTCATCTATTTCTTCATCATCTGCAGAGCTTGTTGGCATATAAACTTGTACTACTGTAGTAGGCATGGGCTTTGTGTCTATCTTGGCCACAATAATGCGTTCACTATGCTGTTTGTAGTAGCTAACCCGCACTCCTATTTTTTTATTCATTATTAAACCTACTCCTGCATTACCCCTATTTGATTTTGTATTTATAACCCTGTAATCACCAGACCAAAAGTCATGTTCCTCCTGCCACCGAACTTCACTAATTCCCACTATATCAAACTTTAACCTATCCATTTCCCTTTTTAAATTTTCTAACCTACCTGCCCGATTAAGGGATCTGACATTCCACGCTCCGATCCGTAGAACGCCAGTTTTCTTTCTCCTGATAACGACGTCCTCTTGAGTAGTCCCCGCCCGGAGATCCGAATGGGGGACTATTTTACCTCCGGAATATTTTACCCAAGAGGACGCCATCATCATTTAATCATACAGTAAAGCTGCATGTCCTCGGGAAAAAATACGGCTGTAGTTTCCCCTTGCTTTCAGCCGTTGGCAGTACCAGCACAGCAAGGCCGTTTTGGTTAATGTTACAAGGCCAGATCAGTCAATCATCCAGACTGTTGCCCCTGCAACTACTGAAAAGGCTGCTGCCCCTCTTCAGGAACCACATGTTTGTCCGGCCTCTCAACAGATACCCCTCCGTTGTGGTTGCACCTACGGTACGGCCATCTGTATCGCTGAGGCACGCAAGCCTCCCCACCAACGGCAAGGTCCATGGTTCATGGGAGGTTGAACTACTTAAACCTAAGTAACCTAA
Organism: Schistocerca nitens; assembly: GCF_023898315.1. Taxonomy (NCBI): domain Eukaryota; kingdom Metazoa; phylum Arthropoda; class Insecta; order Orthoptera; family Acrididae; genus Schistocerca; species Schistocerca nitens. The sequence goes on from NC_064617.1 coordinate 954,009,481, forward strand.
CGACAGCACACACATCCATGGCCGAGGCAGGATCCGAACTTGCGACGGTAGTGGTCGCGCGGTTCCAGACTGCAGCGCCTAGAACCGCTCGGTTACCCCGGCCGGCTCTGTACTAGGAAATCGATCGCACTCATGTCAGAGATACTACTGGCGCCGGTCCCGGCACGGCTCAGAAGCTGTGCGTGGTTCATCCTTTCATTATTGTCTTGATTTTGGAGGGATTGACCATGAGGAGCCATTGGTTACATCAGGAGGAAAACTCACTGACGCGGATTTGGAGGAATCGTTGGGTTTCCTGGAGTGTAGGGTAGATGGTGAGGATGTTGATGTCATCAGCATACTGAAGGTGATAGACTGGTGGGGGACGTTTGGGCACATAAGCAGTGTAGAGAAGATAAAAGAAGAGGAGAGAGGGCAGAGCCTTGGGACACTCCTGCAATCGGATAAAAGGTTCAGGAATTGGTATTGGTAATAGTGATAAAGGAAGGGCGATTGTATAGGAGGGATGCTATAAAGGGGAGATAGTTGGCTGGAAGTGCATTTGTCTGGAGTGGAATGTCTTGTATAATCATAGGCCTTGTGTAGCTCGAGGGTGAGCCGGCCGAAGTGGCCGAGCGGTTCTAGGCGCTTCAGTCTGGAACCGCGCGACCGCTACGGTCGCAGGTTCGAATCCTGCCCCGGGCATGGATGTGTGATGTCCTTAGGTTAGTTATATTTAAGTAGTTCTAATTTCTAGGGGACTGATGACCTAAGAAGGTAAGTCCCATAGTCCTCAGAGCCATTTGAACCATTTAGCTCGAGCGTGACCAAAATAGCAGATATGTGGGAGTCAGGTTGATGGGATGGGCGAGTTGCAGGAGCTGGTCATCAAAGGAGTAATTGGGATGGAAGCCACACAGGTTAACGGGAGCCACGCGGGATTAGCCGAGCGGTCTGGGGCGCTGCAGTCATGGACTGTGCAGCTGGCCCCGGCGGAGGTTCGAGTCCTCCCTCGGGCTTGGTGTGTGTGTTTGTCCTTAGGATAAATTAGGTTAAGTAGTGTGTAAACTTAGGGACTGATGACGTTAGCAGTTAAGCCCCATAAGATTTCACACACATTTTTGGTTAACGGGAATAAAATGGTGTTAGTTCAAGGGTTGATCGATGCATTAAGAGTGGATGGATTCGAAGACATGGGTAAACACTGACGTGAGACATAGGGTTGTAGGGGCAATTATCAGTAGGAGGTTTGTGGGGTCGGAGGAAAAGTATTATTCTGGAGATTTTCCACTGTTGGGGATAGCAACCCATGGAGAGGATAGTGGTGTAGTGGGTTGTATGGAGATGAGAAAGAAGTGGGCTGAGTCTTTCTGTTGTCAATAAGTAATACAATTGTCACCAGGAGAAGAAATGTTCATCCAATTTAAGTAGTAACATTGTTTTGAATCACCACAGTTAGAAGTAGAGACGTCTGCTCATGAACGTACAAATCGTCCTATACTACACTTGCATGAAAGCGGATTCACGCTTGGCCACGAGAGGAGGAAGCAGAGCAGAGGTCAGAGAACGGACAGGTTCCATCAGTGGGACAGGTCGCCAGGTCGGCTGGCCGCCTGGCGAGGTCATTGATTCTGGCGCCGGGGGTTGGGCGTAGCAATTGGGCGCGGCGGGAGGCGGGCGGTCCGGTAATTACGGCGCTCGCCGCAGCACGGCGCTGCAGGTGCCCGCCGCCGAGTCCCGCGTCCCGCGCTCAGCGGCCACCTCGTATCGTAATGTCAAACGCACCCGACCTGCGCCCGCACAGCGGCTCCCTCTCAGGGGACTGGCGCCTGTCTGCTGCACGGCACGCTTTTGTTTCCTACAAATCTGCAAAGTAAAAACCTGGAATGATAACTGTTCCGAGGACATCACATTAGAATTGTTCCATTCTGCAGTGTCGAACCCTGCCGATATCAGACGTAACCAGTGGAAAATGCTTCTCTCACAGCACAAAGATATGAAAATTTTCCTGTTTATTTAAAAGATTCTGACTTAAAAGCCGGATAGTAACTGATGGATTCTACCTTCCTTAGAGCCTTTCAAAATTTTCCCACAAATTTTGGCATACGAACACATTTTTGAGCTTCTTCTTAACACGAAGCTCACCTCAAACTCACACAAACTCTCCTAACTCACTGACACCCGTTAGTCCATCACTGTGATTCTCTCATATCAACCTGCTCCAAGTTGGCCTTTTTCACACACTCATCCAGCCTAACTCATTGTCATTATTTGTTTGTGTCTCTCTGCCATTGTCTCTTGTGCCACAGTCTCAGTCCCAGTTCCCTCCGTTCCGTCCTTCTACCTGTCTCTTCTAACCTTCACTGTTTCCCTCTTGCACTCTCTTACTGCTAAGATCTTATTCCTTCCTTCTGCTGCTGTCTATTTTCACTGTCACTATCTCCCTCTTCCTCATTGTCATTGTCACATACTCTGTCCTTCGTTATCACTGTCTCTCACCCACCTTCACTTTTTCTTTCTCTTTAATTCTCCCCTCTCTGGTACTCTCTCTTTTACTCTTTTCCTAACACTGTTCCGTTACAGTCAGATACTTCCACTGCCACTGTGGCTCTCTCTTTCTCTCACACTGTCATTGTCTCCTATCCCTCTTTCTGTAACATAACCACTTTCTATTACCCTCCAGTACTTACTACTTTTCCGCCTCTTTCCCATTGACACTCTCTTCCTCTTTCTTAGCATACAGCCGCGCGGAATTAGCCGAGCGGTCTTAGGCGCTGCAGTCATGGACTGTGCGGCTGGTCCCGGCGGAGGTTCGAGTCCTCCCTTGGGCATTGTTGTGCGTGTTTGTCCTTAGAATAAAAATGCTTCAAATGTCTCTGAGCACTATTGGACTTAACTGCTTAAATCATCAGTCCCCTAGAACTTAGAACTACCTAAACCTAACTAACCTAAGGACATCCCACACATCCATGCCTGACGCAGGATTCGAACGTGCGACCGTAGCGGTCCCGCGGTTCCTTTAGGATAATTTAGGTTAAGTAGTGTGTAAGCGTAGGGATTGATGACCTTAGCAGTTAAGTCTCATAAGATGTCACACACATTTGAACCTTTTCTTTAGCATACAAAACCGCGTATATGTTTGCTTACCAAAATATGTGGGAAACACAAAGAGAGGTTATGAAAAAGGTAGAATGAGGCATCTAGTAACCCACTTTTCAGTCAGAATCTATTTAAATAAACAGGAACATATTCAAATTTTTTTGTGCACTCAAAGACTATTTTTACTCTACTTCCCCTCTTTTCCCTGCTGCAGCAGGGGTTGTAACTCATATGGAAAGACATGCACTAGTCAGTAAAATTTAGACAGTTTACTTACGTGACATTGAAATAATGCCAAATTAATTTTACATGTCAGACAGGATTTTTGGTGTAAAAAATTACGCGTGTGCTTCACTACTCCAACATAGGGTTCCTAGATGATAATGGAGACACTTTCAGAATATTGCCCATCACTTTACAAAGAACTACATTTTCACCTCTCACTTGGTCTTACGTGCGTATTTTATGGCTAAAAGTAGGGTAAATTTGAACCTCTGTATCTCGGAAACGGATAAGGATATGAGGATAATTTTCAATTTTGTTTCAAATACAGATGTCAGGAATATATGGTAAAAATTTCAGCCCTTTTCTGTGCCTAGCCGTCTTGGAATCGTCGGCTGGTTTCTGGTCGCTGGTGACGACGAAAATATAGGTAGAAGACGTATCTTGTGGATTTCCGAGGAACTGCACATGAAGTGATAGTAGCTCCGTAAGTCCCCTCAAGCCAGCCGTAGATCACATCTGCTCCATTCGCATAAGCAGGAAGAAATATGTAATTTTCATACTGTGACCCTGAAATGTAGGATAGTGACTGTAAGACGATCCTTCTGTTGGGCATACAAATGGTCCCTATCCTAAGAACCATTCGAAACACTTCAACCTACCCTTTTTATCACCAATAGAACCCGAGGTATGAGTACCGGAAAATCCCCTTTTTTGTAGATTGTGTTTTGTAACATGTTACGTAAACATGCTGTCGCATGCATACCGATAATGCCCCCACCCGGGCTATTGAATGCTCTTTCATATTCCACCACATGTGACACATTTCGGGCGATATAACAAAAGACGTCTAAAAGAAGCTTCGACAGGAGTATCGTACGTATAATTAACTATATAATCATGTCGCTCTTCTATCAATGACGAAGCACTTTTGTAATTTTTTTGATATTTATGCTATGTGAATTTCAATTCACATATTTCAACCACACAAAGCCTTTCGATGCAAGTCTCAAAAATTCTCTAGTAAATCGACTTTGAAGTTTTTCTGGTTCACTTTAATACCGTAAAGCGAAATCTAATTTTCGAATTATAACGTGGCACTGTACATCTCCGTACACAGTAAAACACATGAAAATGAAAGAAAATTAATTTATAATATTTTTCTTTAGCTGAAACAAACTTAACACTCATTTACAAAAGATCGGTAATTAAAAATATCTACAATGAAACGTTGATTGTTATGTGTTAAATATAATTAGAAATAAGAGGAAGTGCAGTTTTCATAAAAACGCATTTGGTGAATGTTATATTTAAATTCGACTGACGGAAAATAACGAAAAAAGTAATGAAAATCACGAGACTCGAACCTGCGATTACGGATCTCTAGCACGCCGAACTTTTTTTTTTTTTTTTGCGTCGAAGCATTTTACACTTCATGGTAATGCTCGCAGAACGCGCGTCTTTGTTTAAAAATCTGTGTCTGCCAAGAACCGAATGCTGGTCGCCCACAAAACAAACGTGCTCTCTACCACACAGCCACACTGTCTGCCGAAATATGGACCTTACTTCAGTTTAACAAAGACAGCCGGACATTTTTTTTTTTTTTTTTTTTTTTTTTTTTGTCAAGAAGGGATTGATATTTGAGTTCTGAACTTCACGTACCATAAATATACTGCGGCGGGTAAGTGAAACGGTGATCTTGTCTGATCATGCGCTATACATGGGAAAAGATACATGGTGACAGCTCTGGATACGGTCACCTTATCAGTGGCTTGGTCAGCCGACTGGATCACATATATGTGTCACAAGGTTTGACACAGGGAATGGTGGCCACCGAAGTTGGCCTCTTGCCTTTTCTGACCACAGTGGCTACATCTGCACCATGCATCTCGACCCTGCAAGTCTTGCATAGTAACGGCCTTTGGAAGGTGAATCTCACACATCCAACACGCGGACTGATATTGGCAGGTCACCGCAATGCGGACCAGCTGTCAACGATGTCACTCCCGAAACCACTCGCCTTTGACATGGTGACCCTTTGCGCCAAACCGGGATTCCAAAAGACACTTATGCTGTTTGGCAAGGACCTTGCTGTGTGACATAGGCAGAGGACTTTTACTACGCAGCTCTCAGGGACACCGACACTCTACGAGCCGGCCGGAGTGGCCGTGCGGTTCTAGGCGCTACAGTTTGGAACCGAGCGACCGCTACGGTCGCAGGTTCGAATACTGCCTCGGGCATGGATAGTTAGGTTTAGTTAGTTCTAAGTTCTAGGCGACTGATGACCTCAGAAGTTTTAAGTCGCATAGTGCTCAGAGCCCTTTGACACTCTCCTGACAACTAGAACGACACCGAATCAAGACCGCTCGCGACGACACAGCCGAACAGCCGCACAGGTATCCATGCAGCACACTGTGATGGACATGATCCGCCATTGCGGACAGTTAACCACGCGTCTTAACACGCGACCCGGTCCCTCCTGTACGACCCAAGGAACCACAGTGAAAACCTTGGAGGACCATTTTCGTCATCTTTACCAGAACAGAACTGTAGATGCCGAGGCCACTGCGGAAGTGTTATAACTGGCAATAGTCGTTATCGACACGGCAACAGTGACGTCATTAATGGAGGAAGTCTCGTTTGAAGAGGTGGAGATCGTCTTGGAGAAACGAAGTCTCCAGAGCCCGATGGCTTACCAGTAGAGTTTAACCGGACCTTACGTCACATAATGATGCCCCGCTCGGTTACAATGTTCCGAGAACTCAAGTCCCCGTACTGCACAGTATGGCTTACCCTAGTTGAAGGACTTCTCAAACTGGTATGAGCACTATCACAGCCATTAACAAATTTCAAAAGTGTGTGAATTCCTAAGAGACAAAACTGCTGAGGTCATCGGTCCCTAGACTTACACACAACTTCAACTAACTTGAGCTACCTTAAGCTAAGAACAGCACAGACACCCTTGCCCGAGGGAGGACTCGAACCTCCGGCGGGATGGGCCGCGCAATCCGTCTCATGGCGCCTCAAACCGCGCGGCCACTCCGCGCGGCAGCCATTAACAGTGTTGAACGCAACCTAAAACGTCGTCACCAGCCTTTTGGCCGGCCACTTTAAGAAGACCTTGCAAACGACCCTCGCCCCACAACAGACCGTCACAGAAGGGAAACGCAAACATACAAAAGACTACTGGTGACCGCGGGGACGTAATAGCGATCGCATTGGCGTACCGCCTGAGAGCGGCGATCGTCTCCATCAATTTCAATCGGGTCTTCCATATAGTGTACCATAACTTACTCCTATGTGTGATGGACTGTATGGGATTCCCCCTGACTTTCATCGACACGCTGCGGTGCCTTCTGTCAGAAGCCAGGTCTCAGGTCCAGGTTTACGGATAGACCGTGGGCCGAATACGCATTAACAGGTATCTACGACAAGATTGCCCCTATCTATCTACCTTTATGCAACAGCACTCGAGCCAATCCTCGGGCGTGTTAACCACAGGCTATCCGGCAACACCCTGCGCCACATCACCTTCTGCTATAGAGCATACACGGACGACCTGCTACTATCGTTGTTTCCACTGACGAAGTCCACAGCGCAGTAAACTGGTTCGAGCAATATGGACAGGCTGTGGGTAGTCTTCTGAATATCAATAAATCGGCGGTGCTGGTTATCAGGTGCGATTTCGGGACGAGCGTTGTTGCCACCTTCCCGCGTTACTGAAGTGAAAACTTTGGGAGTCGCCTTTATGAAGGACGTGCGCGAAACGGCAGCGGCAAGCTGTCTACGGTTACTATAGATGGTTCTCGTGCTGGTGCGACAGAACCTTCTCTGGGACTTCAACAAGCGTCAAAACGACTGGAATACCTGAACCTCTAAGTGACGTCGAAACTCAGACACGTGGCGCAGGTCCTGCCCCTTCCGGCGGTGATAGATCGCAGATTCCAGGCGGCTCTAACCAGAGGACATGTATTTGAAGCACGCTAACATTTTATACCAGTAATACATGGAAATGATGGACCAGTCAATACGCCTCCCTCACGGGTCGTCTACTAGAGGTCCAGGTGGCGGTCTCTCCCATCCCGCCCGCGTCGGTGGCGCACGTCTCGACACAGCTGTCCAATGCATCGACATTCATGTTGGAGTACTCCTTTGTGATCACGGATCTCCACGCAATGCGTCCGCTGAAGACAAGCGATTTTTACATCAGTCCTCTGCGGACAGGTATCCGTCAGCTGTCACAGCAGTCCACTGATGTGATAAGAATGGAAGCAGAATCTTGCACACGTGTAAGCCACCTAACAGTAATCTGTCACAGACACAATGGAAGACACTGAGGGATGAAAACATCATCGTGCTTTCTGCAGATAAAGGCAATACTACTGTCCTAATGAAGAGTAAAGGTTAGCAGGAAAAAATCATGGACATTTTGGATCCCAAGAATTACAAACAACTTCAGAAGGATCCGGCATCGAGGATTTTAAAAATGACCAATCAATTGGTGGAAGCGTCTACCCTCTCTTCAGTCGACAAGAAAATGGCTCTGAGCACTATGGGACTTAATATCTTAGGTGACCAGTCCCCTAGAACTTAGAACTACTGAAACCTAACTAACATAAGGACATCACACACATCCATGCCCGAGGCAGGATTCGAACCTGCGACCGTAACAGTCACGCGGTTCCTGACTGAAGCGCCTAGAACCGCTCGGCCACCGTGGCCGGCCTCAGTCGACATGAAGCAGATCATTAAATCAGAAGCTTACTCGCCCAGACTCTATGGGCTACCCGAGGTACATAAATCGAAGGTACCTTTGAGACCTATAGTCAGCGCAATAGGGGTTGCCACCCATCAATTAGCCGGACACCTTGCCTCGCTGTTGAAACCTCATTTTGGTGGAACTGACAGTTATGTTAAAAATCCATATCACTTCATCGGTATTATTAAGGAAATTAGTTGTGATGTGGTGTCGTTGCCTACCATGATTCAGCTGAATGAAGCAATCACATATAAGGCGGACATTGTTCCTAGTAATATTTTGGCACTATTCAGACATTGCCTTACAACAACTTATTTTCAATATAATACTGTTTTTTTATGAACAGATTGACAAGGTGGCTATGGGAAGTCGTCTTAGTCCAGTTGTGGCTAACTTGTTCATGGAGAACTTTGACGGCCGGGTTCCCGGGTTCGCTTCCCGGCGGGGTCAGGGATTTTCTCTGCCTCGTGATGGCTGGGTGTTGTGTGCTGTCCTTAGGTTAGTTAGGTTTAAGTAGTTCTAAGTTCTAGGGGACTTATGACCACAGCAGTTGAGTCCCATAGTGCTCAGAGCCATTTGAACCATTTTTGAGAACTTTGAACAAAGGTCGCTGCAAACAACTAGAAAAAGACCAGCCATATGGTATCGTTATGTAGACGATACATTTGTTTTATGGACCGATGGGGAAGAGGAACTGGATGCCTTACTGTTACATTCTTTCTTTCTTTCTTTCTCGGGCATTTGTGCCACTCCAACGCGTGGTCGGCTTCGTTATGACGGATTTGGCAGTGTTAATTGCAGAGGGTGGCAGGATGCCCTTCCTGCCGCCACCCCGAACCCCCCGGGACGGAAGTAGTGTTCCCCTAGCTGTCTGCGTCTAGTGTAAGTCATGAAACAGTGCGTGTCATGAAACAGTGCGAACGTTTTCTAATATCTGTGAGTCGCGTAACGGATGCCTTCCTGTTACATCTGAAATTAATCCAAGAATTCAGTTCGCTATGGAAAAGGTAATCGTAGGTCACCTGAACTTCTTAGATGTGACTGTAATCAAACGAGAGGATGGATCATTGGGTCATAAGGTTTTCATAAAAGACACACACACTGGTAGTTACCTGCAGAAAGATTCTAAGCACAACTCAAGACATAAAAGAGGGGTGATTAAAACATTAAGGGGCTCAGGAACGCCCTATACTTGCAATGTTAAAATAACGCTTATAAATTACATCTTTCCTCACAAAGTATTTGAGGTAGGAAGTTGAACTTTCTACAGATTATTTATTGGAATATGGGCTACAACTTAACACAGGGATTTTACAAAATTTTTGTTCAGTTATTAAAGATGATTTTTTTTCAATTGTAATGAAAATTCACAACATTTTTTTTGCAATTTTTTATTTATATATTCAAAAATATACAGTTTTTTGGAAAAAGGCTGTGTTAAATTATGGAGAAGGTACTGTGTAACATTTACTGAAAGTTTGAAACAAATATGTTTGGAAGATCCTTAGAAAACATGTAATTAGTATGAGAAAATAAAAGTTTTGGGAATCGAGCGACAAAGATTGGATTAACTTTTTAGTGCATTCCAGGTCCATAGGATGGATTATCTTCATCCTCTGCAAACTCCTCCTCCAGCTTCCTCTTGTTCCTCCTCCTGTTTACTTTTGCTTGTATTTCTAGACTCTTTACAGCCCTTTCTGCAGCCCGAAGGCGTTCCTTGTCTAAAGCAAGCATAGCTCGTACCATGTTAGAAACTATCTTCATTCCCATATTTCTAAATACCTTTGGCTTTCCAACATTTCTCCTTTTCTTAAAAGCCTTCAGAGGATTTCTAATAACTTTACTCTTACTCATTATTATACTTCAACAAAACAGAGACTCAAGAAACGGAATTAAAAACGAATATTTTCGAGATAACGACAAAGTAAATAAACATGAAACAATCGACAATCACACCAGCAATATATATTGAACCATCACAGGTTAGCCACAACACATACTTTATCTCACATTACTAAAATGTACCTGATGAACCCGGACGTTAATAATAACACCATTTTACAGCAGTTTAACAGCGCCACAGTGGGTCACGCCCATGTAGAACACATTTCAAAAAAAATTTAAAAATAGTTGTAGTCTTCGGAATTGAATAAATTATACATCTATTAAAAGGTAATAGTCTGCAGATTCTGAAAACGCAAAAAAGTAAAAATTGAACTTTTCATGATTTTGAGCCTTTCCGGAGCCCCTTAATAGACGGGGCGAACAAAATATGTGAACCAGTTCACTTAGATGATGAGATTGAACACCTTAGAGCGACCTTCAAGAAGAATGGGTTTTCCAACAGAGAGATAGATCGTGCACTGCGCCCTAGACTGACAACCAGGACGGACGAGGATCGACACCAACCCAAGGGGAAAGTGTTGTTACCATTCATCAGTAAGGTCACTGATTGCATTGGAAAAATTTTAAGCAAGTACGATGTGGAAACTGTTTTCTGACCCACCACGAGAATAAAAGAATGTTTAGATCCGCAAAAGATAAAAGACATCCTCTAGCTACACCAGGTGTCTATAAAATACCGTGCATTTGTGGAAAGGTCTACATAGGCACAACAAAAAGAAGCGTCAACACCCGTCTAGGTGGACATAAAAAGAACAGCCGCCTCGGACATATTGATAAATCGGCTGTAGAGGAACATGTGTTTCAGGAAGGTGATCATGAAATAAAGTTTAGTGAGAAGACCGCCATAGCAAAGACGTCGCATTATTATGCGCGAATGTACAGAGAGGCCATTGAGATTGCCAAACACAGCAATAATTTTAATAGAAAAGGTGAAGGCATTAAGCTGGATAAGGTATGGATGTCAACATTGCAGCAACAGCGTGACAAAGTTGGCAGTATCAGAGATCATAGTGTGGTGTCACAGCCAGACACCACACTTGCTAGGTGGTAGCTTAAATCGGCCGCGGTCCATTAGTACATGTCGGACCCGCGTGTCGCCACTGTCAGGATCGCAGACCGAGCGCCACCACAAGGCAGGTCTCGAGAGACGTACCTAGCACTCGCCCCAGTTGTACGACGACTTTGCTAGCGACTACACTGACGAAGCCTTTCTCTCATTTGCCGAGAGACAGTTAGAATAGCCATCAGCTAAGTCCATGGCTACGACCTAGCAAGGCGCCATTAACCATATCTGGAGAGAGTCTCACTTGTATTATCAAGAGAAATGTACCATAATTAATTAAAGTTAAGTATACGAGAAGCTCTGTTCTTTTCTTTGTAGCATTCATAAAGTATCCTGTTTCAGACTTAACGCAAGACGACGTGAGTTGACGCGTGCCCTTTCGGCTACTTCTCAGTGTGGCGTAGCAAGCTTGTTACGCCACAACACATAGCATAGCCGACGTCACGTTATTGACAGCGGCGCCCTCTGGATGGCATATATATACGACGCTCACTCGCGCTCTCGTCGCAGTTCGCCGATTGTCCTCGGAGGATGCCTTCCGCAGTCGACGGCGACACGTCAGGGGAGAGTCTTATGTATGGACCACGGCATCTAAGCCCGGAAGTGTTAAGTGATGACTTCTGCGGACAGTTCTGTGTAACGTGGTAGAAACTATGTATCCAGTTGTCAGTTGGCTACGAGCGTAGAAAATGATACACCACCTTTTCCTCCCAAGCACGATGCGGGCGACGTGGTACCAAGTCACCAACAAAAACATGCGACGAGACACAGACTCTACGCAGTCAGATTGACGGACTGCCCACTTTGCTTTTACTGTCGCCTTTCGGACATCGATGAACGTCGCTTCATGTGTATGTCGTCTGGCGTTTTGTGACTGACACAGAAGACCTTACCGTCTTACCTCCTTGTCACACCTGACGCTACTGAACCTCGAACCCTAGTACTGGTACGTTCCCCTCGGAAAATATCAACCGCTTACTTGGTTCAAGAGAATGACCATCGACGACATTTTCGGCGAAGGGGAGAAAGTGGAACTTCATTGCTGGTGATACTAGCGAAACGCTCCCAAAGCACTTCAACGCACACAGAGATACCGTACGCTCTTTGCAAAATATTCACACAGTGGTTTCGCAAAAGCCCTCTCTGGTTGAGGGGTGCCAGGTTTAGTGTTACGTTCCAGGCAGCATTACATCGACGACAGAATGGCCTGAATTGTAACTAGCACGGAAGGAAAGAGATTGTCTGATTCATTGAAAAATTCATTCATTGAGGCATTACCAGTGCAGCATGGGTCTGTTGTAGATGTTTTAGATGGCGTTGTTGGTGGTAGAAAATGCCAGTGAAAGAGGACGAGAAAGCTCCAGTTGCACAGTTTCTTAAAGATTCTGTTAGCTAAAGTAGCACAAGTAATATACAAACCAGTTTTAGTCCATCCTCTCAATGACATGTTTTTCGTAACATTATTTTTTTTAGAATTTTAATTTGTGCACAATTATATTTACTATGACGTAAAATAACAAAAAAATGAATACGGCTAAGGCAACCGTTCTAGAGAAGTCGGGGCTTCGGTTCTCGATGCGGCACGAATGTTCAACATTCGCCATTGCAATACCGCAATGCCCTGTGCCGAAGAGACTCAGGATCTCCCACCTACCCCTTTCCCTTTCTTCCTCTTTCGTCCATTCCAGAGAATTTTTACGCTTAGTCTACAGACAACTACTTGTCGCTCTAGCCGACAGTTAAAATTCCTTATATGCGTTTTGCGGCTACATTTTTGCTTGTAAATAATCAACAACGTGTGAAAAGGAACAATGATGTACATAATTACGGTACTATAAGGAGAATTGGCATTCATTCTACATCATTACTTCGTGTTAAGGTTGTCTTCAACACAAAAAGATTGCACAGTGCTGGAACAAAAATTTTTGATCATTTATCCAGTGATATAAAATGTCTGCCAGTAAGCAATGTAAAATTCTGAAACAAACTGAAAACGCTTCTCCTTGACAACTCCTTTCATATTCGTAGATTAATTTCTATCATTGTAATGTGTAGAAGTTGTTGATATGGAATTACTTACTCCGATCTGTATTCAAAAACAATATTACAAATGTTCAGCATGTAAATATATTTATAAATTAATTTGCGATGTGAATGTAAAATGACTCGTTCTACATCGTGCAAAATGATCCATGGAATATGAAACTAAAAAACTATAGGTTTGAGTCGCTTCAAACGCTTCATGACGGTGATAAACAAAACGTAAAGCGCTTGTGAAGTCATTCGGGCAGTGGAGATGGAATTTCACAATTTCCGTTCACTTTAGTGTTCAATGATTAGCAAAATTGCCATTTACGTCGAAAACTGAACAGCTACATCTTAAGAATAGGGTAAAAAAGCCACCATATATCACTGAGGAAGACAAGAGGGACTCTCCCAAGCTCATTTCTCGAGAAAAGATTTACAGTCCTTCCTTTTTGCAGGGAATAAGTTTAAAGGAATCACGTATCTTTCGCACAGTTGCGACAATATGCCCAAAATGTTGTTTTGCACCAGGACGGATCACCATCGAAATAGTTCATCGTTGTGAGAGCGTTTCTCATCAGTGTGCTGCTTAAGAAGCGGACCTGAAGTCCCGCAATTCACACAGTTGATCTTGTGGGAGAAGTGAGTTTGCAAGTAGATCACAGAAACACCTGAGAGGAGAAGTGACCGATATTCTGCTACAATCAGGAATAATTACGTTCCTGTTTGTGTCTGCTAAAAATTTATGCTACTCTGATATTATTTTGTACATCATCCGATACCGTCACAGGCCACTTAGCCAATGATAATTCGCAACTGCGAATACATTTAGTGTACTTCACCGACTTCTTCAATCGCTGCAGTGCCTGTTCCGTCGAAACAGCAAGTATGTCGGAAGGAACATCGCACAGTACTCCTTAAAAGCACCTACACTGAAATATCGTATTTACACGCCTAGAGCAGGTAGCAGTTTGAATTAAAATGTCACTCATCCCCTACACGGGAATTACATAATGTGTACAAATACAATTTGTGACGCATGAACGTCGACATAATTTTTAATCTGGTGTTGAGTCGTGCAGGGGTAGCCAAGGCGGTTAAAGCGACCACTCTCGTAAAGCGGTAGGTCAAGTTTCGGACACAAATTTTCATTGTCTCTTTAAAGTGAGTACCGTCATTAGACTGTTGTTTATTTACAGTGTTGCATTACCCTTACACAATCATGATTTCGGCTTCAAAGTGCCATTATCAAGTGTTTTAAGTGTTATAAACTGCCTAAGACGGCATACTGTCACATTAAAATTGCCATCTTAGGCAATTTAAAACACTTGATAATGGCACTTTGAAGCCTAAATCATGATTGTGTAAGGGTAAATGTAACACTGTAAATAAACAACAGTCTAATGGCGGTACTGACTTTACAGAAATATATTATGACTGTGGACCCGCATTATGAAAAAAATTGGCTCCGAGCGCTATGGGACTTAGTTTCTGAGGTCATAAGTCCGCTAGAATTTACAACTACTTAAACCTAACTAACCTAAGGACATCACACATATGCATGCCCGAGGCAGGAACCGAACCTGCGACCGTAGCGGTCACCCGGTTCCAGACTGTAGCCCCTAGAACCGCACGGCCACTCCGGGCGGCAAAAAATAATGTATTTTTTACTTACTAAATTATTTTAATAGATGAAAACATATTAATCAACACAAAAGTGTTATTCATAAAACTCCATAATGATTGCAGGCTCAAGCATCTTTGTTTTGACTGCACAACACAAGACCCTAGTGCACCAAAAAACTGTTCAAATGTGTGTGAAATCTTATGGGACTTAACTGCTGAGTTCATCAGTCCGTTAGCTTACACACTACTTAACCTAAATTATCCTAAGGACAAACACACACACCCATGCCCGAGGGAGGACTCGAACCTCCGCCGGGACCAGTCGCACAGTCCATGACTGCAGCGCCCAAGACCGCCTGGCTACTCCCGCGCGGCCTTAGTGCACCGCAATGGCAGTTTTCTCTCTCTCTCTCTCTCTCTCTCTCTCTCTCTCTGTGTGTGTGTGTGTGTGTGTGTGTGTGTGTGTGTGTGTGTGTGTGTGTGTCGGCGGTTGGGTGGGTAGGTTGGTGTGTGGGTGTGTATTTTGGCCAGCAGCGGCCGGTAATCATGTGCACTTGTGCTACAGCAGACTAAATATCGCACTAAAAGTATGCCATTTCTCTTGGAATGCGAGCCGTAAATCGCACAAAATTTACCCCATCTCTCTTCGAATCCAAATAAAACAGACAAAAACATGCTTTGTAGCGCTCTTTCCGCGATAACTAGAAAACGGTACTGAGTGCTGAAATTATGGTCAGCCACGATACAATTAACTCAGAGAAGACACGATGCAGCTCTCTGTTTACAGTTGTACATGTTCTGGCTTGACGTCACCACTGTTCGGAGTGAGGGTGGTACGTTGCTCACAGCTTCAACTCAGGCTGTCGCGAAGCCATGTCTCCGCAATATCCTTTCTTTCAGGAATGCTAGTTCTGCGAGGTCTGCAGGAGAGCTTCTGTGAAGTTTGGATGGTACGAGACGAGTTACTGGTGGAATTAAAGGTGTGAGGACGGTTCGCGAGTAGTACTTGGGTAGCTCAGGTGGATGAGCACTTGACCACGAAAGGCGAAGGTCCCTTGTTCGAGTCTCGGTCCGGCACACAGTTTTGATCTCCCAGGAAGTTTCATCAAGTCAGTATTTTTCTTTAAAAGTGCATGTAAAGTAGAGTGCAAGAAATATGGCGAATTCTGTACGCGATCTGCTAACGATGTCCATTTCCAGTACATTTTTGGAAGAGAAAGGTTGACCATCTCCAAATTTAATACTAACGAGGGGAGCTCGTGGGACACGAATCACCCATTTGGTTCAATCTATGTGAGGAGAAGCAGGTACATGCTCCTTTCAAGTTCCTAGAAAATTTCACCTATGTAGGCCGTAGGAAAAAGATTTACGCGTGTGAGGGAGTACTTAGCAACACTTCACGTATCGGTGCTGTAGCACAGTGGACGAGCACATGACCGCAGCAGTTCGGTCCCATAGGAACTTACCACCACCACCATGGACTGGCAGTTCGTTGGCTCGAGCTTGAATCCCGCTGCTGCCGTACTGTTTACTTCAATTAATTATAAAATCTGAATACATGTAAACAGTTCAGTTTATATACATAAAATGAATATTCAATTTATTTATGATAACTACCCTTGTTAGTTAAATGCTAATGTCGTGATAAATAAATATAGTAGACGAGGAAATTTAGTACGGAAGTGTACGAAATGAATTGCGTCTGAGGTTGTGATGTTCGGAACGCACTTTTTAACTTTCTATGTTTGTTATTAAGGACTGTTCCTTGTGTTGATTACAGAGGCAAAAACACATAGCGCACATAAACATTTAAACAATATACTTGTCCTTAGAGTGTTAGGTAAAACTAATATAGCAACAGTATTGAGTAGCATTTACCGTGACCACATAGTGAAAATCAGTCGGTTTGTTTTTGTAATATTGTAGCATATTGGCAAAATTTTGCATTAGTCGCCACTGGCTTTGGCGAAACACATCCAGTACCGCACCAGTGCCTATTGTAATCGTGAAAAGTCTTACCTTGTTGGAAGCTTTTCCGACATTCTTATCTTGACATATTCCCAAATATCGCCATCTTAGATATTTAAATCATGCACCGAGCGAGGTGGAGCCATATCTTAGAAGACGGTGATTCAAATCCCTGTCCAGCCTTCAAAATTGAGATTTTACGTGATTTCACCCAACCAGAGCTTACACTCAGTCTTGAACGGCCTCCTCTGCTGCATGACATTACCTACGCTTTAGGCAGAAAAAAAAGTTTCAAATTGTGGATTTCTTCTATGCAATATGACAAATTTGACGGCCGCCGTCGGTTCATGCTTTCTGAACTCGAAGTTCAATTGTGCTGCCAGGTTTTGTAATTACGTGTAATGCTGATATTGATAAATCAGAACCGTCCTTCACGGCTCAGTATTTTTTTTATAAAAAACTCATGTCTAACATCGGAAACGTTAAAGCATAGCCACCTACCACAACATGAAGTCACTCCGATGTGACGCCCGAAGTCTGCCAAAATGTATTTAGATGCATGTCTCTTCTCCTCTTTTAAGGGACTTGAGGTCACAAAGGGAAGTATAAAAATGTATTTAATAAGATAAGTAAGCTCCATGTAGGCTAGTTACGTTTAGATATTAACTTCAAAGAGTCTGCCCGTTGCAAACTAATTTGTTTGTATGTTTTTTAATGTAGTAGCAACCATATCCTCAAAGGTACCTGCCAACTTCACAAAATAAAATTACTGAAATTTTTTGCCTAAAATTACAATGATCAGGAATGTCTGTGGTAAATGTCTCGTGTTAAAGTAATTTTCCTGGTGATTCTAAAACCAGTCCTCGATTTTAAGAATCTGTGCTGTTTCCGCAGTTATGGAGCATTTAGTATTCTCATTTACGTTTCAGCAGTATTGATAATGTTGATGCGATTGGATTACAGATCTACGTGTTAACCCTGACCTTCTGTTCTCCAGCATTTGTTGAATAAATCTTACTTCTCGAATCAGTCGTTTAACGCAATGTAAATATTACGGAACAGGTCCACTTGTTCATAAGTCACTCGGTTCGGAATTAGGAGACTGCCTACTCTTCGCTTGTCCGTCCTCTTTTAAAATACTTCTGCGAAGTGTGGGATCCTTACCAGATAGGACTGACGGACTGCATCGAGAAAGTTCAAAGAAGAGCAGCACGTTTTGTCTTATCGCGGAATAGGGGAGAGAGTGGCAGTGAAATGATACAGTGTTTGGGGTGAACATCACTAAAACAAAAGAGTTAGCCGTTGCGGCGGAATTTCCTTGCGAAATTTTAATCACCAACTTTCTCCTCCGATTGTGAAAACATTTTGTTGACGCCGACCTACATAGCGATAAACGATCATGATAATAAAATAAGGGAAATAAGAGTTCGCACGGAAAGATATAGGTGCTCGTTTTTTTTTTTCGCGCTGTACGGGATTGGAATAATAGAAAACTATTGTGTAGGTGGTTCGATGGACCCTCTGCCAGGAACTAAAATGTGATTTGCAGAGTAACCATGTAGATGCACGAAAAAGTGTTGGTCCCCCATGAAACCTATTATATTGTTACGGTCTTCAGTTTCCGTCATTCTTCAATTCGTGGTAGCGAAGTATGCAGTGATGAACTAAATGATTTCAAAATTCGAAAAAATGATTTTTTTACACAAATCCTAAAACTCAGTTTCCGGATTGTATTACATCAGTGCAATCAGCGAGTAATCAGCAACACTGGACAGCAGTCACAAATTCAAAAGAACAGAATTCACCTCAAATAAATTTTTAGTGACAGTGCGATCGACTTTGCTTCGGTAATCGATTATTAAATTAGATAGCAACTCGACGTTTGCCTTTTTTCTTGGAATCACGCATCTCGGTATGGGCCTTGTCACACCGCAGTTCATGATTATATTTCAGATAGCAAAAGAAAGAAAGGCAGATTTCGTTGGTCGGCTATGCTGCAGAAGTTTTTAGCATCTCTTGTAAATCACTTCAATACTCAGGTTCAAACACAAATACCGCGTCACCACAGAGTGATGTATACAAACAGTTCTCGGAGGCGTAGATCCTGTAACATAACAGAGCGGATATTGTGCGTACCAGTGTACTGCGTTCTCCAAGCATTGGGTACGTCAACAGGCAATAGGCGCGGTGCAGTGGCTAGTATGTAAAGCACGGGGAGCGGACACAGACCGAGAGTCATATCACGCCACGCCACACCACGGTCCGTTTTCTGCGCTGCTGCCGCTGTCTGACCTGCATCGCAACGTGTGGCATATCGATTGGATTTGTTTTTGTCTGCCGCAGCATCCAATTCCCTCAGGGCGACCCGTTTGTTGTGCAAAATATGAACCCCGCCACTTCTCTCTGCGACAGTTTCATATTCACACAATGCCGGCCCAGCTGCATTTTTTCGTCGTGCGGCGAACCTCGCGCAAATAAAAACAGCTGTACTTTTGCACACTTACAGTTAAATGGGGCATTTGCATTAGAGAACACGTGGGCCACCGACAGACCGCACTGTTCAGTTAAAAACTTCGCACGTGCGCGCACACACACACACACACACACACACACACACACACACACACACAATTTCTGATCAACACGAACACAGACTAGAGCAGTCTCGACACAATATAGCAAAAGTAACGTTACAATCCTTGTACCTTTGTGTGTTATTAGGAAACTCAAATCTTAATTTATTCAAGACACAAAGGAATTCGAGACACTAGCTGTCAATGAGCATTGATTTATATCAATGGGGCAAGTTCAAAACTTATGGCAGGCCGAGATTCGAATCCAGGTCTCTTGCTTTTATGTAGATGAGCTGCCCACTGCGTCATTCGCTCGACTTGTAACAAGAGACTCGTGGTAGATTCCTAGTCTGGCACAAATTTTCAACTTGCCCCATTGACATCGGCAGCCAATGTCTTTAATTCCCTGGCCTTTTGATTCGTTGTGGCCGCAGAATCGTCTTTTCTTTCGGACATGTCTAAACGAAAAGACACCATATATATAATTACGACGATGACTTAATTTATTCAGTGTGCCTCTTTGCTTAGAGCTCCTCATAAATCATAAGAATACAACTTAAAAAGTGTTTTTTTCTTTCACGACAGTATACACGAAGAGACATACTAGTGAAATAAAACACGTCAACCTGCTGGTCCAGTCCTTTAGAAAACTCACTCCTAACATTTGCTATTTTCTTCTTATTATTATTGTCATAATTTCTCACAACAGAGATCACATTATTGGCCACAATCAAGTATAATCTAGTCCACTTCTAGATTCCTTAGAAGGTGGCCTGGTGACTTAAGCGGTTTTGCAATAATGCATGCAACATATGGCCAGTTCCGAGAAGTTGTATATAGCTGAAGGCGTGCTAATGTACTATGGCGCAACGATTTAAGAGCGTACCAGTACTGCATCCATGTACGAGCAAATTCACAACTCAACTTTATATTTTAAAGGAGAAAATTGAATCTCTATGACTACCCCAAATATTTTTTACATTGCAGAGAAGAGGCCGATAGGTCCGTTGTTTCTTTTGCATTTGTGTGTCTTTTATTTCTTAAGGAATACAAAAGGAACAAACAATTTGGTTTAATGAATATATGCAACGTTTAACGAGTTCCAAAATATTGGAACAGCCATTACACCTAATTAGTCAAACGTCGTAACTGAAAATTATTGCCAGAAATGTGTCAGGCGTAACATGATTAAGAATAAAAATCGTGGTTGTATGAGGCAAATCTTTCTATGGCATAGACCAGTCTTTAAGAAAATAAAGAAAAGCGAACAGTGGCGGCCACTAATTTTTAGGACTTCTATAGACTGCACTTTCCCGTAAATTAATATCACACTAGCAGATACATCGTCTAATAGTACTGAGATGATGTACACGCATACATTGCCTGAGAAAAAAAGTGAAGCGCCCGGAAGACGTGGTCGGATCTCATTGTAACTTCGCAGACTCACAAATCACAGGCGGGTATGTAAATAATTAGATTTACAAGTCTTTGCGATAGGTCGAACGGCCACCAGGGAGCATTATTGTTGTTTGTGTTTAGTGTTATTACCAGACCGGGTAGTGTAGGTAAGGGGCGTAAACAGTGTCAGTAGTTGACTGAGCACTGAAGGACACGGATATGCAATGTACTCGTGTGAGACAGCGGTGTCAGCACCTGACGGAGCTATAAGTGAGCCTCATAGTGGGCCTCCGTTTGGCTGCTTGATCGAATAGTGCAGTATCGAGATCTGTGAGGCATTCTGATGTGACAGTGGCCCGATGTGGCACTGCATGGGAATGTCACGGCTGTCAACTCGTCATCAGTGTTCCGTTCGACCATGTCTGACCACTACTAGGAAGAATCGTAATACTGAAAACCAGCCACATCGCAACATCACTTCTGCGCCCGCCTTCCGAGAACAAGTAAAGGTCACCCTGCAACTTGGAGACCAGTAGCAGCCACACCAGGGAATTACCGTGCCATGCTTAGGGTGCTGTTAACACCAAAATACAAAAATTATGCGTTTGGTGTGATCGGGTGAAACTGTGAAATCTGTTTATTTTCATAAGTGCTGTCAAACAGGCGTTCCGAGCGTGTTCCCAACACGCAAGCCACACCGGAAGTTAATCTTTTTCTTTAGTGACGAGCCCCTGGCGTGAAGAGAAAACGTATTTACTAATTACTTATCTACCTGTACCCAGTGTTGCATGGGTATGCATTTATTCCTTCTCTGTCCAGCTCCACCCCCCCCCCCTCACTCTCTCTCTCTCTCTCTCTCTCTGTCCACCTCCTCCATACACCACTCCCTGTCCATCGCCCATTGCCCCTCTCTCTGTCCACCCCCTCCTCCCCCTCTCTGTCAATCTGCCGCTCCCCATCTGTCCATCAGCTCCTTCCCTCCCTGTCCATCTCCTTCTCTCCACCTCCTCCTCTCCCCTCTAAATCCATAACTACCTCCCACTTCAACCTCATCCTCCTTCTGCTTATGTTCCTTTTCCCCCCTCCTCATCTCATCCGTCTCTCACTGTTCATTTCCACCATTTTTATGTCCATCTCTCCCTCTCCCATCTCACTGTCCATCTCCTTCTCTTCCCTTTCTCTGTCCATTTCCTCCTCTCCTTTGTCTGTTGATCTCCTCCTCCCTCATCTTTTAGCCTGTCTCTTCCTCCTCATATCCCTGTCATACTCCACTTTCCTTTCCCTGTTCATTTCCTCTCAACTCTCTAACTGTCCATTTCCCCCTCCAGCATCTGTTCATTTCCTCCTCCTCCTCTCTGTGCCTTTCTCCTCCTACCAAATCGTCTGTACTGCCGCAGTAAGGGGCCATATAAGTTGTCACACACAAGGCAAATACATTGGAGCGTTTTCTATCTTCTTATCACTGGGAAAGAAACTCCGATACCCAGAATCACCCTAAAAAATATGAATTGGTGTGTTATTTCCGCATGCCTCATCTGAAAATGAGCCTGACCAGCTCGAAGAGTAATTAGTGGATATGAAGAACTATTTCATAAGTAACTGTTTCCAGCTATCTGTATATTGCCACGGAGTTGTGCAGTATCAAAAAGGTGTAGGTGTAGTGGATTTTCACTTGGGGAAAAATTCCAAACTAATAGACTTTAGAGAGTAATTGAGAGATGCTTCTGAGACTTATTGTAGATGTAGGCAATTAATCAAATGGGCCAGGGAAATTTCAGAACTGGTAGACCTAACTATGACTTAATCAAAAGGAAATGAAGATGGGCGGGATGTGTAATCATGCGAATAGTTGGGAGAGGGGGCAAGTGAGTTCCTTATTGGATTCCTAAACATACCAAAAGTTTCAATGCTGCAAAGACCTAAAGCAGAAAAAGGGTCAGTAACACTAACGGCCGGCCGCTGGTGGCCGAGCGGTTCTGGCGCTACAGTCTGGAACCGCGCGACCGCTACGGTCGCAGGTTCGAATCCTGCCTCGGGCATGGATGTGTGTGTGTTGTCCTTAGGTTAGTTAGGTTTAAGTAGTTCTAAGTTCTAGGGGACTTATGACCTCAGCAGTTGAGTCCTATAGTGCTCAGAGCCATTTGAACCATTTTTAACACTAACGGACACATAAATCTGTAGATCTTTTTGCATAGAAAGGTGTAGTAGGGACCCCTGTAGCGCAGTGCACGTCAAATAGGCAGTGTTGGTAATGATTATGATGATAACAGTATATGCATGTGTTCATATAATTAAACAGTTAACTTGTATTAGTGGCTACTAAAACAAGTTACCCTCAAAGTTTTCTCTGTCAAAAGAAAGAATCACTTCATAGCAATGAGCCAGTAAAGACAGTAAAAAATCGCTGTACACACTTTCCTAGTTGCTGCTGCACAAAATTTCGACAAAACAGGGAATGAACGAGCTTGTACTGCAGCCATGCTATATTGGTGTAACTACCCATTTCTCTGTTGACTTGTTCGAGTAATCTATAATGTGAATGAAGTTAATGGAGTCTGATATTTACACATCACAAAGCAAATACTGCGAGAAACGCTAGTTAGCTTTAATGTTTCGTATCCTTTAGACAGCAAACATATCACAACATCTCATGGAGAGCGGGAATGAAATTACGCATGTGTTAAATCAGCAGTAACTCGAGCGAGCTCCCGAGTTCACTTAGCAGAGAATGAATAAGCATAGAGGAAATAACAAATTAGTTTTTAAGTACTAATAGTCGTATTGAATTCCTTACATTTAAATTAATATATTCATATCTAGATCGAGCGCTGTATTCCACACTATATTTTACTCCATTTCTTGAACTTGTATAGAACCATGTGTGTTTAACTGTTCGCCAACGAAATGACATATATTACCCAAACTCAAATGGAAATCACGTATTGCGTTATGTGAAAGTTTGCAGTTTTCGGCGTTCTTTGTCTATATTCATTTAGTGCTGATGGACGTTGAAACGTCGAGTGTAAGGACTTCGTTTTAATTGTGGGGCAGCTTGAAGCAAAGCCGTTCCACCACGTAGCGCTGGGTACTGCGGGCTTTAAAATATAAAATCTGATGAGGTTGTGGCCCTCAACTACGTACCCTCAGACTCAGAGATGAAATATTAAAAGTTTTGGCTGGTTTCGTTGTCTAGGGGCTCCGATACGTAGTTGCCGCATTACAAGCCAAATACCGTTGAGTCTACAGTATAGCCCGCATCTCGTGGTCGTGCGGTAGCGTTCTCGCTTCCCACGCCCGGGTTCCCGGGTTAGATTCCCGGCGGGGTCAGGGATTTTCTCTGCCTCGTGATGGCTGGGTGTTGTGTGCTGTCCTTAGGTTAGTTAGGTTTACGTAGTTTTAAGTTCTAGGTGACTGATGACCATAGCTGTTCAGTCCCATAGTGCTCAGAGCCATCTACAGTATACAATATGAATACACACATGAATCGAATGGTCGAAGGTTCCTATCACTCGGCAATTGCTAATTTTCAATGTAACATGTAAATTTATAAATGAAGGATTGCAGTTAAATAAAATCTGCAGGTACTATTTTTAACGACTTTAAATGATGATTACGATAGCAGAAGTATCTTTATGAATGCCGTTTATTACTGCAAACACTTATTGGTATCGATGGTCCAGCAATTAAATAACATATAAGTTGAAGAACAGGGAAACAATGGATTCCCACTTCACATAATTAGTTATGAACAACAAAATAACTCGCGAGATACTCACTTCTAAACGCATACTATGTCTTCACCGCAGAAGCCACAGAAATCCCAAAAGTGCACAAGTTGCCGACCACGTGCGAACTTCTCTACACGCTCCAACTATTTCATGCAACCCTCCGTCGCACCTTCCCGTCCAGAACTCGCCATGTCACTTTACAGGTTCTGTGGACCCTGTGCGGACAGTTGTAACCGATTATGAATGTCATTCCTGTCGAGCTGTTTCTTTAGAAAATATAGATCTTCTTCTTATTCATATCAAGAGTAGAAACTATCTATCGTGGGTATCTGGATGTTCTTGTCTGATTACGAATCTCAAAATTTATTCAATTTTATATAGTAAAACGCATATATCTTATGAAAGATACCAGCGATCTGTATTATACACTGCTGGCCATTACAATTGCTACACCACGAAGATGACGTGCTACAGACGCGAAATTTAACCGACAGGAAGAAGATGCTGTGATATGCAAATGATTAGCTTTTCAGAGCATTCACACAAGGCTGGCACCGGTGTCGACACCTACAACGTGCTGACATAAAGAAAGTTTCCAACCGATTTCTCATACACAAACAGCAGTTGACCGGCGTTGCCTGATCAAACGTTGTTGTGATGCCTCGTGTAAGGAAGAGAAATGCGTACCATCACGTTTCCCACTTTGATACACGTCGGATTGTAGTCTATCGCCATTGCGGTTTATCGTATCGCGACATTGCTGCTCGCGTTGGTCGAGATCCAGTGACTGTTAGCAGAATATGAAATGGGTGCGTTGAGGAAGGTAATACGGAACACCGTGCTGGATCCCAACGGCCTCGTATCACTAGCAGTAGAGATGACAGGCATCTTATCCGCATGGCTGTAACGGATCGTGCAGCCACGTCTCGATCCCTGACTCTACAGATGGGGACGTTTGCAAGACAACAACTATCTGCCCGAACAGTTCGACAACGTTTGCAGCAGCATGGACTATCAGCTCGGAGACCATGGCTGCTGTTACCCATGACGCTGCATCACAGACAGGAGCGCCTGAGCCGGTGTACTCAACGACGAACCTGGGTTCACGAATGGCAAAATGTCATTTTTTCGGATGAATCCAGGTTCTGTTTGCAGAATCATGATGGTTGCATCCGTGTTTGACGACATCGCGGTGAAGGCACATTGGAAGCGTGTATTCGTCATCGGCATACTGGCGTATCACCCGGCGTGGTGGTATGGGGTGTCATTGGTTACACGTCTCGGTCACCTCTTGTTCGCACTGACGGCACGTTGAACAGTGGACGTTACATTTCAGATGTGTTACGACCCGTGGCTCTACCCTTCATTCGGTCCCTGCAGGATAATGCACGACCGCATGTTGCAGGTCCTGTACGGGCATTTCTGGATACAGAAAATGTTCGACTGCTGCCCTGGCCAGCACATTCTCCAGATCTCTCACCAACTGAAAACGTCTGGTCAATGGTGGCCGAGCAACTCGCTCGTCACAAACCGGCAGTCACTACTCTTGATTAACTGTGGTATCGTGTTGAAGCTGCATGGGCAGCTGTACCTGTACACGCCATCCAAGCTCTGTATGACTCAATGCCCAGGCGTATCAAGGCCGTTATTACGGCCAGTGGCGGTTGTTCTGGGTACTGATTTCTCAGGATCAATGCACCGAAATCGCGTGAAAATGTAAGCACACGCCAGTTGTAGTATAATATATTTGTCCAATGAATACCCGTTTATCATCTACATTTGTTCTTGGTGTAGCAATTTTAATGGCCAGTAGTGTAAGTATTCGTTGGCAAACATGGAAAAGCAGATAATACTTCGGCTGTTTTATGAGTGTCTAATGAATTCTTTGATTACTACTTTGTTTTGTGGTTTTGTTTCTGATGAAAGTCTTTGTGTGTGAATGCAGCTTGCCGCTAACTTGGTGTAATGTTTGTCTGTACAGAAGTGTATCTGTCGTCTTTATCGTTCCTTCACTCTCACACTTGAATCAGTACAGTAAAGTCAGGGCTTCGTGTATTATGATTGGCTGATCCGTAAAAGGACAGACAAACAATTATACTACTGGAGGACTCTAAGTAATTTCTAGAATTACATTCACTCTCTCTCTCTCTCTCTCTCTCTAATTTATCTGTGTACAATTCAAATATAAATTACTTGAGATCAGCCTGGTCGAATCTCCGGTAGAGCCCTTCGTCTCAATATTCAGCGGCTGTCTTGCTAGAAAAAATCTTTACATTTGTTATTATTATTATTAAGCGCTGCATTCAGTTGGGAAAATCGATCGTTTGAACAATTCGTTCAGTTTACGACAGATCTAATATTTCAGATGTGGACGAAGCCTTTTTGGACGATTTATAAAACTCATAGATTGCAGGTTCTCTTCGTCACAGCTGAAACTTCCCAATTAATTACAGGGCCTAGACAATCATCAATGATTCAGACAGAGAACTCATTCTTCATTCACTCTGTAATAAAATGGTCACAAACCTTATTTCTGATGAAAGATGTATATTGAATTCCTTTTATATACAGGTTCCGTTTCCGTGTATTTTAAGTCTCAGGAAAGTTACTTTTTTTATAGGTTTATCATTTCTTTATCTATCCCGCTAGCGGCACAAATTTCCCTTGTTCGCTTTTGTGCGAAGAAGAGTACCTAAACTTCTTTAGGAATCCAAAAATCCTCCCACCGATATTTCCGAAACTGTTCCTTTCTCTCGCTCTCTCTATACTATAATAACCATGGAGCATACATATCCGTACCTCTGTTGTTCCAAAGAATAAACGTACTAGAAAAATACCTTGGCGTCGACTAGCTGTCGGCGCATATTTTACTAGAAAAATCTAATCCGATACTTTTCAAACGTAAATAAATGTGGATAATTTGATTGATCACTATTAATTAGTGCGTGGTAGAGGGTAATTTTCCGTGGGGATATTACAATGCCCCTCGCAGCGAGCGAAGTTTGTGAGCTCAATTTTGATTCACCGAACACACTTCGCGAGCTATCTATTAGCGTGGATAACCCGGAAGTGATGATTGTCAGTCCTCCGACTGAAAAAGAATATTCTGTTTGAGACAGACGAAGAAAAGAAATGTGGAAAACAGAAGAAATGAAGAGACAGGTACCGCGACTGTATTGCTTTTACGTGCATCTCGGTGTTATGTTTGCTGTGCACAACCAAGGAAGATGATCTTTCATGAACTGTTGTCAGGGTCTACCCATTCGGGAACTTTCTTAAGCAGGGAAACCTTGGAAAACCTCTTAAGCTTAGACCCCCAGCCTACGGTACATTGAAGATAGGAAAGCCTATAGAAGAACGAAAATAATTTTGAAATTTATCTCTAAAGAAAAGATAGGGATCAATTTGTATCACGATTTGGAAAAGGGTAGTTTGTGCCTCTAGCAAAAAAAAACTTTTTACAATAAATAACGTGAATTTGCGTTTTACAATCTTGCTCCTAGTACAATATCTTGCGGTGCTAAACTCCCCCGGGTCTTGCATGTCCCCGACGTCCACATTTGTAGTCGGTCTTCTACGCGGCCCCCTTTGTAGTTGATCTTCTACGCGGCCCACAATGGGAAGAGTAGAAGGAACAGGGATACTCGAATTCACATGCAACATTCATTCCAAAAGAATTAGCAGTGACCAAAAGAAAGACTCTTCCTGTAAGAGAACTGATTAGGTTGCACCATCCAAGATTCTCCTTTTTGAAAGCAAAATCCTTATGGCTTCATGGATCCTTTTTGTTACGACGTATTTCAATGAATTCAACTCTTAATTAATGATGTTGCCAAAAGCATCATCCGATTTACTCTCGTTTGAATACTCCTTTTTACTTTGCCTCCCCACTTCTACTTAGAAGTCCAAACGCTTTAACAAATTTTCTATGACTGATTTGTTCTTCGTAATTTAAAGGATTCAAATCATCGAATAATGGAAAGTGTAGTTCATTTTATACCCAGACATCATCCATATTCCCTTAATAAGTCATATAATTCAGCTATCCTCAAAACTTTTTATTCTAAACACATATATTTCTTCGCTTTAGTGCTGAAATGTAAAAATTATTAGCATTGAGGAATGCGGATTCGCTTCTTTCATTTACTCTCTGATTCATACTGCGTTCATCCATGCTCATCTATGGAAATGGATTTTTCAAACAGAATTCCCAAACGAACACAAACCATTAAACAACTATTAATTCTATGAATATTACTTTTTTTAATTATTCATTAATAAATTAAAAACTCTTCACTTCTAATTATAACACCTATTCCTTTTAAAGTTCAACATGAATCAGTTTATCCTCGCGTTTGGTGCGAGTCTCTTATAAAGCATATCTGTGTCGTCTCTATCGATTTTAATTCTCGCGCCGACGTCAACTGTTTTGCGCGGGAAATTGTTTTTGCGGCGTTAACCGTCACTCACGATTCACTACCACAACACATCCCTTCACACGTTTATACATCTAAGCGTTCACATGAGATTATATATGAATATTCACTTTAAACCTTTTTTTTTTTTATTCAGCGTCATTTGCGGGAAACATTTCATTCTTCTCGCAGGTCAGTCAGATACTTTATACATCTTGATCACATTAGCAAAGCTAAAGTTCTATGTTCACTCAAACCACAGGTGAAGCCTATCTCCACTATCCTTTTTACAACACTCAATAGTAATAATTAGTCACTATTTCTATATTCTATGTCATTGATTAACTACTTCACTTTAAAGGTTTTTAACACTACACACACACAGTTCATTGTTATATTTTTTACGAGCGTTCATCTCTGTCACTCGGAACACCATTCCTCCCTATCTCCTATTCTTCATTATATCTTTTTAAGTCATTATGAGGAAATAACCCTTTTATTTTGTTCGATCCCGGGTATGCTAACAGATAAGCTCCAGGATTCGGAATTTGTAGGATAAGGTATGGTCCAGTATATAGTAACTCCCATTTCTTTATACTTTTCTTTATTACGGATGATTTGGTATGTCGTTTAACTAGTACCTTCTCTCCGACATGGTATGTCTGTACCCTCTTGATCAACTTGTCATATCGTTGTTTTCGTTGATCAGCCTTTCTCGTCATATTTATGATAGCTTGTCTTATTTTTTCTTCCCAAGGCATCTCAGTTTCCTGAGTTTTGGGGATATGGTCAGTCCAGAAGTTTTCCTCTTTTGCTTCGAACATCAATTCACGAGGTGTATATCCAGTTGAGGAGTGGGGCATGTTATTGTATATTTGCTCAAACTCTTCCACATAATTTGCCCACGCAGTTTGCTTATTATGGCAATACGTCCTCATAAATCGATTGAATTCTCTAAAAATCCTCTCCACCAAATTGCCTTGTGGGTGGTAAAATGATGTTAATATGTGTTTCACACCGATTTGAGACAAAGTCTGCTTCCACCGGAGTCCCGTGAATATTTTAGCATTGTCAGTTATGATCGCCTTTGGTGTACCAACATGTGGAATATAATCTCTTATCAATCTTAGTACAATTACTTTGGCTGTAGCCGTCTTTATTGGGTATAGCTTTACGTATTTCGTGCACACATCGAGAAATGCTAACACATATTTAACACCACCTCTTGAAGTCGGTAACGGTCCACACAGATCGCACGAAATTAATCCTTTTGGTTCTTGTACTAATATAGAGCATAATGGGTGCTTAGTCCCTTTTGAATCTGGCTTTGTTTTTTGACATATTATGCACCTCTTTAAGACCTCATGCACTCTGCGCTTTATGTTGGGAAAATAACAGTATCCACTTATCTTGTCTGCACATTTTGTCGCACCAAAATGTCCCCAGGTTAAATGAGTGAACCATACAAGTTTCTCTATTTGTGCCTCCGGTATACAAACACACCAACGGACTTTGTTTGGCCTTCCACAGCGGAAAAATAATACGCCGTTTACCAGCTTGTAATAATTTGCGATCTGATCCGAAGATTGCTGTCGTAACCTTTGAATGACACTTCCCCATTGAGCATCCTTTATCTGTAACTGGGCCATATGAACACACAGATTGACATAGTACGTCTTAAAGGGATTTTCCTGCAGCAGCAATACAGGGAATTCTGAGTAATTATTTACTTCAATCTCTTTGGTTAAACCCTGTGGTGACCTTGATAGAGCGTCCGCAATAATGTTTTGCTGCCCTGAGACATGTACGATCTTAAATTGGTATTGTTGCAGAGCGAGAGTCCATCTAGCGAGTCTGGGGTGTAACAGTTTACACGTTTGTAAAAATGTTAATGATTGGTGATCGCAATATACGACAGTCTTCGACCCATATAAATAATAATGAAATTTTTAAATCCCCAGACGACCGCAAGAGCCTCTAATTCTGTCGTCGTGTACGTTCGTTCACAGTTGGACAAAACACGACTAGCAAACGCAATAGGACAAAAGGTAAGCTGTCCATTTATCTTGCGTACTTGGAAAAGGCACGCTCCAAGACCCACATTTGACGAATCTGTTGACAAGTAGAATTCCTCTTGCATGTCCGGATGGTACAAAAGCGGTGCGTTTACTAATTGCTTCTTTATCTCTTCAAAGGCTTCTTGACACTCTAATGTCCAGAGCCAGGGCACATCCTTCTTCAGCAAACTATTTAGAGCTACTGCATTCATGGCCTGATTCGTTATAAATCTTCTAAAAAATGAGGCAAGACCCATAAACCCTTTTAATTGCCTCCTATTTCTTGGTGTTGGAAACTTACTAATCGCAATTAGCTTCTCCTTGGTCGGTAAAATTCCCTTTGCGTCAATCATATGCCCCAAGAACTTGATTCTATTTAGTGCAAAATGGGATTTCTGTAGGTTAGCAGTTATTCCCATGGTTTTGAACACGTTCAATACCCGACTCAGTAAGAAAATATGCTCCTCCCAGGTCTTCGATGCAATAAGCATGTCATCCACAAATACTGTTATCCTGCTTCTTAGTTCTGGGCCTAATGCATAATCTAGCGCTGCTATAAAGATTCCAGCACTAATGTTGAGTCCGAAAGGAACTACAGTAAATTGGTAACTTCTTCCTGCATAAATGAAAGCTGTATATTTCCTTGATACCTCATCCAGCTTGACTTGCCAATAAGAACTCCGCAAATCGATGCTCGTCAAATATTGGACATCCTGGAACCGTTGTATCAGTTCGTCTATGTTTTCCGGATGTGTCCTCACTGGAATTATGATTTTGTTTATTTCCCTTGCGTCGAGTACCAGTCTCACAGTTCCATTTGCTTTTGGCACTACCAACAATGGTGAGCAGTATGGGCTTGTAGAGGGTTCGATCAAACCCCATTTCAACATGCGATCTATTTCTTTTTGAACTTGAGCCTTTAACCTCCAGGGAACAGGATAGAAAGTTCGACAATATGTTTCGTGCGGCTTAACGTAGAGATGGCAGATGTATCCTTTAATCACTCCTGGCCTTTCATCAAACACGTTTTCATACACTAATAATAATTCTTTGAGCTGCTTCTTCTGATCTTCAGTGATGCAGTCGGATTCATTTAACTTCTCATACACTAATTGACCGAAATTTCCTTTGACTTGGAAGTCATTATTTGCGTGCTGTTTAGAATTCTGTGCAGTCCTGATTACTTGCACACTGATCCCACTATTATATTTTCTGGTAAGGCTTTCTTTTTTCAACAAGTCCAACTCAATTTCTTGTTTATTTATATTTAACCAAATTTTTCCTGTTTTAAAATCTATTCTGCATCCGTATTGACGTAGGCTGTCGACTCCGATAATGCAGTCTACCACCAAATTTTTCACAACAAGGAATGTGCTTAATATTGCTACATTTCCTACTTCTACACTAAGTAGTGACTGCACTTTTACATTCGCCGATCGAGCCCCAACGGCGCCTATTATTCTGCAATTTTGAACTGGAAAAATTGGTACTCTTCTTATATTTCTGATCTTGTTGAATAGAGCCTCCGAAATAACATTTGTGGTGGCAGCCGTGTCTAAAACCGCCACTATAGGTACAGTCTCCAAAATTACTTGCACTTCGGCTACTGCCACCTGTTCCTTATCCTCATCTTTGGGTTCTAAGTCTTCGGTCAATTCATCTGCCAGTAATCGTCCATCATTATACGTTAGCATTGGTACACATATCCTGTTGCCCCTCAACCTATTGTTGACCGCTCCTCCGGGGCACGAGTGGGTCCTTACAAGTTTGTTGGATTTTGATTCGCCGGTTGTTGACATCGTCCGTTACTTCGGTAATTACCGGTTGATTCGTAGATGTCCGTCCCCACTGATGTTGGTTGTTGGAGTTTATTCCCCCTGGTTGATTCCACTTTCTATTACCGTTATTATTCCAAGCTTGCGGTCTGAAATTCCTTTCGTTCCCCCATACGGGATTGTATCTTTTCCCATTCCTGTTATTCCTTGGATAGCCCCTCGCAAGACTATTGCCGGTATTATTGTTGAGATTTTGAGGGGTTTCTCCACTATTTATCGATCTCTGTGCGTTCCCTTGCCTACCATTTGCCGGAAGTTCTATCTCCCTATATTGGAATCTGTTATTACGTGCTTTCTGGCTGTTCTCTTCTATAATGTCTATGTGATCTAACGTCGTGAGGAACGACTCCAGGTCTTTATCGTTGCCGTAAATTAATTGATTGCGGATGCTAGTTGGTAATCTTGCCTTAAGTATGTTTATTATGTCTGGCAAAGGCATAGGTCTGTCCCAATATCTTGTTTTATTTATATATTTTTCAAAATACTTCCTAAGGCTTCCTTTCGAAAAAGAGAAAGGCTCTGGGTAGAGCACCTCCTGCCTTAGGCGTTCCTGTACCCCTTCTGACCAGAATTTTTCTAAGAACGCTTTTTCAAAATCTTCATAGGTCGAGCAAACAGAAGTCATGTCCGAGGCCCAGATCGCCCCCCGAACCTTGTATATACCCAGTAACGAAACTGATCTTCTGCCACTCCGACCAATTTCTGGGTAGCACTCCTCTAAAACTTCGAATAAAAACAATCGGATGGACCCCCCTTTTGTCAGTGTTAAAAATCTGAAATTGCCGATGCTTTATCATTTTTTCTTCTGCATGACAAAAGCTTTCGTAATCTCCATCCGCTAAAACGTCACGCGAACAACTAGCTCGTGGCAATTTGATATTCGAGTTACTTACACATGTCGGTATTGTGTGCGAATGTGCAGTAACGGGGTCTATAGTCGCTGACAACTTCTGCTGTCGGCCTGTATTCATTTGTTCTGAGCCTTGTTGTGAAACGCGTATCGACTCTTCGATCGTTTGTTTCCATTGCTCGAAATCAGCACCTAACTGCTGTCGCACTTCCTCAAGTCCTTTCGCAAACAAATTCTCTTCCTGTTTGCCGCATAGACTCTGGAATGCTGCTTTAACATTTTGCTCAACGTTTTCACACATTAGCCTTTTGTTTTCTAATGTGATTTCGGATAATTTACCCGTTAATACATTAATCTGGTGGTCAATAACGTCTTGACGTTCTGTCAGATGTTCCACACTTTCCTTTAGGTTCGTCTGCGTACGTGCCAATTCCGGAAGTTGCGCAATTGCACATGACATGGCATCTTGCTTTTGTACTAACTGCGGAACCATTTCCACCTGTTCGCGTACTGTATCTATCTTAATAGCCACGTACTCCTTCATTTCTACACGAACACGTTGAGTAGATTCCTCACATTGAGCTTTAACCAATTCGATTTGTGCAGTTAATTTTCGTTCCGTCTCTTCGGCCTGATCTTTTAGTTCCTTTGTCTTTTCCTCTATCCGCTGCTCTAATTCGGAAAAACTATCATGTAACTGCTGCTTAATCTCAGCTTTCAAATTTTCCTGCCCTTCAGTAACTAAGGCTAATTTCCTGTTAATGTCGGTTTTCAAATTTTCCTGCCCTTCAGTAACTGAGGCTAATTTTGTATTCAAATGGTCTTGCCCTTCAGTAACTGAGGCTAATTTTGTATTCAAATGGTTTTGCCCTTCAGTAACTGCGGCTAATTTCTCGTTTATCATTTGCATCTGTCTCATTATAATTACTAATGGATCTAATCCATGTTGCATCCCTGCTGTTACATCTCCAGCCGTGTCTACCGGGCGTTCTATTGCGCTATCTGTAGCTATCGGTTCTACAACACTTCTTACTACCTCATTATCATCGGTGCTCACAGCTGAAGGCTGTTGCGTGTTGCTCTGCTCTGCTTGACTCATCTTAAACATTGCCCTAGTTAAAACCATATAAATGTTCTACAGTCAAGATTTATATATATCTCCCTTCACACAAGAATACTTTCGCATAGTACTTATACGGTTAAATGCAACTAGGGCAGTTCAATCAAACTACGTCTTGTATGAACACAATTAGTACATGTTCAAATCTACGTCTACTTCCAGAATACTAGCAAGCTTTATTTAAACAATAACAGATCTGGCCTTTTGTCTGCGCCCCGCGTGGTGTTTATCTGTGGATCCAAGTAATTCGACTGCGAGTATTTCTTCTCTTTTTTTTCAAGTTAGGTTGTCTCGTCGTCGTTCACATGAAACAAAGAACAAAATTATTTTAACAACGTCCAAAAACGTGTCCTGTCACGGATTGGCCATTCTAATGAATTCTTTGATTACTACTTTGTTTTGTGGTTTTGTTTCTGATGAAAGTCTTTGTGTGTGAATGCAGCTTGCCGCTAACTTGGTGTAATGTTTGTCTGTACAGAAGTGTATCTGTCGTCTTTATCGTTCCTTCACTCTCACACTTGAATCAGTACAGTAAAGTCAGGGCTTCGTGTATTATGATTGGCTGATCCGTAAAAGGACAGACAAACAATTATACTACTGGAGGACTCTAAGTAATTTCTAGAATTACATTCACTCTCTCTCTCTCTCTCTCTCTAATTTATCTGTGTACAATTCAAATATAAATTACTTGAGATCAGCCTGGTCGAATCTCCGGTAGAGCCCTTCGTCTCAATATTCAGCGGCTGTCTTGCTAGAAAAAATCTTTACATTTGTTATTATTATTATTAAGCGCTGCATTCAGTTGGGAAAATCGATCGTTTGAACAATTCGTTCAGTTTACGACAGATCTAATATTTCAGATGTGGACGAAGCCTTTTTGGACGATTTATAAAACTCATAGATTGCAGGTTCTCTTCGTCACAGCTGAAACTTCCCAATTAATTACAGGGCCTAGACAATCATCAATGATTCAGACAGAGAACTCATTCTTCATTCACTCTGTAATAAAATGGTCACAAACCTTATTTCTGATGAAAGATGTATATTGAATTCCTTTTATATACAGGTTCCGTTTCCGTGTATTTTAAGTCTCAGGAAAGTTACTTTTTTTATAGGTTTATCATTTCTTTATCTATCCCGCTAGCGGCACAAATTTCCCTTGTTCGCTTTTGTGCGAAGAAGAGTACCTAAACTTCTTTAGGAATCCAAAAATCCTCCCACCGATATTTCCGAAACTGTTCCTTTCTCTCGCTCTCTCTATACTATAATAACCATGGAGCATACATATCCGTACCTCTGTTGTTCCAAAGAATAAACGTACTAGAAAAATACCTTGGCGTCGACTAGCTGTCGGCGCATATTTTACTAGAAAAATCTAATCCGATACTTTTCAAACGTAAATAAATGTGGATAATTTGATTGATCACTATTAATTAGTGCGTGGTAGAGGGTAATTTTCCGTGGGGATATTACAAGTGGTAGCTCACTTCCGTCCAGTCTGTCATTTTCTGCGCTGTTGTACTATATTCACCATTTAAAGAATAATTTCCTTTCCTCGAATTTTGACGTGTGTATGTCTTGACTTACTATTTTTCAAAATACTCAGCGCCTGGAACAGGAAGTCCGAAACTAATCGTTCAGAGAAGAAATGGCCGTGTTCAGTCATTAATTTGCCTTACGAAGTGGCCCTGAGTTGAATCGACCGGTCATCTCAGTATTTTTAAGTAAATTTGATATTCTGCCCAAGCTATACTGAGAACGATTCGCTCATTCATCTCCTATCAATAACTCTATCTAACTTCACACACAGGCCTGGCGGTTCTCTTTTAACCGATGATGGCAAAAAAGGTGTAATATTCACATTCAGCATTCTGTCCTGGAAGTAAGTACTTTCTTTCCGAAGCACGAACCCAATGTGGTAAAATGTTCACTTACCAACCTCAAATGAAGTGGTGTCTTCTTGCGGTGATTGTTGTCCACATTTGTTACATGCATGCCATTTCGTTTAATTAATTCAGTTTAATTACATCTCTTAAAAACATTTACTACTTTAGTAAAGACGAGGGTAAGAAACACTTGACAAAGCGAAACACGGAAAGGATGAAGTGTGTTGCAGCTAATATTCGAAAAACACATCGTTTGACTGCTCGAAATCAGAAAAGCTACCTGATACTGATATCTAGATTGTGTGTTCAAATCAAATGGCTCTAAGCACTATGGGACTTAATATCTGAGGTCATCAGTCCCCTAGACTTAGAACTACTTGAACCTAACTAACTTAAGGACATCAAACACATCCATGCCCGAGGCAGGATTCGAACCTGCGGCCGTAGCAGCCGCGTGGTTCCGGACTGAAGCGCCTAGAACAGCTCGGCCACCGAGGCCGGCGGATTGTGTCTTACCGCTGCTAAAATATTAGTTGCATTCCTTTCGTAAGTCGCTGTTTTTCTTCGTTGATGTCTTATACCCTACACACTTCCAGTTCCATGAAATTTTCTTGATAATGTTTGCAAAGAGAGGATGTGAATTCTGGCAGTGATCTGGACACCTTTCGACATAGAAATGCAGCAATGCACTGACAGTCTATGAAAGTCTGAACAGATCAACGGCCAATTTGTGCGATTGGAATCAAAGCAGAGCACAGGCTGATGGGTTTCAAGCCCACAGGTACACACACATCTATGGTGCGTGAGTAAAATACTGTATTTGCTTACGTTGATTACCTCCTCTCCTGAGTCCTGACGACACGACAGTGGTTTAGGAATTTTTATCTTGTTACCACTTCATCTAGTTCCACACATGTTGTCTTTGAAGTCCTCCTAGAAGGCATTCTCCTGTACCATAGGAAAAAGTATATATTTCGACAGAAAAAAAGGAAATGTCACAAATCGGCAGCTATAAACAAAAAATTACGTACGACAGAAAATTCGTTACATTGACAGCTATAACTTAGCGGTGTTCGCACGTCGTTGTATGTAATCCGTGGAAAAAAAGTGAAACATCCAGAAGGCATAGATGTCAATTTAACTTCGCACAATCGACGGTCATTCACAGTTCTCTGCGACATGTAGAACAGCTGAAGCGTCCCCTTTGAAAAATTATGAATCACTGTGTTGGTAAACTTCTACGTTATTTGATTTTCAAACAGCTGAGCAAAACTGAAAGTACTCCAACATTTCTCTCTTTACTTATTCTGATCATCACTAAACTGACACACAATATATTTAGCGGAACGCAATCTGACTTTCAGTAATCCCTACAAAGGAATGGCCCTGACTAACAATAATCTATGCCTTTCATGAATCACATACCTCACACAAATCTTCGTTACTCGAACTACTGCAGTACAGCGAGTGCCAATACTGCCAGCTAAATAAAAGATTCTAACTACTGAAGGCACTAACTACTGATAGGCATAGTTACCAAATGAAAGATTTTGATAGATAAAAAACAATGTATTTACCTTAATAACGATGTATATATACACTCCTGGAAATGGAAAAAAGAACACATTGACACCGGTGTGTCAGACCCACCATACTTGCTCCGGACACTGCGAGAGGGCTGTACAAGCAATGATCACACGCACGGCACAGCGGACACACCAGGACCCGCGGTGTTGGCCGTCGCATGGCGCTAGCTGCGCAGCATTTGTGCACCGCCGCCGTCAGTGTCAGCCAGTTTGCCGTGGCATACGGAGCTCCATCGCAGTCTTTAACACTGGTAGCATGCCGCGACAGCGTGAAAGTGAACCGTATGTGCAGTTGACGGACTTTGAGCGAGGGCGTATAGTGGGCATGCGGGAGGCCGGGTGGACGTACCGCCGAATTGCTCAACACGTGGGGCGTGAGGTCTCCACAGTACATCGATGTTGTCGCCAGTGGTCGGCGGAAGGTGCACGTGCCCGTCGACCTGGGACCGAACCGCTGCGACGCACGGATGCACGCCAAGGCCGTAGGATCCTACGCAGTGCCGTAGGGGACCGCACCGCCACTTCCCAGCAAATTAGGGACACTGTTGCTCCTGGGGTATCGGCGAGGACCATTCGCAACCGTCTCCATGAAGCTGGGCTACGGTCCCGCACACCGTTAGGCCGTCTTCCGCTCACGCCCCAACATCGTGCAGCCCGCCTCCAGTGGTGTCGCGACTCCTACACTGGCCGTACACCACTGGTGATCGTCGAGGGGACACTGAATAGTGCACGGTACATCCAAACCGTCATCGAACCCATCGTTCTACCATTCCTAGACCGGCAAGGGAACTTGCTGTTGCAACAGGACAATGCACGTCCGCATGTATCCCGTGCCACCCAACGTGCTCTAGAAGGTGTACGTCAACTACCCTGGCCAGCAAGATCTCCGGATCTGTCCCCCATTGAGCATGTTTGGGACTGGATGAATCGTCGTCTCACGCGGTCTGCACGTCCAGCACGAACGCTGGTCCAACTGAGGCGCCAGGTGGAAATGGCATGGCAAGCCGTTCCACAGGACTACATCCAGCATCTCTACGATCGTCTCCATGGGAGAATAGCAGCCTGCATTGCTGCGAAAGGTGGATATACACTGTACTAGTGCCGACATTGTGCATGCTCTGTTGCCTGTGTCTATGTGCCTGTGGTTCTGTCAGTGTGATCATGTGATGTATCTGACCCCAGGAATGTGTCAATAAAGTTTCCCCTTCCTGGGACAATGAATTCACGGTGTTCTTATTTCAATTTCCAGGAGTGTATATATATATCTCAATTCATGACCTCCATTTTTACAAATTTCCATTTTCTGGTGGACACACGTCCAGATCGTTCGCTTACACTACACAAGTGAATATTCTAACAATGCCAACCAGCCACAGACTGCATACAACACAGTCAGTGATTTTCATACACAGCGCTACGTGGCGTTACAAACATAAAAACGTAAACAGCCTACTTACACAGCCTCCAGAGTGCATTAATGTTCTTCGTGATTACTGTTGGAACTAGGAACGGTTTGGTATCTAAGGGGACTGAACAGCTCCAGATGCTGAGTGATCACTGTCATGGACACGGAAGTGCCGTGTGTCGTGAGAGACACCTTTATCAGCGCCTGACAGGCTGTGAAACGGGCTTCATTGACCGTCTCCACGTGGCTGGCTGGTCGAATTGTGCAGTATCCAGTTTCATGGATCATTCGGATATGACAGTGACTCATTGTTGTACTGCATGAGACCAAGAGGACAGGTTTCGGTGGACCACGTCAGACACCTACAAGGGTTCGGTTGATTTGGGGAGGAGATCAAACTGCGAGGTCATCGGTCTCATCCGATTAGGGAAGGATGGGGAAGGAAGTCGGCCGTGCCCTTTCAAAGGAACCATCCCGGCATTTGCCTGAATTGGTGTAGGCAAATCACGGAAAACCTAAATCAGGATAGCCCGACGCGGGATTGAACCGTCGTCCTCCATAATGCGAGTCCAGTGTGCTAACCACTGCGCCACCTCGCTCGGTCCCACTACAACGGACAATCGCCGCACAGCGCACTAAATACATCGTAAGCGTTTCCCATCTGCACTTGACGTCCGAAAATAAGTAATAAACTCCCTGTAACAATCTGTGTCAGTCCATACCATCGTCCGAGGCTAGCTGCAGCCGAAATAGGAAACTGACATCTCGTGCATTGGCTGCCGTTAAAATCACAACACCAGCAGCTGGCGTTTGTTATGGCGCTGTGTACAGCAAGAGTGGATTGTTGATGAATGTCGTCGCATTGTCTTCAGTGATGAACCACGGAACTGCAACGTCACGGATGACCGTCGTCGGCGAGTAAGGCATCGACATGAGAAAAGATCCCAATCTGCCAATTTTTTTATGGAGAGGCACAATGATACTACTCATGGCGTCATGGTTTGGGATGGCATAGGGTCACTTGCTGGTGATTGAGAGAATGATGGCGCAATGGTACTTCACTGACATCCCGCTTCCTCTTGTGATATCTCCCTCGCGACAATATCGTTGTGCCATTTTCCAACATAAATTTCTCATACACCCCTGGCACAAGAACTTATGAATTGTTTTCGTGATGATAAATTGCGTCGATCGCCATTGACATCCCCTGATGTTCCTCCAATGGAACAGATGTGGGACCAGATAGGAGGTCAATTCTGTTCTAGTGCCGATATCGATGATATCAAGGACCAATTGTGGGACATTTTGACTTATGAGAGGATGCACTTCCGAACCGAATCAGGG
This sequence comes from Schistocerca nitens, assembly GCF_023898315.1. Lineage (NCBI taxonomy): Eukaryota > Metazoa > Arthropoda > Insecta > Orthoptera > Acrididae > Schistocerca > Schistocerca nitens. The sequence continues at coordinate 954,050,324 of NC_064617.1, forward strand.
CAACCATTGAGGCCAGAGGGGGTACGCCGTGCAGTAATAAATGGGTTCATACGGCCATGCTCTGTGTATATTTGACTCGATACTATAATCACTGAAATTTTTTATTTATTTTTTTTTTTTTTGGTCATCAGTCTACTGAGTGGTTTGATGCGGCCCGCCACGAATTCCTTTCCTGTGCTAACCTCTTCATCTCAGAGTAGCACTTGCAACCTACGTCCTCAATTATTTGCTTGACGTATTCCAATCTCTGTCTTCCTCTACAGTTTTTGCCCTCTACAGCTCCCTCTAGTACCATGGAAGTCATTCCCTCATGTCTTAGCAGATGTCCTATCATCCTGTCCCTTCTCCTTATCAGTGTTTTCCACATATTCCTTTCCTCTCCGATTCTGCGCAGAACCTCCTCATTCCTTACCTTACCAGTCCACCTAATTTTCAACATTCGTCTATAGCACCACATCTCAAATGCTTCGATTCTCTTCTGTTCCGGTTTTCCCACAGTCCATGTTTCACTACCATACAATGCTGTACTCCAGACGTACATCCTCAGAAATTTCTTCCTCAAATTAAGGCCGGTATTTGATATTAGTAGACTTCTCTTGGCCAGAAATGCCTTTTTTCCCATAGCGAGTCTGCTTTTGATGTCCTCCTTGCTCCGTCCGTCATTGGTTATTTTACTGCCTAGGTAGCAGAATGCCTTAACTTCATTGACTTCGTGACCATCAATCCTGACGTTAAGTTTGTCGCTGTTCTCATTTCTACTACTTCTCATTACCTTCGTCTTTCTCCGATTTACTCTCAAACCATACTGTGTACTCATTAGACTGTTGATTCCGTTCAGCAGATCATTTAATTCTTCTTCACTTTCACTCAGGATAGCAATGTCATCAGCGAATCGTATCATTGATATCCTTTCACCTTGTATTTTAATTCCACTCCTGAACCTTTTTTTTATTTCCATCACTGCTTCCTCGATGTACAGATTGAAGAGTAGGGGCGAAAGGCTACAGCCTTGTCTTACACCCTTCTTAATACGAGCACTTCGTTCCTGATCGTCCATTCTTATTATTCCCTCTTGGTTGTTGTACATATTGTATATGACCCGTCTCTCCCTATAGCTTACCCCTACTTTTTTTCAGAATCTCGAACAGCTTGCACCATTTTATATTGTCGAACGCTTTTTCCAGGTCAACAAATCCTATGAAAGTGTCTTGATTTTTCTTTAGCCTTGCTTCTGTTATTAGCCGTAACGTCAGAATTGCCTCTCTCGTCTCTTTACTTTTCCTAAAGCCAAACTGATCGTCACCTAGCGGATTCTCAATTTTCTTTTCCGTTCTTCTGTATATTAATCTTGTAAGCAGCTTCGATGCGTGAGCTGTTAAAAGTGCAGGAACTAACAGAGGTCTGATGTGGGCTGTAATTATAATATGGCTGCGAAAGTTGGAAGATATTCTCATTCACTGCGCTAATGCAGAACCGATTTACGATGAAAAAAATAGTTTCAGTTTTGGCCACCAAATACAAATCTGGCGCTGTAAATGCAAGGAAGACTTATAGAAATGTTTCAATAAGTAACGGATTAGGAACGGGACTCGGACAGAAATGGTCAAACAAGTGAGAAAGGCATAATGTTGACCTTATTATTAAGTGCCGCTTATACAATCTGTTCAATATGAGCAGCTGAGTTGTCGATGGGACGCTGCATCCGTAAAACGATGCCCACAGCACGTTCCATGGAATCTGAGCAAAATTTTCCTTTGTTCCCGCCCTCAGATCAAGTAGAGGTCGAACGTGTCTTTGGTAAACGCGTTCTTTTAGATATCCCGAGAGACAACTGAACCGTGCTGCAGCTCGCGTCGGTGCTGGTTGCAGGTTTCCGCTCTCTGTTGGAGGCCAGACCGTATCCTTCAGTTGGCATGGTTGCGGTTGTTTGTCTTCTTCTCGTCTTGACTGGCGCCACTCGTTTCGCAAGCGTTGCCTGTCCGCTTGTGGCAGCAGCGGAGGTTATCGATGTGTTGTTGTCCTATGTTTGGGGCGACGTCGTTGTTTTTCCGTGTCATGTGAATGTGGCAGTTCAGTTGGGGATGGAGGTGAAGCCAGGACCGCGCTGTGTCAGAACACGCCGGAACTGCTGGAGGCACGCATGGACTGCCGGATGGAAGGGCTGTGGTCACGAGGGGGCACGACCTCGTCGTAAACCCGATCCAGCAAGCTTTAAGATGAGTGCATTAAAGTCCAAGTACAGAGGAGTCAGTCACTCATGTTGGCCCCGTTGTACATATGTGATGTTGAGATAGATTATCATCGTGCCATCATGTGCAGTTTGGTGAATGTGCGTATCGCTCAGTACTTGAAGACCCTACTGTGTTAAAAGCACTTGGCTCAGTGATTAGACGGTGTGGTTACTCAACTGTGAATTAATAAAGCAGTAAAGGCATTTGTTTCATTCTGCCAACCGTCATCAGAGTTGTCACAGTGAATTCACTGTGCGTTTGTGTGCCTAAAGAATATGATGTCACTCATTTGAAGTAAGTTTCCTTTACTTTATGTCTATGGTTACAAACTGTTTGTTAACAGATTACCGGTTCACGTCTATAATGACCATCATTAGATCTGTTTCATAAAAACAAAGTCCTAATGTACTGCAGCCTTTGTTTTTATGAAACACATCTGATGATGGTCATAGTAAACTTACAGCATATAAGGGTCGCTGTTTTATTCCCGACAATGTAGCAGCTTATGAGACTCATTTGGTACATGGTTTTGGTTCGCTTTGCGATTGTTTCCGCAATGACGTGTGGTTGCTGATTCTGGTTGGTTACATTTCGGTTTTGCCTCGCACGCAAATCGAGTGAGGTTTTAGTTACTGTTAGTTTCTCTGGTGTTCTGTACTGTGACTGGTTTGTACGTATTTTCGGGTTTGTGGAATCGGACGGAAATCTGATACTGGTTCCTTTCTCGTTCCGGGCGCTCTAAGCACAGTATTCTGGGGACGTAGTGGACACCGCCAGTTCCGGGTTTGGCGTACTGTTCCATCGTTTCATTTCGCTTATCTGATGTCAGGTAGCTTCAGCGAGATTATCATTAGTTTTTCGTTAGACTGCCACTAGTCTGAGATACCATCTTGTGAAGTGAATGCAACTTTTGGATGCCTGTCTCACCGCACGCTAAAGTGTTTGCTACCGGACCTTCTCAGAGGTCGATTCCTGGAGCACCGTCTGGATCAGCTGTTTGTTTTTAAATTAACTTTTGCTGTGGTATTTGCTGTTCCTGGCGTGTAAGGCCTTCAGCCTTGATTGCGGTCATTTGCCTTAAAATTCAAATTTGGTATTTGTATTTTAGCAGTAAGCCTTAAAAGCTTATTTACTGCCATTCCTGGGGTCTGATGACTTCTGCTGTGTTTCTGGCGACTTGCCTTTAATATTTCAATACCTGTAATTTGTAAGTTGCAGCGAGTTTTAAACTATTCTTAATTTATTGCCATTCCTGGCGTGTAAGGCCTTCTGTTCAGATCACAGTGGCTTGCTTTTAAAACATTATCTGTTGTCTCTGTATTTAATGGTGATTTGCTAAATTGTAACTCACTGAGAACGCTATTATTTACACACCTGTTTATTCCTTCATTAATAACGTGAGGTATTTTTCTATTTATTGTTGAGTCTCGAATTATTGGTTTAAAATAAAGTGTGTAACTGTGAAAGCCAACCAGTAGTAACGGATTACGGGCCCGTCCACAATCGTAACCGAATCCTACCTTCCCTTGACACTATGTTTCAACAACATTAACATGGATTTGTCTCAGGTGATCTTACAGGCCATGTATGTTGAAAATAAATGAAGATCGTTCATGGAAGGTTGCATTAAGCATGTCTATCACTGGGTGAGCGAAATGATGTGTTGCCCCATTTTGCACGAAAACAGTGTTTCCCACACTGCTGCGCTCTTCCACTGCAGGAATCAAATGCTGTACATGTAGGTCTCGGTAGACGTGACAAGCACTCTCGGTATTTTCTCTTCACAAAAGAACGGACGGAGAATGAAGGTGCTTGTGAATCCACACCAAACAGTCACATACGGCGAGTGCACTAGTTCTCCGTGCACAACACATGGTTTAGCAGTACCCCACATTCGACAGTTCTGTGTATTCACTGCCCTCTGTTGTGAAAAATGTGCCTCACCACTCCACAGAATACTGCCCAGCCACATGTCATCAACTTCGGTCCGTACCAAAAACGTAGCTGCGGGTCATGAGGTTTCAGATGCTTCGGAATTTGGATCTTGTATAGATACCAGCGTAAAATAGGCCGAAAAATTTTCCGTGCTGCTGACCATGGGACGGACAATTCTCGTGACACTGCGTGAGCACTAGAGCTGCCCGGGGCACGAGCTGCAGCGTTAGTTACAGCAACAGCAACCTCGTCAATAGTTACCAACGGGATAGGACGCCTTAATCATCCACCTGCCACACCAAACTCACCCATGTTTCCGAACGTCTTTTTCATCTTCTTTAGACCGTTTAATGATATCCGGCCTTTCCTCAGCTCTTTTAGACGCCTATTGTCAATGTCACACTGTAACCCGCCAGGTTAGCTGAGAGCTCTAATGCGCTGCTTCCTGGACTCGGCTAGGCGCACCGGCCCAGGATCGAATCCGCCCAGCGGATTACCGAAGTCGGTCGGAGTGCCGGCCAGCCTACATGCGGTTTTTTAGAGGTTTTCCACATCCCGCTTGGTGAATACCGGGTCTGTCCCCACGTTCCGCCTCAGTTACACGACTCGCAGGCATCTGAACACGTTCGCACTATTCCATGAATTACACTCGACGCAGACAGCAGGGGTACACTAATTCCATCCCGGGGGGTACGGGGTGGCGGCAGGAAGGGCATCCAGCTACCCCTTTCCACTAACCTTGCCAAATCCCAATCCTAACAATGCCGACCCTGCGTCAGCGCGGGACATTGCACCAGTGAAAGAAAGAAAGAAATTCAATGTAACACTGTAATGGATCAAATGGCTCTGAGCACTATGGGACTTGACATCTGAGGTCATCAGTCAAATGGCTCTGAGCACTATGGGACTTAACTTCTGAGGTCATCAGTCGCCTAGAACTTAGAACTACTTAAACCTAACTAACCTAAGGATATCTCACACATCCATGCCCGAGGCAGGATTCGAAACTGCGACCTTAGCAGTCGCGGGGTTCCGGACAGAAGCGCTTGGAACCGCTCGGTCACACCTGCCGACCTGTAACATTGTAATTGGTGCCGCTCAAATAAGACAATTTAACTAACACCGCACGACCTCTCTTCTCGATAGCAACAATCACGTTATGGCTAGTCATATGACAGCGTTGATATCATGCCGTCATACAAACAATATACAGCGCCAGATTTGTACCTAGTGACCGAAATCGGAACAAATTTTTCCAACGTAAATCGCTTCCGCATTGGCACATTAGCATATCTAACAAATTTCGCTTCCACATGGTAATTATATCCAACACCGGAAGTCCGAGATTATCTGCACTTTGATTATAATCCGTGAAGTTTCTCTTCGTTTCCTCGTCCGCTTCTGGGTGCTTCACTTTTTCTTATTAACAGTGTTTATAAACGTTCTAAATATGTCTGAGGTCATCTGCTTTATCACCTGCTGCACCCTGCAAGTTGCACAGCCGATGTTTTAGGGAAGTAGTAGTCAACCTTCTTTAGCTGTTGCTCACTTCTTTATAGTAAATTTTTTAACTACATCTACATCTACATTTAAATTATCTTAAGGACAGACACACACCCACACACCCATGCCCAAGGCAGGACTCAAACCTCCGCCGGGACCAACCGCGCAGTCCATGACTGCAACGCCCACGACCGCTAGGCTAATCCCGCGCGGCCATTACCTCCCTTTCCTGTTCCAGTCGGGTATGGTTCGCGGGAAGAATGACTGCCGGAGAACCTCCGTGCGCGCTCGAATCTCTCTAATTTTACATTCGTGATCTCCTCGGGAGGTATAAGTAGGGGGAAGCAATATATTCGATACATCCAGAAACGCACCCTCTCGAAACCTGGATAGCAAGCTACACCGCGATGCAAAGCGCCTCTCTTGCAGAGTCTGCCACTTGAGTTTGCTAACATCTCCATAACGCTATCACGCTTACCAAATAACCCTGTGACGAAACGCGCCTCTCTTCTTTGGATCTTCTCTATCTCCTCTGTCAACCCGACCTGGTACGGATCCCACACTGATGCGCAATATTCAAGTATAGGTCGAACGAGTGTTTTGTAAGCCACCTTCTTTGTTGACGGACTACATTTTCTAACGACTCTCCCAAGGAATCTCAACCTGGCATCCGCCTCACCAACAATTAATTTTATATGATCATTCGACTTCAAATCGTTCCGTACGCATACTCCGAGATATTTTACAGAAGTAACTGCTACCAATGTTTGTTCCGCTATCACATGCAGGGTGTTACAAAAAGGTACGGCCAAACTTTAAGGAAACATTCCTCACACACAAATAAAGAAAAGATGTTATGTAGACATGTGTCCGGAAACACTTAATTTCCATATTAGAGCTCATTTTATTTCGTCAGTATGTACTGTACTTCCTCGATTCACCACCAGTTGGCCGAACTGAAGGAAGGTAATGTTGAACATGTGCCTTTACAAGTATGACACAACATGTGGTTCATGCACGATGGAGCTCCTGCACATTTCAGTCGAAGTGTTCGTACGCTTCTCAACAACAGATTCGGTGACCGATGGATTGGTAGAGGCGGACCAATTCGATGGCCTCCACGCTCTCCTGACATCAACCCTCTTGACTTTAATTTATGGGGGCATTCGAAGCTCTTGGCTACACAACCCCGGTACCAAATGTAGAGACTCTTCGTGCTCGTATTGTGGACGGCTGTGATACAATACGCCATTCTCCAGGGCTGCATCAGCGCATCAGGGATTCCATGCGACGGAGGGTGGATGCATGCATCCTCGCTAACGGAGGACATTTTGAACATTTCCTGTAACACAGTGTTTGAAGTCACGCTGGTACGTTCTGTTGCTGTGTGTTTCCATTCCATGATTAATGTGATTTGAAGAGAAGTAATAAAATTAACTCTAACATGGAAAAATGGTTCAAATGGCTCTGAGCACTATGGGATTCAACTGCTGAGGTTATTAGTCCCCTAGAACTTAGAACTAGTTAAACCTAACTAACCTAAGGACATCACAAACATCCATGCCCGAGGCAGGATTCGAACCTGCGACCGTAGCGGTCTTGCGGTTCCAGACTGCAGCGCCTTTAACCGCACGGCCACTTCGGCCGGCTCTAACATGGAAAGTAAGCGTTTCCGGACACATGTCCACATAACGTATTTTCTTTCTTTGTGTGTGAGGAATGTTTCCTGAAAGTTTGGTCGTACCTTTTTGTAACACCCTGTAATCATACAATAAAGGATCTATCTCTCTATGTATTCGCAATACATTACATTTGTCTATGTTAAGGCTCAGTTCCCACTCCCTCCACCAAGTGCCTATCCACTGCAGATCTTCTTGCTTTTCGCTGCAATTTTCTAATGCTGCAACTTCTCTGTATACTACAGCATCATCTGCGAAAAGCAGCATGGAACTTCCGACACTATCTACAGTACTCTTCCTCTACAGTAATTGCTATTCATAAAGATGCCGTATAAAATTTGCAATGCAATGTTCCAGCAAGTAAAAGCACTTAGTAATAATAGTAAAACCACTACCGCCCACCACGAAACCTGGAATGCCCACTAGTGGTCGGTAGGGACCAGGCTGACTACCATTGAAATAGAGGCTCAAAAGTTCCAGCGAAAGTTCTGAGGAAATCACTCTCCGCCGACAAGGAAATCGCCCCCAGTAGGCGGGGTTAATGTGGTACGTCGCAAACACTCACTCGCGGTGCTGGTCAGTGTTTGGACGGCTTCTGTCGGGAGGCCGACGTATCGACAGCGGTCTCGAGTGGTCAGCAGAGCAAACCAAGCCACGCCACGCCACGCCACGCCGCGCGCCGCCCGACGTGTTTACGGCGCGCTATTTTGGCGAACGGCGTCTACCGCTGACCGCTGCGCTGTTTGCTGTCAGACCAGCCTCACCGAGGGACGCAGGACCGCGCGGTCACTGCTGCTTCGTTTGTTTCTCCTCTGTGGTCGTGATACTGTTTGTAACATCATAGCAGGTCTGTGCAAGAAATACCACACATGCTAAACAGCCCCAGGACTCAAAAAGAATGCAGTCATTCCAGTTACAAAGAAGGCAGGTGTAAATATTACCGAAATACGAGTATTATAAGTCACACCTGCGAAATTCCGACACGAATTATTTACAGAAAAGCGTAACAACTGATAGAAGTCGACCTCGGAAAAGATCATTTTGGGTTCCGGAGAAATGTAGGAACACGCAATGTAATACGGATCATGCAACCTACCTTAGAACACAGGTGAGAGAATCAAACTTACGTTTATAGCATATACAGGGTGTTACAAAAACATACGGCCATTGTTGCAGGAAACATTCCTCACACACAAATAATGAAAAGATGTTATGTGGACATGTGTCCGGAAACGCTTAATTTCCATGTTAGAGCTCATTTTAGTTTCGTCAGTATGTACTGTACTTCCTCGATTCACCGCCACTTGGCCCAATTGAAGGAAGGTAATGTTGACTTCGGTGCTTGTGTTGACACGCGACTCATTGCTCTACAGTACTAGCATCAAGCACATCAGTACTTAGCATCAACAGGTTAGTGTTCATCACGAACGTGGTTTTGCAGTCAGTGCAATGTTTACAAATGCGGAGTTGGCAGGTGCCCTTTTGATGTATGGATTAGCACGGGGCAATAGCCGTGGCGCGGTACGTTTCTATCGAGACAGATTTCCAGAACGAAGGTGTCCCGAGAGGAAGACGTTCGAAGCAATTGATCGACGCCTTAGGGAGCACGGAACATTCCAGCCAATGACCCGCGACTGGGGAAGACCTAGAACGACGAGGACACCTGCAATGGACGAGGCAGTTCTTCGTGCAGTTGACGATAACCCTAATGTCAGCGTCAGAGAAGTTGCTGCTGTACAAGGTAACGTTGACCACGTCACTGTATGGAGAGTGCTACGAGAGAACCAGTCGTTTCCGTACCATGTACAGCGTGTGCAGACACCATGAGACGCTGATTGGCCTCCACGGGTACACTTCTGCGAATGGTTCATCCAACAATGCGTCAATCCTCATTTCAGTGCAAATGTTCTCTTTACGGATGACGCTTCATTCCAACGTGATCAAATTGTAATTTTTCACAATCAACATATGTGGCCTGCCGAGAATCAGCACGCAATTGTGCAATCGCGTTATCAACACAGATTTTCTGTGAACGTTTGGGCAGGCATTGTTGGTGATGTCTTGATTGGGCCCCATGTTCTTCCACCTACGCTCAATGGAGCACGTTATCACGATTTCATACGGGATACTCTACCTGTGCTGCTAGAACATGTGCCTGTACACGTACGACACAACATGTGGTTCATGCACGATGGAGCTCCTGCACATTTCAGTCGAAGTGTTCGTACGCTTCTCAACAACAGATTCGGTGACCGATGGATTGGTAGAGACGGACCAATTCCATGGCCTCCACGCTCTCCTGACCTCAACCCTCTTGACTTTCATTTATGGGGGCTTTGAAAGCTCTTGTCTACGCAACCCCGGTACCAAATGTAGAGACTCTTCGTGCTCGTATTGTGGACGGCTGTGATACAATACGCCATTCTCCAGGGCTGCATCAGCGCATCAGGGATTCCATGCGACGGAGGGTCGATGCATATATCCTCGCTAACGGAGGACATTTTGAACATTTCCTGTAACAAAGTATTTGAAGTCACGCTGGTACATTCTGTTGCTGTGTGTTTCCACTCCATGATTAATGTGATTTGAAGAGAAGTAATAAAATGAGCTCTAACATGGAAAGTAAACGTTTCCGGAGACATGTCCACATAACATATTTTCTTTCTTTGTGTGTGAGGAATGTTTCCTGAACGTTTGGCCGTACCTTTTTGTAACACCCTGTATAGATTTAGAGAAAACTTTCGGCAATGTTAACAAAACGACACCCTTTGAAATTCTGAAGGTAGCAAGAGAAAAACTCTTGAAGAGATAGGTTATCTACAACTTAAACAGAAGGCAGACTGCAGTAATAAGAGTCGAAGGACCGGAAAGGGAACTAGTAATTGAGAGGGGAGCGAGACGGAAAACGTGCTGAAGAGCTGTTTAACGGAAGGGATAAGTCTACAAAAGAAAACAAAGGTAACAGAATGTAGTCGAATTAAAAGACGGCCGCTGTGACCGAGCGGTTCTAGGCGATTCAGTCTGGAACCGTGCGACCGCTACTGTCTCAGTTTCGAATCCTACTTCGGGCATGGGTGTGTTCAAATGGTTCTGAGCACTATGGGACTCAACTGCTGAGGTCATTAGTCCCCTAGAACTTAGAACTAGTTAAACCTAACTAACCTAAGGACATCACAAACATCCATGCCCGAGGCAGGTTTCGAACCTGCGACCGTAGCGGTCTTGCGGTTCCAGACTGCAGCGCCTTTAACCGCACGGCCATGGGTGTGTGTGATGTCCTTAGGTTAGTTAGGTTTAAGTAGTCCGATAGTGCTTAGAGCCATTTGAAGCATTTGAACCTTCGAATTAAATCTGGGAGTACCGGGGGAATTATATTAGGAAATGAGACACTAAAGGTAGAAGGTGACTTTTGCTTTATGTGGAGCAAAATAACTGTAGATGATCGAAGGAGACACGATACAGTATGCAGAATGGAAATAGCAAGGAAGAAATTTCTGGAAAAGAGGAGTTCGTTAATGTTGGATATAAATGTAATTTTTAGGATAAATCTGTTCTGTATGTACCTGCGGTGTACGGAAGTGAAACATAGATGTTAATCAGTTGAGACAAAAGACAGTATCATTTCAAAATGTGGTTCAAAAATCTTTGTGAAATCTTATGGGACTTAACTGCTAAGGTCATTAGTCCCTAAGCTTACACACTACTTAACCTAAATTATCCTAAGGACAAACACACACACCCATGCCCGAGGGAGGACTCGAACCTCCTCCGGGACCAGCCGCACAGTCCATGACTGCAGCGCCCCCGACCGCTCGGCTAATCCCGCGCACCTCAAAATGTGGTGCTATAGAAGATTGAGAACTTAGGGTTAATCGGAATAATCAATGAGTAGGTACTGAATCGAAGTGTGTAAAACAGAAATTTACTATTTGACTGAAGTAAGTGATTAGTTCACAAGACCCTTCCGGAGGCACCAATAAATCGTCTATTGGGTGATGGTGGCGAGGAATTACGCGAGGGGGGGGGGGGGGGGGGAGTGGGTGTAAGAATGGTAGAGGAACGCCGAGGGATGATTACAGTAAGCAGTCTCATACGGATGGCCGTAGCAGTAGTTATTGGGAGACGAAGAGGCTTGTGTACCATAGGCTAGAATGAAGAGCTGAATCATATCAGTCTTCAGACTGACGACTTCAACAACTCAGCTACTATGGAGTCTGTCGAGACAATTCGTCCCTATCTGGTACATTACCCGTTACTGTATTTAACGAGCTTCCACTGACATGAAAAAAGACAACATTATGACCACTTGCGTAGAAGCGTGTTGGCGTACCTCTGGAAAACAATACAGCACTGATTCTGGGTGCCATGGATTCGACAAGTATGTGACAGGTTTCCAGGGATTTGTGGCACCAGTTGCCTACGCACAGCCCGCATCTCGTGGTCGTGAGGTAGCGTTCTCGCTTCCCACGCCCGGGTTCCCGGGTTCGATTCCCGGCGGGGTCAGGGATTTTCTCTGCCTCGTGATGGCTGGGTGTTGTGTGATGTCCTTAGGTTAGTTAGGTTTAAGTAGTTCTAAGTTCTAGGGGACTGATGACCATAGATGTTAAGTCCCATAGTGCTCAGAGCCTACGCGCAAGTGACACACTTCCTGAAATTTACGGCGGTTGGTTTTATGGCGCACAGTCAGATAAGCCTAATTTGATGGGCAAGACATCAGCGTGATTTCACTGACATGCTACTCAACCCATTTCACCGCGATTTGGCCTTGTGATACGAACAGTTTTCCCGCTGGAAGATGCAATCGCTGTTGGGGGAGACATCAAGCATAAGGGGCTACAAGTGGTCCCTAATAATGTCCACGTAGTGCACAGCAGTCATTGTTCTTTTATTACTACCGCAGGTCCCATGGGAGCTCAGCTAAAGGTCCCCCCATAACATAATACTGCTCCCATTGGCCTGCGTAGGAGATGCGATGTGTGTTTCGACCATAGACCTGGTTTACCAAGAAGCAATATCCATGCGACTAGGCGACATGATTCCACAGATCAGCGGTCCAATCTCTATGATCCCGTGCTCACTGTAATCATAGCTGACAATGTTGTTGGGTCGACATGGGAACAAGTAGGGGTCCTCTGCTTCAGAACACCATGTTCAGTACTGTGCCCTGAACGGTGTGCTCCAAAACACTTGTAGCAGCGCCAGCACTGTACTCTGTAGTCAGATCTGCCACAAATCGCCGCCCGTTCTGCTTTAGAAAGCGCTGTGTTCTGTAATGAGGTGTGGACGTCCAACTCCTTGACACCTACTCCGGGATTCGGCATTGTTCAACCATAGATGCTCACGACAGTAGCACGTGAACAGCCGACGAGCTTCGCCGTTTCCGAGACACAAGAACTGGGCCACAACAATATGGCGTTTATCAATAGCGCTTAAGTCGGCGGTCTTCCGTATTTGCACCACGTATCGCGGCATGAATGATTCCCCATTCGTCTCTCCTTCGCTCATATACTTATCTTATCGCGTCACTTGCCCTCAGAGTCATGAGGCAGCGTACAACCTCACAGTGGGCAGTCCTTATAATGTCTCATCAGTGTGTATCGGAGTTAGGACAGGTAACCAGTGAAGACCAACTGAATCAAAATGAGGAGAAAAGAATTTTATGGCTCAGCTTAACAAAAGCAAGGGATCGGTTAATATGACTGATACGACGTACACTTAAGTATCGACGAATTTTCAGTTGTGTAATGGAGCGCCGGCCGAGGTGGCCGAGCGGTCCTAGGCGCTACAGTCTGGAACCGCGAGACCGCCTCGGGCACGGATGTGTGTGATGTCGTTAGGTTAGTTAGGTTTAAGTAGTTCCAAGTTCAACGAGACTGATGACCTCAGAAGTTAAGTCACATATTGCTCAGAGCCATCTTTTTGTTACGGAGCAGAAAGGAGGAGATGACAATGGTAGTGGGAGAAACAGGGATGAGAACAGTAAGATGGTTAAAAGGGATGTATTTTGTAGTACTTGCGTAGGTTAGACCATTGTGAAGGGCTGCTTTTAACGAGTCTTCAGACTGAAGACAACAACAACAACAACAACGACGACGACGACGACGACGTCGACATACCGAGCAGCTGCACTCACGCATCAGTAGGCTGAAACATACCAAAATGCGTACTGCAGATACAGTTTAGTGTTTCCAGTAAAAAAATTCATTTTTCCAAATTTGTTCGTACACCAGATGGTCATAATTCAAGTGTAGCTGCTTGCTGATGTTCAGTGTGGGCTGTAATTATCGTATGGCAGCGCAACTTGGTAGATATTGTAACGTGTTGATGCGGAACCGATTTACGCAAAAATGGTTTCAATTTTGGCCACCAGATGTAAATTTGGCACTGTGAATGCAAGAAAGACATATAGAAAAGTTTCCATATGTATTGGATTAGAAACTGGACGTGAGCAGCAAAGATCAAATAAGTGAGAAAGGCATTATGTTGATTTTACTATTAACCGCCACTTACATAACTTGTTCAGTACGAGCGCCAGAGATATCAACGAGATGATATACAGCACCTTTGCACCTGGTGGCCCAAATTGGAAATAGATTTTTCCAGCTGAAATCGGTTCCCCAGTAACCAACTTTCAATGCCATACGATAATTACAGACCTTCGTAAGAAGCTTCACTTCAGTTATAGCCACCCGGTATTACTCTTTTGAGAATTTAGAAGATTCCATTCATTGATTCCTTATTGCGTGACAGTTTCTTGGTATCCACTTACTAGCATGACTCACTCAATAAGAGATAACTGCTACGTTGATGAACGATCACTGGCAGTCAGTATCGCTAGCAACTATGTCAACAGCTGACATCAAGAGAGAGACAATAGAAACCTACACTGAACGGAAAAATTTCGTGGAGAACCACTGACTGTGACGTCCGTCGTCGGATTATGAAGCCTATGAGGTGCTTTTGTCTCCACACACTCCTGGTAGAAATGGGTTGCTGGTGCCCCATATTTAAACCGGCGTTGATGCGACTCACCGCAGATCGTCGCTCGCACCGTGTAGCTCTCGGAGGCGGCTTGACGTCCACTTGTCAAACACCTGTGGTCGTCTTGTGCGGCGGTTGACCGAAGAACCACCATAGATATTGTTGGCCTCGGAATACGAAATTCTTGTGTAATCTCTGACATAAAAACGAAATCCTGCGATCACGTCATCAACACCACGCTATAGTCGACCTACCGGTGGATCCTCAGTCGTCCATCACCGGCTGTGTTACGGATGGAAATGGGACTGAAGCAAACAGCACTCCGGTCCGGGACGTTGTCGACGTTTCGACCTTGTAACTGCTACCGCTCAGTCACGAAGCTTCTCAGTTGCCATCACGAGATGGAATGCACCCCAGTCCAGTCCTTCCCGGGCAGTGCCGGGAATCGAACCGGGGTCCGTGAGTTAGGGTACGTCGGGTTAACCATTTAGCTATGAGCTACGGGGGTAAACACGTTTACTGCACAACTGTATGTAATAGACAACTTAGGCATCGTGTCTAAAATCCTGCCAGACCCAGATTCTATCTGCTACTTTCGGTCGTTATTCACAGAATATCCTTACTGTTCTTTGGCCTTACAGCTATGCATCTCACCAGACTTTATTCTCAACGAACAAGTAGAGCTTCCAAGCAAATCACATCTTCACATATCTCATGAAATATTAAAAAAACTAATTATCCACATGATATAATAACAAATTAATATTCTATGGAAATTAGATGTAGCAGTCATACAACAGGTCAAGTGTCATTATTGTAATTAGTAAAAATCATATTGTAAACACAAGCAGTAACTGTCACTGTATAATTTGGAATAGCTTTCAAAATTTCATGTGTGTAACGTCATTGTACTTCCTAGATCTAAGTTCTCTGACAACAGTGTGGCTCAAAACAGTTCTAGTTGTCATTTTACAATTTGTAATAGTTTTTAGTAATTTCAGGTGCACTTCCTAAATCTAAGTTCTCCGACAAAAACGTGGATCAAAAAATTTCATAATTTGTGTTTTTTCGCAGTCTATAATAGCTTACATAGTCTCTATATGTGCAACACCCTTGCGCTTCCTGTGGCTAAGTTCTTTGACCATAACCTATATGTTTCTGTATGAGCAACATATTTACACCTGCTACGTCTAAGTTCTTTGACCATAGCCCACACGTTTGTATGTAAACACAGAGCATTTCACGAGTGCACATCGTAATAGTGAAATATGCAGCTGAACTTTGTAAAACTGAAATATGGACGTAAAAATTATAATAAGTGTGCAACTAAGTGGAAGAACTGTCACCACAGCATAACTACGTATAATAATGATGCTTCATCTTTATGTATGTACAGATACATTTTCGACATAAGCTGCCCTGCCACTTACAGTTGTTCAACTTTTATCTGTTTAGTCACCAGCAAATAATTATTTTTTTTTGTATTTATGCAGTGATCTCCAGCAATAGAAACATGTACATGAATGTATAAACACCTGAGGATGGGCGCAAGCTCGAAACCGGTAATGTGACAAATAAATAACCCTTAAGTTTCCTTTAATTTACGTCTATGGTCACAATGTTTTCTGTTTAACAAATTACCGGCTTCGGTCTTTAATGACCATCAGCAGATCTGTCTCATAAAAACAAAGTCCTAATGCACTGCAGCCATAGTGGCATAGTCAACTATGGCTGCAGTGCATTAGGACTTTGTTTTTATGAGACAGATCTGCTGATGGTCATTAAAGACCGAAACCGGTAACCTGTTAAACAGAAAATATTGTGACCATAGACGTAAATTAAAGGAAACTTATTACATATACGGGTCACTGTGTTTTATCGCGACGATGTCGCAGCTTGTGTAAATAACCTTTTATTGTCAATGGTAGCGGAAATTTTTCTAAACCCTGTTAAGGAACAGTCACAGAGTTCAACAACATCCACTATGCCTAAAAATCATTTCATATATTTCTTTGTGATCCAGCTATGTTTCAGAAATCTGGAAAGTCACTGTTCACCACAAGGAGTGACCATGACATTTATTTTATTTTATTACTATATTTTCTTTTCCTTTTTTTTTTTTTTTTTGAATGAATGGAGTCTCACACATCACGGTCAATAATACTAACAAATATTCTAAGCACACAACAAAATTAAGAAGAAATTGGTAACTGCACGTTTAGTTACTCTCATTTACACCTGCCAGTTTAGAAGATGAATATTACGGCTAGGAACGCTCGCGTGTTATTACTGACACATTCCAATCGTTTGTCGCCAGCGAACCGCGATAATTTAATTGGCGCCGCGCGGCCACGCCCCCTTTAATGGCAGACCCGTCCGCAACTGGAGCGCCGATGGGGAAGGCGTACGAGGTAGAGAGGGGTACGCCGAGCAGCAGCATTTAATCCGTGCTGGCGTGTTTGTGTTGCGAATGTGACAGGAGCCCAGCAATCCCCTTCAGATAAGCTGCGTCCCTCTCTCTTCTCTGTCCTTTGAAGACATTCTGCCTCCAGCAGTCGAAACGAAAACAACAGGAAACGCAGGAAGCCGTCGGCTGTTGTGCTGTTACCAGCTCAAATGGCTTTGTCGTTGTTTCTTTGAAAGATGCAAATTTTGCCCGTGGTAAATCCAACTGTGACCTTTTTATCGCGCATAGTTATGCAGTACAACCTGATTAACTGTTGATCCCAAATGCTAAAAAAATTGCAAAGTCACTTTCGATGCAAGAAGTAATCTGACAATATTGGAACGAAACTTTGAACGGATCGTGGAATTTCAGCAGTGTCGTGAATGGAAACTTTGAACTAAGTTATTCAACTGTTTAAACGACGTCCTTCTTTGTTTTCCTTTCTTCTGTTCAGAGTTACATCTTAATTACTGCGTTTTGGTGTCACTTGAAATGATTTCAAGACAAAATAAAACAAAGGACAGTAATTTGATATTAACTGCAATAAGATGGCAGAGATTGCATTAAAAGTCAAATATTTTAAGGAAAATTTCGGGTGTAAATGAAGTGTCAACTCTCAGGTAGTGTAATAATACTCCAATCACTGTGTTTATTGCGTGTGAGACTGGAGAGCAATGTATTTCATATTCCTATCTGATACTCCACAGTTTTATTTTCCTTAAATCGGTTGATAAAAACTTTATAGTACTACACATTCGTTTTCGCTTTCCAAACTTCTCTAGTGAAAGTTTACGCGACGTCTCTGAGGCGTCGTAGTGTTTTTACAATACATTCATTTTTGTAATTTTCACGTATCCATGTGATCTCTTCCTCTTAGTAGGTCCCATTTAACCATTTCACTGCCCATCACCTATACTGAAGTGCACTGCATGTGTTCTTGCGAACGTGTTTCCGGTCTGACATGGATACATGAAAAAGACTTGAAAATGGATGTAAGTGTAAGAAATACAGCTGCTTATCGTTTGAGTACAGGTCATCAGCAGTGACGGCGACTGACTTCCAGCATAAGAAAACGTCCTCACACTGTCAACTTCCCTGCCAAAGAGGGCGGAGGAATCAGGTCTCTTCCTCTAGGGGTGGGAAACTGTCCCTAAGAGGCCGATGAATCGGCAATGACCAACGGCATGAGAATGCAGAAGGCAGTGGAAACCACAAGGTATGGGGCCTGTAATTGGAAAAGTGTCATGATGATCTCTCCACAGGCAAAAGATTACTGACTAGTCCCCCATTCGCATCTCTGGGAGAGGAATTCCAATGGGTAGGTGATCATGAGAAAAAGACTGAATAATCAATGAAAGGATAGCGTTCTAGGAGGCGGGGTGTGGAATGTCAGAGGTTTGATCATGGTAGGGTAGCTTGAAAATCTGTAAAGGGAAACGCTAAAGTCAGCCTAGAAATTGTGGTCGTCAGTGAAGTGGAAAGAAGAGAAAGGGATCTGGTCAGATGAGTATGGGGTTATGTTAAAAGCAACAGAAAATGGTATGACGGGAGTAGGATTCATTAGAGTAGGAATACAGGGCAGAGAGAGAGAATTACTGTGAACAGTTCAGTGACAGGGTTGTTCTCTTCATAATCGACAGCAAACCAACGGCGACAACAGTTGTTCAGGTACATATGACGAATTCGCAAGCAGAAGAGGAAGAGATAGAAAAAGTATACAAGGATATCGAAAGGGTAATTCAGGACGTAGAGGTAGGTGAAAATCTAATAGTCATGGGGAAAAGGAATGCGGTTGAGGGAAGGAGTGGAAGAACGCCGTAATGGAGAATGTGGGCTTGGTACAAGGCATGACAGAAAGACTAATTGAGTTCTGCATAAATTTCATCTAGTAGCAGCGAGTATTATGTTCAAGAATCACAAGAGGAGGGGATACACTTGTAAATGGCTGGGAGGTACGGGGAGATTCCAGTTAGATTAAATCTAGGTAAGACAGATTCCGAAATGAGACACTGGATTATAAGACGCACCCAGGAGCATATAAAGATTCAGAACACATTTTATTAATGTTGAAGAGTACTCTGAAGTTTATGAGAGTAGTTATGAAGAATTATTAAACAAAAATATGGGTTACGGAAGTAAGGAAAAACCGAAATGTTGAGGGGAATTCAGGAATTCAGATATACAGGACACCTAGGAAAGAAATAAACAGGATGTGCAGAGAAGCTAAGCTGAAATGGCTACATGAAAAATGTGAAGAGATATGAAAGAAATGTTTGCCGGAAGGGATGAGTCAGCATGAAAAGGCACAACAGCTTTCCGTGAAATTAAAATCAAGGGCGGTAACATTAATAGAGCAACGAATTTCCAATGTTAAATGCAGAGGGGAGAGCAGACAGGCGGAAAGAGTACATTGAGGATTGAAAAGGGTTTAGGACAGGGACTCAGTCTTTCGCCCCTGTTGTTAAATCTGTACGCGGAAGAAAAAATGAAGGAAGCAAAAGTGAGGGAGTAGACATCATTCCATCAGAACTACTGATAGCCTTGGGAGAGCCAGCCCTAACAAAACTACCATCTGGTGGGCAAGATGTATGAGACAGGCCAAACACCCTCAGATTTCAAGAAGGATACAATAATTCCAATCCCAAAGAAAGCGGGTGTTGACAGATGTGAAAATTACCGAACTAGAAGCCGACCTCGGGGAAGATCAGTTTGGATTCCGCAGAAATGTTGGAACACGCGAGGCTATTCTGACCTTACGACTTATCTTAGAAGATACATTAAGGAAATGCAAACTACGTTTCTAGCATTTGTAGACTTAGAGAAAGATTTTGATAATGTTGACTGGAATACTATCTTTCAAATTCTGAAGGTGCGTAGTACAGGGAGCAAAAGGCTATTTCCAATTTGTACAGAAACCAGGTGGCAGTTAGAAAAGTCGAGGGACATGAAACGGAAGCAGTGGTTGTGAAGGGAGTGAGACAGGGTTGTAGCCTATTCCCTATGTTATTCAATCTGTATACTGACCAAGCACTAAGGGAAACAAAAGAAAAATTCGAAGGAGGAATTGAAATCTATGGAGAAGAAATAAAAACATTGAGGTTCACCGATGACATTGTAATTCTGTCAGACAGCAAAGGACTTGGAAGAGCAGTTGAACGGAATGGACAGTGTCCTGAAAGGAGGATATAAGATGAGCATCAACAAAAGCAAAATGAGGATAATGGAATGTAGTCAAATTAAGTCGTGTGATGCTGAGGGAATTAGATTGGGAAATGACACACTTAAAGCAGTAAATGAGTTTTGCTATTTGGGGAGCAAAATAACAGATGATGGTCCAAGAATAGAGGATATATAATTTAGACTGGCAATGGCAAGGAAAGCGTTTCTGAAGAAGAGAAATTTGTCAACACCGAGTACAGATTTAAATTTCAGGAAGTCGTTTCAATGTATTTGTGTGGAGTGTAGCCATGTATGGAAGTGAAACATGGAAGATAAACAGTTTAGACAAGAAGAGAATAAAAGCTTTAGAAATATGGTGCTACAGAAGAATGCTGAAGAGTAGATGGGTAGATCACATAACTAATGAGGAGGTTTTGAACAGAACTGGAGAGAAGAACAATTTGTGGCACAACGTGGTTAGAAGAAGGGATCGGTCGGTAGGTCATATTCTGAGGCATCAAGGGATCACAAATTTGGCATTGGAGGGCAGCGTGGAGTGTAAAAATCGTAGAAGGAGACCAAGAGATGAATAGACTAAACATATTCAGAAGGTTGTAGGTTGCAGTAAGTATTTGCAGATGAAGAAGCTTGCACGGGATAGAGTAGCATGGAGAGCTACAACAAACCAGTCTCTGGACTGAAGACCACAAGAACAACAGACCACTGGAGACGACTCGCATGATCAGACGAAACATGTTTGGTACGCACAAATAAAACATTCCGTTGCAAAAGGCAGACTTCCTTCTTAACTATATGATGAAGCATCAATGAAGCTGTAAAATTAGCAATAATAATGTGTGTTTATCTACAGTCCTCTTCAAGTATTCACACATTTTACATCTTTAATTCTTTATTCGGTAATGAAATAGATAGTAAATAATCCATCACTATTTGAGAAGAACAGTGATGTCCAAACTTAAGACCCATTAATAAGCCGTGAGTGGCTCAGAAAGTATATCCATACGAACTGACAAAAATTTTCAATGACAGGTAGCACAGCAAGTTCTAAATCTAACCTAAAATACTTTTTCTGGTCAACTCCTTCGTTTAGCGGCTTGTATGACAAATTTCTTTGTGGAAGTACGTGTTCCATGTGGAAGTCAGCTGATGTTAGTGAAATGTCAGATCTAAAATGCGAAGCGTGTCTTTTCAACGGATCGCAGACTTGACCGTCACGGCCAGTGTCCAGTACAAAAGCTGCTAGCAGGGCACGTCAGGGCAAGCTGGTCTTCCTAGAATACAGGACGCCGATACATCACCGCGGCGTGACGTCGCACGCCTTGTGGAGGAGCGCCTACTCGCCTACTCCCCCCCGCTACTCGGCGGACGGCTATTTCGAACGCTACTCACAGCATCGGGGCTGCCCAGGCGGCGGGCACTGATCGATAGAGCCAAAATTTTTCACGTGACGTAAATTTCTAAAGAAAGCCCCGCGCTGGGTTTAATCTCCACGGCACACCGGCGCTCCTGCAAGGTCGCCGCTGAAATACATCCTCCGACGACAAGAAACGAGAGAAGTGCGATGGCGTCAGGCTCTTCGACGAACGAGCCGCGGCTCATTAGTGAGTCCTCAGTAGCCGGGAGCAACCAAATTGTCCAAGAAGACGAGCTGTAATTATTCAGCGAATATCTGCGGAAACCTGTTTTGAGAAATTCTAAAAAGAAATCATTTAAAATTTTGACTACCGGCCACGTAAACCCTGTCTTTTCTTAGAAAGCCGCACTTTCCAAAAACACCACAATTAAATTCGCTTTCACACTAACAACAATTTAAGAACAAAACTACACTTCGCAACCACCAGAAATTCCCACTACTCAGAACCATTAATTTGCAAAATCACGTGCGTTAACTGCAATAACTTCTACGTCGGAGCCGGCCGCTGTGGCCGAGGGGTTCTAGGCGCTTCAGTGCGGAACAACGCTGCTGCTACGGTCGCAGGCTCGAATCCTGTCTCGGGCATGGTTGTTTGTGATGTCCTTAGGTTAGTTAGGCTTAAGTAGTTCAAAGTTCTAGGGAACTGATGACCTAAGATCTTAAGTCCCGTAGTGCTTAGAGCCATTTGAACAATTTTCTTCTACGTCGGTCAGGCAAGTAATTTCATCACACGATTCCGTGAACACGTAAGGATCAATGAAAACTTCCAATCAAGTTTCTATCTCCATCTAAAAAACAAAAACCACTCAGCACAAAACTTCGAAACTTCTCTAACAATATTACGTTAAATACAACAAAAGGATTAAAAATGAATATTTCGGGAGAACATGACATATATATTGATACAAAAAGTTTCTTAAGTAAATTCTTAATCACCACAGCGATTTCCAGCGCAAATATTATTTACATAAGTTTATTGACATAACAGATAAAGTTGAGAGTGTAAGAGCTGATACACCTGCCAGGGATGCCTAAAGATATAGTCACCTCTGACCAAAGTCCGTTCTTACATAAATGTAAAGCATCTGTGGTGTCAACTGTCTTAAATTACGCTAACTAATTTACAATTTTAAACTAAAATGTCACACCCTGTTGTATGAAACCTAGCAGCAGAAAATTAACGTGAAACCGAAATTTCATGAATTTCTCATGAAATGTAGCAAGAACAGCCACACCAGTTATTATTTACACGTCACAACAGCGTTGACATAAGTTGAGAACCAAAGAGAGGATACACATACTTTTGATACCCAAAGATATTATCACCTCTCATCATAATCTGTTACTGCGTGAATACACAAGAGCAATGATGTAAACTGTCAGAAAATAACAGGAAATATTTACAGTATCACATCAGGATATTACACCACACTGTATAAAAAAGAAGCACATAATCGACGTGAAACAGATATTTTAGATTATAACGAGAACATTTACCAGTTACAGTCAAACCAGATGTTATATGTACTCAGGACAATGTAGACGTAAGTCTCCTATTACTTACATAATTCAAAATATGAATATTATTTACAACTTTGTTTGTGTAATTCGAGATAATGAAAATTATGACTACAATTTCAGTTATACCTCAATAATTCAAGAAATAGAAAAAAAAATTAAGTCTAAAATTCGTCTGGAGTTATAGTACATTGTAATCTCAAACTTTGCATACGCACGTAATTGAAAATGGATATCTTCCAAAACAGCTGTCGTAATAACTAATAAATGTTTTAAGGAGTGATACTGGAACCTTGCTTACAATGGTTTTTCAGTATTTATTATTAAAATTAGCCAACATTTAACTGCGAAACTACTTCTTGTGGCTTGTACATTTCAGCATCCTTGAATGTATAGTTTTTTTGCCTTATATTTTTAATGAGTGTAAAATATTGCGAACAATGGAAAAGTTTACCAGTGCCAAAATATTTTTTATTTACCATTATATTACACCATTTTACTTCCAATAATCGAAAATGTGTAACCAAAGACGACAGTTATAATTTGTTATACAGTTTTATCCACTTAATATAATATTTTTGCGTGATACACTTTGAAACAAGGCCCTGCACTCAGCAGTTATACCTTTTGGTACGCACATCAGCACCGTGTACCGGTTCTATAGGTCACAAAGAAGTTAATGGTCTGTAGATGGTCATGTTTGATTGAAACCGGATACCAGAATAAATAAATATCACTTGCGATCTAGTCTGCTTTTGTTATACAGTTCTTCGAGCGCTGTCGCTCCAATATCACTTCAGAGTTTATTATTTACTTTCACTGAAGATAGCAATGCCATTAGCGAATCTTATTACTGATATCCTTGTACCCTTCATTTCAGTTCCACTTTTGAACCATTATTGTTCGTGCGATGGATATATTGAAAAGTAGGCTGAAAGATTACTTCGTTCCCTTACGTTTTCTAATAGCGGCACTTCATTCTTCGTCTTCCATTGTTATTTTTCCCTCTTTGGTCTTCTATATACTGTTTTAACCGTGTAGGTTCCAACCATATTTGAGAATTTGTGACTTTTGCATTGCCTCTTGTTATGAAACCCTTTCTCTAGATTGACAAATCCTATGACGCTGTCTTGATTTATACTACTAAGCATAACGTCCGAACTGCCTCTCAGCTGCCTTTACCCTTTGTAAAGCCAAATTGATCATCTGACTTAATCTCAAATTTCGTGATGCCGTACGTAGTCCATATCGCCTTTTCACTCAGAAAATAATACCGCATTACCTTTGGGATATACTGGTAATGTAAAAGTCACTTATTTTTGAAACAGATATTACGAGAAATGAGCACCTCTTTTCAAGACATGTTTATCGAGTTCCTACTTTGTTACGGAAGAAACCTCAAAAAAAAAAAAAAAAATTGTTCAAATGGCTCTGAGCACTACGGGACTCAACTTCTGAGGTCATTAGTCCCCTAGAACTTAGAACTAGTTAAACCTAACTAACCTAAGGACATCACAAACGTCCATGCGCGAGGCAGGATTCGAACCTGCGACCATAGCGGTCTTCCGGTTCCAGACTGCAGCGCCTTTAACCGCACGGCCACTTCGGCCGGCCAAGAAACCTCAACTTAGAACTTTGTACCAAGACCAAGTCTTACTTTGATGATTTTGTTTTTGTTCTATACATCGAATAAAATTACATAAATCAACAATTCGTATGGATTGTTTGAAAGTATTTATTCTTCTGCACGTTAAGTAGAGTCTTCGTCAAATATTTATTGCAACGTACATATTAATTAGTTCTTGCGCTTTGTGTGGAACCATCTTGAAAGGGTCCTGTAGCCACCTTTTATTAGTTCGGTAGCCCATTTTCATTACCATTTCTCCTTCTTTTCCTCGTTTCTCTATTCTCTTTACTCTCATAGTAGTGTGATAGAATGAATGTGGTTGTGTGTCACGTTGCTAGACGGTGGCGTAGTCTGCTGCAGAAAGTCTGCGATAGTTGTACAGATTCAGCAGGAGTTGTACAGAATAGCCAACTCTCGTAGTGGTCAAGTCGGCAAAGAGGTTTCCGCTACTTGTGAGAAATCCACCTGCGTTAGGTTGGTGGCGGAAATGGCATCTTTGGGTTTTCCGGTCCACGCGGAGCGTGGAAGAGGCTGGAGAAGCGGAAGGCAGTCTGCCACCGGTACGGGAAGCGTCCACAGCTGTGCTCCAGTCGAAGAAGGGTAAGTTAGACTGACCGCGTGGCGCGTTCTTACTTGGCGAGGGGAGAGCTGTTAGCTTTTGGTCTCGCTTTTCAAATCTGGAAGATTTCTTTGCCTTGTCGCAGCAAGGAATGCAAAACTTTGGCAGATTTTTCTTGCAGCAAATTTCTGTAGCAGACTTGGATCCGCCGGAAGAGCGCCACACAAAGGTGACGATAAGAAGTGAGCACTCGCTTCTGTATGAATGTCTGTTTGCCTTCAGCTGTGCCTGCATAAGCTTTCACCTTTCTAAATATTTAGAGCTTTGCCTTCTCGTAAATTTTCCTTGATTTATGTGTCTTTCGTCCGTGGGGAGCCAACTACGTGGTAGAACTTTATAGTTGTTGGGCTACCGGCATCACAAACTGTCCGATCGCATGTTTGTTTTAGATAATGTTAACATGATTGTGTGATGTGATATTGTTGCAACTTGCCCACGATACCTCACGAATAGTTACAATCGGAGCTGAAACAACTTTTTCACGGAAAGCATTACGTACATAAATCGCAGAACTCCGTTTGAAGAAAGAACACAATCTAGTTGAAATACTATTAAGAGTAATTCTAACCCATGACATGAAATTCCTAATCTAAAATGTATTGTGTTTAGCTTTCGAAGTACCTTTGAAACTCTAAGGTTCAAGTTTTCCAATACTGCTGATTACCTACCGAAAATAAAACTCTGAGAATGTGGCATACTGCTTTGTACATTGTTTAAGGAAGAGTATCCCAAATGCAAAGTAGATTAATTTCAAGTGCACACGTACTGAGTGCAACATTCTTTGTTCACTGAGAACACTTTATCTCTGGATGTAGATGAATAGGAGAGTAATAGCCATCACAGTGTTTACAAAAGACAAGACAAATAGTTTAGATTGTCTTTTCTGCGTACATCGGTTCCTTCTGAATGCACAGATTGCCTCTAAACGTGACACAGTTTCTTGAAAAAGTACTGTGACAACTAATGTCCGTGTTACACACTAAGACATTCACGCAGGCGCTGATAACTGTGTATCTCGCTGTGGCGTGGCGTGGATGTTCGTACTTTCCTGCATCTGGTGATGCTGGTTTCACTGTTTCACGCCATGCGGCGGTGGCCGGGTTCAAACGCCTGATTCCAGCGTTCCCAGATTTTTCCACACGGTGTACCACTTGACTTTTCGAAATCTGGACATAGCCTCTTCATTCTTTAACGTACTCTGTGGTGAGGAGGATGGCAGGGGGAGGGGAAGGGGGGGGGGAAGGAGAAGGGGAACGGAGATGCGGTGCGGAAGTGCCTAAGTTTGAAGCGGCGATTCCCGCATTGGTGAGGATCGGAACGGGGGTGGATGATTATCGCCGTCTTACTCACTGCTGGCAAAACATATACTGTTAATGCGTCTTGCCGACCAACTACTGTGTATGAAAGGACTGTGACACACACAAGTAATATAGTTGCATAGAAGCACTTTGTCGCACAGTCGTTCATGTTCACACGTGGTGTTTGTTTTTAACAAATAATATGGAATTGAATTAAGCCGGTTCTGTTGCAAATAACCGTAAGTAAGACAGATAAGACATCTATATAAATAAACATATAAATTTCTGTGATTTGAGACTTTCTCGGCGTATTCCATTCGTGAAATCTTCTCGGTTGAAGATGATGGGTACGAAACCCTTCGAAACGTTGCGAGAAGACGACGCCTTTACTCGCCTGATCACCCGAGAAGATTTCACGAATATAAATTTCTGTTTGATCAAAATCGTTTATGTCTGAAAGCTCTTGACCAATTGGTTTGAATGTTTGACAAAATGTTACATTCTGGTATAGGCATATTTTTAGGTACCTATTTCCGTAGTTTTATATATAGAGATATTTTGTAGCAAGGTTTCCCTATTATTAAATTTATAGAAAATTAAATATTGAATATATTAATTAGTCGGTATACGAGTATAAAACACACGCAAATTACAGTGCAACATTGTACAGAAATTTCAAAGCATCCGGTCAGAGACATTCAGAGATTTGTGATCAAGAACATATAAAGTTTCTGCATGTACATACAAGTATGAATGTTCTTTCCTTCAAAATCTCAAATATCCGAAAGTTCTCAATGGATTGCTCTGAAATTTTGACGCAGCATTGCGTTAGAATATTCACAAGATTATACCTACTGGATTGCCATCTAGTATACGTGTTATTTATATATTTAATAAAAGGGTGAACGCTATAAAATATAATGTAACGTTTTAGTCCTAAACAAACTGTGACAAGAGCCTGAACAACAGGTGTAGACATACAAGAGCGTGTATAACAACTTTGAAATACTGCATTGATAATGGCTAGTTACTAGGTGAAATCAGCACCTGCTCTAACAAAGCTAGAATGGAAATGTAGACTGACTGCTACTCTTTACCATTTTAAAAGCTGTATCACAGACGTGGAGCGCATCTCACTCACCTAATCAAAGGTAATTTTATAGAA
Organism: Schistocerca nitens; assembly: GCF_023898315.1. Lineage (NCBI taxonomy): Eukaryota > Metazoa > Arthropoda > Insecta > Orthoptera > Acrididae > Schistocerca > Schistocerca nitens. The sequence continues at coordinate 954,077,920 of NC_064617.1, forward strand.
ATGTAAACGTCGATTTGTGCAAAATCGTTAAGTTCTTGATATATTATTTTTAAATTCCGGCACAACTTTCGATTCTGATATGAGTAGGTTTATAGGTACATAATTATTTAATATATGTATATTTCAAAAGAATATATATATATATATATATATATATATATATATATATATATATATATATATATATATATATATAAATGATGTATATGTAATAAACAAAGGGAAAATATTGTTACCAAAAATCGCGAAATGCATCTTTACGATTTACTTCAAATTTTTACACCTTATTGTAATAAACGTTTAGACACTTACAGAATAAATATTTCAATACATAAATATAGGTAATATACAACAGTGAATCGTTGCTAGCAAACAGGAAAGTTGTATTTATGGCTTATTTGTTTATGATTAGAATACTATTACAGAATTTGAATTTACAATAACAATAAACAAGGCTCAAGGTCAACAAGAGAGGGGTATGTGCAGTTGGAGAAAGCGGTGTGAGGAAATGGACATAGAAAATGAAAAGGAGGAGATGGAATGACAGGGGAGCAGGAAAAGGAGAGTGGGGATGGAGGACAGAGAAAGGGAAGAGGAGATGACGGACTGAGAAAGGGGGAGAGAGGAGGCAGTAGCAGATGGAGAAAGATAATGGGAAGTAGAAGATGGAGAGAGAGAAGGAAGAGAGGGTCACGGACAAGCTGAAGCAAAGAGGAGCTGGAGATGGACAGAGTCAGGAGTCAGAAGGAAATCAAGATATACATCCAATTCTTATACATACTAGAAATGAACAAGTATGATTTCTGTTTTCTTTCTTTTTCTTTTAATATTGCTATTTTAAAATGTTTATTAAACTTTTACATCACAAATAACATGCTCTATTTGTGCAAGAGAGTAATAAACTGAACATGGAGTATAGTGAATTAATGTTCAAAATTCAAAAAAGAATTCAGAATCAAATCAGACTTTCACGGTAAATCAGACTTAAAAATCAGTAATTAGCCAGTTTTCAAATTTTGATTCTGACGAATATGTACAGGTTCCAACTGGAAATATGTCGCTATTTATCGTTAGTCATAGCATTAAAATCTGTATCGACCGAGCTCAAATTTCAAGTCTGCAATTCTACGTCAGTTGGTATATTTATTTTTAATGTGCAACTCAGAAAACCGATCTGTGCACAAGTAAGTGTTAAGATACAGCACCAAGAATTTGATTTATTCTGTGAAAAGAGAAGGATATTCCGTTTTTATTATGATCCAAAAAGGGAGCGAGTTTGCTTTCAGAAACCACCCTCCATTGAACCGTCTCTAGTAGTGTTGATGAAAGTATCTTTCGTGATTACTTCTTCCGCTACCTTACCTAAAAATGGATTTTTATCCAGTTACATTGTGTGTTATCTACGGAAATGTACTTTCCGAAACTTTTTCGAAGGACCTCTAAATGTGTAATAATGTTTCGAACTAAACCATCCATAGCGGCTAGTTCATTGTCTTCAAAAAATATGACAGATTTCAGTTCACACTCACTTTTGATATGGTGTCATGCTGCTTAATGTTCATTGGGAAGGTGATATTTATTACTTGGTTGCTACATTTGATGCGATGTGACTGCATTCATATGATGATATGGTTGGCAGTAGTTAACGCTTTCGCCAACAGCCATGCCACAGTGGTAACACCGGCTCCCGTTAGATCACCGAATCTTAAGGGCTGTCGGGCTGGGCTGACACTTGGATCAGTAACCATACGGTCTGCCGAATGCTGTTGGCAAATGAGGTGTCCTTCTGAGGCAAACTGAGGAGCTACTTGATTGAGAAGCAGCGGCTCCGGTCTCGGAAACCGACATACGGCCATGAAAATGTCTGCCGACAACCAAGTCCCCCGGTCTCATTGTGCAGACACAGGCGGTGGTGCCGATCGGTCGGTGGCCATGTCCAAGTAGTCTGACTAGTGCCGAGGAGTTACTACAGCTTTGAGCTGCGCATTGTATGATCTGATGGCTGGCAATAAAGCAGAGTATGGGCCCGTGTTGGGTAGTAAGCGGATGAGATGGCTGAGAGTTTTTCGGAATTCCGTGGGACAGGCCAGTGGGGCCCATTTGTGCAGACTCTGTTACAAAACATATCTGTGAAGGCACGAGGCCTTTAGAGAGTTTATGGCCATTCTTTAGAAAGTTTGAAATGGACACAACAGGGGAGAGAGCGATCTATTTATGGAGGGTTGCGGTTCCATCCAAGTCATGCTTTCAGCAGCGACATGGCATAAACGAGAGGGAAAAAGGGCACAAAGCTGAATTTTTTTCCTTTTCTCCCAATTAATTTTTAAAGTCTCTGGTTGGTCAAATCTGCGACCTCCAAGCTTCCAATACCGAGCTCTAGATCGTGGTTGGCTTGTGATGAAGGGGGTGTGATCTAAGCATGCAAATGTGCTATGCCACCAAACCGCAGAGGAAAGATGTGGAGAATAGAGAAGGTCGCTCTTGTACTGGCACTTTGCTAGTAAAGAATGGCAAGTATTTATCTAGAAGGTTGAGACTTGTGTCCTTTGCTAGTGTGCCACTTACGAGGGAACCTCGCCATCGCACCCCCCTCAGATTTAGTTATAAGTTGGCACAGTGGATAGGCCTTGAAAAACTGAAGACAGATCAACTGAGAAAACAGGAAGATCTTGTATGGAACTATGAAAAAAATAAGCAAAATATACAATCTGAGTAGTCCATGCTCAAGATAGGCAACATCAAGCATAACATCAGCTCAGGAGCACCGTGGTCTCGTGGTTAGCGTGAGCAGCTGTGGACCGAGAGGCCTTGGTTCAAGTCTTCCCTCGAGTGAAAAGTTTACTCTCTTTATTTTCGCAAAGTTATGATCTGTCCTTTCGTTCATTGACGTCTCTGTTCACTGTAATAAGTTTAGTGTCTGTGTTTTGCGACCGCACCGCAAAACTGTGCGATTAGTAGAAGAAAGGACGTGCCTCCTCAATGCGAAACGAAAACATTTGATCGCAAGGTCACAGGTCAACCGATTCGTCCACAGGAAAACACGTCTGACATATTCTATACGACATTGGTGACGGCATGTGCGTCACATTACAGGAATATGTTGTCGACCGACCTAACTTGTACACTTGGCGAATGGATAAAAAGATTGTTCTACCTTGCCCGATTTAGGTTTTCTTGTGGATGTGATAATCACTTCCAAAATAGTGATGAAATCATAAGAGTTTGTCACATAAACTGCAACAAATGAATGCAACAGTTTCACAGTCGCACAGTTTTCCCTGTGCTCTGTCAGAACATATGTTTTTAACATTTTCAAATTTTTCCGTATGTAGACCGTCAAATCCTGCATATGTCCAAGCAAATCTGAACATGTCCTGGAATTTTGGAGAGCGAAGTTGATTGTGTGTCCCCATACTACGGTACAGTTACCTCGCATCGGACGGGTGGTCGGACAGATAATAACTGACTGAAAATAAAAAATTAAACTTTTTACTCGAGGGAAGACTTGAACCAAGGACCTCTCACGCCGCAGCTGCTCACGCTAACCACGGTACCACGGCGCTCCTAACCTCACACTCTCCTTGATGTTGCCTATCTTGCGCATGGACTACTCAGCTTGTATATTTTGCTTATTTTTTTCATAGTTCCATACAACTTCTACCTGTTTTCTCGATTGATCTATGTTCAGTTTTCCAAGGCCTATCCACTGTGCCAGCATATAACTAAATCTGAGGGGGATGCGAAGGGGAGGTTCCCTTGTTAGAGCCTGTGCCAGTCATCATCTGAACAGTCAGAGGTACTGCATCTTGCATCATGCGCACAACGAGTTATGTGTGGGTTTACTTATTTGTTTTGAGTCAGCCATCTAATATTTTGACATATTCCGTCACGTACAGTCGTGTCACAGAGTCAAACTGGTATCCACTGGGGTTTCACAGGCTCATAGGGAAGTATCTGCATTCCGAATCAGCCAAACGCAAGACTGTGTACTGGCATATTTCCGGGCGCGCCGTTAATAACAGATTGCCACTGTCCATGACTGCTCTCAGCGAGCGTGTCGTGTTGTGCCGCCCTCATTTGGAGAAGGGTAAAGTATTCGCTGCTACAGCGTACGGCTCTAATATATGACTCTCGGCACCCTGTTCTTACGAACCACATTTTTCTTTGTGCAATAGTAGAGTACTCGTATATCGTAGACACTTGATAGTAGCTTAGTTTTTGGCCATACCATAGATTCACATTTATGAAGTCAGATAAAGCGATTAGTTCTGGTTAGCGTGGTGCGTTGATCCCAAGCTGATCACTTTGTTAACCATAGACCGCATGTTATGAAAAGCGATTCTCAGATAAAATGTTTGTGTGGCGTTTCTTCAGCCACCATTTGTCATGTGATATTAAGAAATAATAAATGAATTCTTACTTAGACCACAACTCTTCCCAGTGTTCTGGTTTACATTATTTTTGTCATTTCATTAACGGCATGGTTGAAACTGATAGAACCAGGAAGCTTGCAAATAATGTAAGTGTATCGAATTCGAAAAAGGTATTTTTCATTACTTGTGAACTTATTCTTCATACCATGGTTTTTGTCACCGAAAAACATGTAAACCTCGAACCTCAGTTCAAATATTCGATTAAAGGCATTGCCATGAGAGAGCCATCTAACTTCAGTATGAAGAAGCAAACTTTGATATTTACCTCCTACAGCTTGAGACAATAGCTTTAATCGCCGTAAGTTTAGAGCCTTTCCCTTTTGCAGCGTCTTTCAAAACAGTGTGAGGAGTTCCGGGTGTATCCTTAGACGCCCATGCTTTCCTGTGTATTACACAACGTGTGATTCGTCAACGAGGTGCTTTTACCTATATTCGTACCACCTGAAATGCGCATGTTTACAACCAGTTTTAGGCATACTAACTTCGGGAACCTCTTCTGTAGGCTACTATTTTAACCCTTTTCCTCAGGGAACTGCTTTACCTTATTATTTGAAATTTTTAACCATTACTGTTGTTGTTGTTTTAGGTTCTTATGAAGTGGAGAATCATGAAACCAGAGTTTTGTTGCAGTAATTACGTCTTTTGTTTGAAGCTGACAAACAACATTTAATTCAATACAATCTCCATTCCTATTTATGTATTTGTCCCATCTCTCCGGCAGGCTGTGACTGTCACGCCAAAAAAAATTCTTTTGAAGTGAACCAGTCAGTGAGCCATTTTCGTACATTTTCATAATAATTGAAGCGTTGTGCTGAGAGAGGGTGTCCCAGTGATGCAAATAAATGATAATCGGAAGCAGCCAAATCTGGAGAATACGTCGCATAGCCTAGTATTTACCAGCTGAACGCCTAGATAGTTTCCCTGATCCGTTTAGTTGTGTTTGATGAGGTGTTATGATGGAGCAATGAGACTTTTTGTTGCCTTTATCCACATTCCGATCGTTTTTCGCGTAATGCTCTACTTAAATCGATCATTTACTATTCGTAGTGATTATTGTTAACCGTTTCACCAGGTTTTAGCAGCTCACAATATATGACACCCTTCTGATCCCACCAACCACAGAGCATTGTCTTCTTTCCAAAGCAATTTGGTCTTACAATGGATGTCGATGGTTTGTATGGATTCACCCCTGATTCAGTACGCTTAAGATTCTCAAAATATAGCCATTTATCACCACATGTCACTACTCGGTGGAGAAACGCCTTTATTTTGTATCTGGAGAGCAGCATTTGACAACTGGGTTTTCGATTTGCTTGCTGACTTTGATGCAGTTCAAGCTCAACCGATTTTCCCACTTTCTGCACCTTTCCCATAGCTTTCAACCGAAGAGAAACGGATTTCTGCGTCACATGCAATTGTTCCGCGAGTTTCTGTTGAGTCTGAGTATCATCTTCATCCAATAAGGCCTGCAATTCGTTGTCTTCGATTTATTTCGCGCTCATCGTTTCTCACGTCTAAGGCACCACATTCGAATTTTTTGAACCATTCGAACATCTTCGTCGAAAGCTTCGTCAGGCATTCGATGCCATTCTGCAACCGTTTTCTTCAAATGATAACAGAAAACCAATGTTGCCCGCAAAACGTAGTTCGCAGGTACATAACTCTACATGTTTACGGGTTTGAAACAGATACCAGTGGATACATCTTAGTTTGTGTTGACATTCGTCGTCAGCCGCTACAGGAGGCAGATGGTGCTACAGATGCGGTCTCACGGCCCCGAAACTGACGGCTAGCGCAATCTATAGGGAAATTCCGGTTTAATACATCTATAACTCGTATATTAACATTTATTTGTCAAATCCAATCTATTAAAAGAACGGGGTATGACCTAAATAATGTTACACTAAATTAATCACAAACTATGTGACATCAAACTTGTTCAGAAAGCTCTCTCGTTGGAAGGTCACACAAACTTGTAATCACAGCTGTCCGTTGAGCCTGGCCGATAGGCAACAAACCATACGTTTGTGTGCTGCTGGCACCAAAAACTGAGAAAGTCGAGCTTGAGCCAACGTTGGTACACGCCGGCGTAAACGTGTTGATGAACCAATGGATGGCATTACCAGTATATGCGAGTTTTTGACTTTAATGAAGTCTAATTTGTACGACTCTCCTTTCATTCATTTAAAGGGTCTTCGGTAGTCACTGGAACAATTGTGGGTTTCCTTACAAATAGGTTTAAAAATATTATTAAGTATTCTCAAGTTCGAAGTTTATTTTTCCATTGACGTTCACTTGCTTCCTATGTTATTGCAGTATGTTCTTTTACACGAACGCGATCGATTTTTAGCACAATGCACTGCACTGACACACACTATTTTCTCTTCTGATCGTGCGGACTGCAATTACCTTCTGCTTTGTTTCAGTGGCTATGACAGCGGGCGCACGAGTGTGCGTTCGTGTGTTCGTGTGTGTGTGGGTGTGTGTGTGTGTGTGTGTGTGTGTGTGTGTGTGTGTGTGTACTTGCGCGCGCCAGTTATTATGTGAAGTCTGTTTATTATGGTAGTGGGATGGGTTTCGTTGGTGGGCATGTTGTCTGGTTTATCTGATAACGTTGCTAGACGAGGGTTATAAATAACTACCAGATGTTTTACGAACTTCAATAACGTTTGCTTGCTAATGTTTCTTTGATTATTTAGTCTATATTTTTATTATGTAATTTCCTTTCGAATTTGGAGATTTTCTCGTAGTGTTAGGAAACGCTTTTTGTTAGAGAATCTGGCGCTACAGTCTGGAACCGCGCGACCGCTACGGTCGCAGGTTCGAATCCTGCCTCGGGCATGGATGTGTGTGTTGTCCTTAGGTTAGTTAGTTTTAAGTAGTTCTAAGTTCTAGGGGACTTATGACCTCAGCAGTTGAGTCCCATAGTGCTCAGAGCCATTTGAACCATTTTTGTTAGAGAATCTGTTTATTTTCGTGATTTTCTGTTGTGGTAGGGTATTGATTTCTTCTTGGAGGCGATCTGCGAATGGCTGGTGCCACATATCTATTCTCTTTTTACGCAATTTGTATCTTATTTCAAATGTTCTGTGAGTCTGTTCTAAGTACACAGCTAAGCAGCCGCTGAAGTGAAGTAGGTAAATGCCAGATATTTTGTATTGTGTCATCTTTTAAACATGTCTGGGTGAAATTACTACCTTGTTAGGCTAGTGTTACTACTTTATGGGAATTCGCTAGTTCTCGGCGAATTGCATTGATGAAATCTTATCGGTTGATCAGCCGAGACGCTGAGTTGTGTTATCGCAACGTTTCGACGAGTTTGCTACTTGTCATCTTCGAAGATGACGAATAGGACAGGCGTAAAAACGTTGTGACTACACACACTAACCCACGACTCGGCTGATAACTGAAAAATCTTCTTCCTTTCTCCATGCGTTAAGGTCTGTTTCCTTCATGCATTTAAGTCTATTTTGTGGTTGTCAGCCCGTCTTTCCCCTGGACGGCTTATACCAGTCAGTCTTCCGTTTATCCATCCTTTCTATGTGTTAGTTCCAATCATGTTTCCTCTTACGTACCCGCTTATTAATGGACAACAATTTACAATCTTTCCTAATGCTTCACTTCTCTATCTCTCAGTGTTTGCTCTGCAGTCGTCTGAAGAATTTTCGTTTCGAAAAGTCTTATAGTTTTTGATGTTTCAGTTCATTATTGTTTTGTATTTGCCATATTTGGTCTCACTATTGTTTTGTACATTCTTGCCTTTACAACTTTTCCTAGATGTTTTTTTTTCCAAAGTTGTATCGTTTTAACACCCTGCCACTTGTTCTCTGGCCCTGTATTCGGCATTTCCACAAATGGACATTTTAGTACCAGCATATTTAAATTTCATTACCATGGAATAATTCCTCCGTCTATTTCAAGTTTAGGTTTACCACTTCAAGGGAATCCTATAGAAAGCGTCCTGCAAATTTATAAATCGTGGATTAGATTGTCTGTCGTATTCAATGAGCTTCTCTTAAACTATATTGCTTCCCCGCAAGGGATGTAATGTTATTTATTTTCTTTCCTTTTTTTTATGATTTTAGGAGTCGAACTGAAGAGATTAATTCCTGTAACTGGAAGGGTCTTCCTTTTCTTCTTTCACGTGCATAAGAAAAGTCACTTTATTTCTCCATTCATTTTGAATTTTATTAAGTTTAATTTTTACCTTTAAACAACGACTTTAGACATTTATACCATGATTCCTCACAGCCTGGTAGCTGGGGTGGGGGTGTAACTTCATTCCTCAGATTACCAGAACTGTGTCAACTGTCTTCGATCTCCTTAAACGGATTTTTAAAGAAAACTACAAATGTTAATGTGGCCATAGATAAACTGAAACGCATCTGGCCCAAATAAGATTTCATTACAGCTGCAAAATATGGAAAAACTCCCGTATTACTTTTAAAGCTGCGTCTGAGGCAGAGATCTCAAAAACAAAAAGACAACATGTGGATGTTATTAGTTACTGTCTCACACTTTTGGCGGATGATACAGTTATTTATGAAGAAACTGTATTTGCTGAAAATTGTATAATCATCAAAATGGTTCTGAAAAAAACAGCAGCTTATTACAAAGCCTGGCAAACTGCTCACAATGTAAGAAAAAATTAAAGTAAAGCTAATGTTTTAAACGTCAGTCAGTTTATGACGATCTCATTACAGATGGAGTGCGTTGCACCAAGAGTAAGGACGAGGAAGGATGTGTGTTCGTGCCCTTTTCTAGAGGAGTATCACGGGATTTATCTTAAGAGGTTTACAGAAATCACAAAAATGTAATCTTTGATGACCTGAAAGCGATTTGAACAGCCATCACTCGAATGCACGACCAGTGTAGAAAAATTACGTGTTTGTTTTATTGATACTGACACCAAACGCTTTTCTACAAGCCTAAGATACCTTTCGGCTCTTTTATATTCACTTAATCCACACATGCATCATAGCGAGCCCTGTAGTTTCCGAAAACTGTCGGTCTGAAGAATTAGTCTCTCGGAGAACAAGTATTCTGCAACATTAGAATTCACTCACATCCCCGAGACTTAAACCTATTATAAAGGCTTCTCACTGTTACGAGCTTGGCGTAACAACCTCTTCCCCTGGCCGACAAGACATGAAAAGAGCCAAAGCCTTTCATGTTTCTAATTAAAGGAAATAATTGCTTTTAGAATTAGTCATAAGTTTATTGCAATATATGAAGTGTGATGGAGTTGAATTATTGTGTCATTAAGCATCTGTAAAGGGCAATGTTTCTTCTCTTTGCAAACTTGGTATACTTTGTGCGTGAAAGGAATTCTTCTGATGTGTTCCTAGCTGGGAAGCCCGGCGACCAGGTGGACACAGGTAGTGCGCCCACGGGCGAGCGGCGGTTGTGCGCCTATGTTGGAACGCTTCACAGAGGGCAGGCCCCCAGAGGATTAGCGATAGGCGAAGACACTGCATACATCAACACGCTGCCAAGGGAAGCCGTGGACATTCGCACGTGTGGCCGAGGCAGCGAAAACTACAAACTTAGAACGAAAAACAGCTTTGTCACGATTCTAGGTAACGCGGACAGAGCGGCCAGTTGAATAGCAACAGCACGACTTGGGTGTCCAAGAATCTCAAGTGGCCCAGGAATTTTGGCCGTTTCCCGTGAGCAGAACACCTGGGAACGTAGCGGAAATACTCGAAGTGAGAAGTCTTCGTTTATTTGAATACTCTGCCTCACACCGAGTATCGCTCTCTTTTTCCTTCCGGAATGCGACGGCAAGGAGGGAGGAAATTTTGAAAGGGACCTCTTCATTGGCAAGAATCTAAAGTTCGCTTTAAAAAAATAGTACGAGCTACGTAATTTGCGGAAGGGCGGAGACAAGACGCTGGAGGGGAGCGGCTCTCTCTCTCTCTCTCCAGGTGCGAGGAGCGCACTAGTATTGGCATTCCGAATATTGCTTCTAAGGAGGCAGGAGTTCTCTCTTGATTGCTTCGATAAGTCGCAAAGATTCTCTTATCGCTTGTCATGAGACAATGCACTTTGCATTCGTCGCAAACAGCGTAGAGAGCAAAGTTTGTTAGATCCAAGCAGGCGAGCTTCACCCACTGTGCGTGTGGATCACACTTTGATTTACTACATATCCGATGACAGTAGTACTGTTAGAACAATTTTGAGCTTTGTTTAATGCAGTTTCATTTAGGTTTGCACTTGCAGATGGACGCATACTGTCGTCCAGTAATTATAGCTTCCAGTAGCAGGTTTCGGTCACTATTTTCAGCGTAGGGCATGTTAGACGCTATCAACTGCGTCGCCGGCAGAGTCTTGATGCAGCCGCACGCAATCAGCCGACTTCACCACCACGCCGACCACTCTATGAACATGGTAATACAGAAAACGCCCGCTTTCCTAGCTGCGCATTCTTCTCTCGCTTTCTTCAATTTCTTTGAAATGTGTTAGATGCTCATAAAGACGCAAGGCACAGTATTCACCTTTTGAGAGAGTCATATGTTCAAATGTTTTTTTTTTTTAATTCCTTCCTCATTTATTACACCAGGTCAACCCGTCTCGTGTAATTTATTTATATGTTAAATTAGAATGAAGTCATACAATGCCCGTGTTAAAAGGCAAATACCAGGGCAGGCATTTTACATAATTCACTTGTTGTGAGCTATTGGTTAAAATTCAATTCTATTTGTTGCTTTTTTTCTGATACTTTCTACAGTATCTGGAGACCCAAATGTTTTGTTTTTTAATCATTATTTGAATAATTTGTGAGTGACTGTTAAATTAACTTGATCAAATTTCAATAATTATTGCATATGCAGTTTAATGCAGTTTCACTGAATAAACCACTTGTATGTTGAACAGCACACCTTGGATTTCATTTATAGAATTTAAATAAAATTAACATCTCTTTCTCCCTCCCACACGAGGTATCTTGTAGAGACACCTGTATCAACATCTCCGTGGTGTCTTATTCACTTGTTAGTAGCCTATTCTACACGACCTCTGAGTTATCTTAATTTGTGTTAATCTTTCAAGTTACTGCAGTACTGATAAATCAGTGTTTGCATAAGAGGCGATTTACCCATTGGACTGCTTCTGGGACATTGATTTCGTCAACAGTGAATCTTACGGGACAAGCAGTTGACTGGATAACTATGAGTTGGGAGTAATGAAATTGCTAACTTGCAATGAAACTACTATTTTCTCACAAGCGCATGTTAACGCGACCCCTTCCGGAGAGCGGATGTACATAGGCAGTGGATCGAATCGGCTCGGTGATTTAACGACGAGGTTTAGTGTGGTGGCCAGCCTGGATGTGGTTTTTGAGTGGTTCCCCGCATCTCGCTAGATGAATACCGGTTTGGACATGTTTTGCCTCAGATACGACCATTTGGAGCACTTTTTAAGACTTGCACCCAGAATTTACTCTACAAGCAAACAGGTTGGTGTACACTGCATCTGTGCGAGGGGGGGGGGGGGGGGCGATGAACAGGAGACCTTAGGTGTTTACTCTACTTAAATACGTAACCAGCACAGCACTACTTTATCCGAAAACAATTTAGATATGCTTCAAAAAGTTCACGTTTACCGGATGTACGAGGGAACTTACAAGAATCAGGAATTACTCGTAATTAATTCTCGTGAAATATTTTGAAAAGCGTATTTCAGTAAAAGTATCAGTACGGCAGAGAGCAGATGGAATGGAATGTGTCTTCATAGAGGTTATAAGACAATTATCAATAAAACCAAAATAAGAATAACGAAATGTAGTCGCATGTCGAATTAAATCAAGTGCTGGCGACGAATTAGATTAGAGTTAGAAACGTAGTAGATGTGGTTTGTTATTTGGATAGGAAAATACCTGTCAAAGGCCCAAGTAGAGGAGATTGAAAATAGCCAGAAAGATGTTTCTGGAAAATAGGAATTTGTTAATATCGAATGTAAACGTGATACAAATTCCTTTCAGAAGCTATTTGTCTGGATAGCATTCCAGTACAAAAACGAAACGTGAACGATCTAATGTTCGAACCAGAAGAGAACAGATGCTTTTCAAATGTGACGCAATAGGAGAAAGCTGAAGATTAGGTAGGTTGATCGGACTGCTATTAAGGAGGTTCTGGCTTCGATTGGGGAAAAGAGAAATTTGACAAAAATTGAATGAAAGAAAGGATCGGTGAAAGGAGTCAACCACCGTCGTAACTTCGCGAAAGATCTTGGGAGAGACCCGAGAAATTTGTGGCCATACGTAAAATAGAATTGGAGAGAAGAGGAATTTGTGACAGAACAGTAACTGTAAATGCGAGAGATTTCGTTGTAAGAACCTTTCTAAATTGCAACAGATAATTAATTTAACGTTAAAGTTCATTTTTTAAATTATACAGATCCCATGAGTTCAGGAAGTTTTATCTTGGCCGCTCCACGGCAACAATCAAAATTCTCTTGAGCCTTGCTTTGTAATCAATAAACAGAACTTAACAAAATTACATTCAGTTCAGTTAACGGCAACTATATTTTAGTCATCACGTTCAAAATCTAAAGTTGGTACATGAATAACTACTGCGGCCCTTCAAGAACCCGTTTCATATTTACTTACGCACGTAAGTAAAAGTGAAAAGAAAGGATAACATACCTGAGAGAAAGAATCCTGCTTTAACAAAAAAAAATTCACCTGATAATTTAAAAATTATATATATATATATATATATATATATATATATATATATATATATATATATATATAACGTAAGATATTCCCCTGTGCCAATTGCATTTGCATAATTTCCTCTACCCGATCCAAGCTTAATACGTACGTGATGGCTGAAGAATATTTATAGTTTTTGCTCACAAAGAGTGTTAATGACGTTTTCCGTACAGACCATCGAGCGATGTTAGCACACCTAGCGGTAGTCAAGGATGGGCCATAGACGTGTTTTCATAACGTCTTTGCAATTGATGAGTATCCTATCAATGCATCGTTCCCTGATGCTTCCTTTATCTACAGCTGAGCCTGCGTAGTCGTTCCACGTCATTGCTGAACAGAACACTACCCCCAAATATTTATAAGCTACGAACGACTCTCCTTGAACCTAATCAGTCCTATTAACAAACGAAATAAATTTCTTGCATCATTGAGTGTATTTTGTTGGACAAAACCGTCTAGATCGCTTAACATACGACAATTATTATGTTTCCATATATTTGCAGCCCACACGAAAGGCATTCGTGGACATCTTAGAAGTAGGCGCACGCTTGAGAACAATGAGAAGTCCGTAAGGAACGGCAAACATTTTTCCATGAAGTCACTGACGTCACGTACCGCAATAAGGTAACTGTATTAACACTTATGACGATTACCTTAGAAATCATAAAAAATTTTACTTACTTTTTCCCACCTGTCTCATTTCTACTTGACTGCCTCCTACATATTTCTTTCTGATGTAAAGACGATAAAATCAGAGATTTTTTTTCGTCAATCGTTCTTTCCGCAAACCATTCGTGGCTGGAACAGTATTTAGGGAAGGAAGAGGACAGGAATGAGAGTGCTGTAGAAAGTACCCTCCGCCACACACTGCAAAGTGGCTTCCGGAGTATAAACGCAGATGTTGATTACGTTACGCCCAACCCGTGATGAGAGTGCATGTGAACTTTGTGTTGGCGTCTGCTGTGTTTTTTTTACGTTAACGCCTGCTGCGAAGCTTTTTCGGCCTTTTAATAGTTGCAGCAGACGTCAGACACAGCAGCTCAGTCCTGCACGAAAGAGAAATTATTAAGTTATTCTTTTTCGTGTTCGAGCAACCGCACTCATTCGCTGCGAACTTTTAATTCGCTTTTAAGCCACAGCACATTACGGTGCTTAAATACTACTTTCCTCTCTCAACAAACTGCCCGTGTTTTTCTTATGCCCAGAATGCCTTGTTTTTTACGTAATAAACATGTCATATACCACGCTTCCGACGTGACTTTCGTTAAATGTTTTGATGTTAGCAATATAGTAAGAGGCTTTATAGCTACAACTCCCGCCTTTCCATGAGTGTACATGGAGGCTACCTCATTCCACGTTGTTAAACTCTGCTCCGGTGACTATTTAAAGCAGTTAATAAGTTCCTTCTTTAAATATTTAGTGATACTTATTTAGAATTGTGAAGATACTCTTTTACAATCACGAATATTTACGGGGAAAAAACATCAAAATCTTAAATCCCATCTCAAATTACCTCAGTCATACAGGATGTAACACCTAAAACTTGTACCGCCAATATTGCGTAAATGGAAAATGCTAGTGATGGGAGGTTTCCCCGGAATAGAATGAAATTTTCACTCTACAGCGGAGTCTGCGCTGATGTGAAACTTCCTGGCAGATTAAAACTGTGTGCCGGACCGAGACTCGAACTCGGGACCTTCTTTGCAAACAGTTTTAATCTGCCAGGAAGTTTCACATCAGCGCACACTCCGCTGTTGAGTGAAAATTTCATTCTAGAAACATCCCCCAGGCTGTGGATAAGCCATGTCTCCACAATATCCTTTCTTCCAGGAGTGCTAGTTCTGCAAGGTTCGCAGGAGAGCTTCTGTGAAGTTTGGAAGGTAGGAGACGAGGTACTGGCAGAACTAAAGCTGTGAGGAGGGGGCGTGAGTCGTGCTTGGGTAACTCAGTTGGTAGAGCACTTACTCGGGAAAGGCAAAGGTCCCCAGTTCGAGTATAGGTCCGGCACGCAGTTTTAATCTGCCAGGAAGTTTCCGCGGAATAGATGGAAAGTCACGGGATCTTACTGTTAACCAGTACACATTGTAGTAATACTTAAAAAGTGTAATTTCTTGTGCGAACATACACTTTTTTAAATGGAACGATGTCTACTGCCTTTAACAGACTAAAAGTAGGGTAAATTAGAATGTCAGTGGTGTTTGTTGCAGCATTCTAGTGCGAGTCGTTTAGAGATATCGTATTTTGGAAAGTTTCAACACCAGCACTTGTTTGTGCCACTCAACCTGCGTAGTTGCTAGGTAACGATGTTGTTATGTTTGCTTACGGTGTTCTTGTGTGTTCTTTCAGTGCCCAGCGATTTAATGGTGTGTGTGACAGTCCAGGTACAAGGTTGTGAGTGGACGATGGGGTTCACCAATGTAGAAAAAGCCGACATGCTCATCGTGTATGGAGATTGTAGGAATAACGCAGTTGGCAATTATTTATCAGTCTCTTCAACAAGTTATGTAAAAGTTGTAGTATACACCTAGACAAAGTAACAAAAGAAACACGTTAAATCCCTCACAAACGCCAGTGGAGTGGCATGAATGAAGCAAATGTCCTGCGAATTCCCAATAGATATAGGTTTCATCCGTGTAACACTTCTCCATCAAGCGCTCCACGGAGATGATTATCAGAATCGTGTTAACTTCTGTATATGGTCATTGAGATAGGATACCCTGGATGTATCACGTATTTAGTGTTGAAGTCATATTTACCAATCAAGGCCAGGTAAACCTCCGAAACAGGCCCTCTTGGTCTGTTGACAATCCCCGTTAGTTCCGTGGAACGTAAGCGTCCATAGAGTGTAAAGGTGTGGTGTGGGATAGTGAAATGTGAGCTCATAGATCTGTTTTCCATAGATGGAAAACTGAACGCGCTCGACTATCGCAGCCTCCTAACAGACTGTATTCCAACGACGCTAGAAAATGTTCCACAGCAGACTTTGAGGAATCTGTGGGGACCGCTGTCCAGCGCGTAGTGTACGTACTACAGCATATCTCCACGAATTGTTTCTAAATCATTAGTCTATGCACTTGTGCTGTTCTTTAGTGTTCGCTACTACAGGTATTGTACAAGAGTCGGTATGAGAACTTTTCAAAACTTTTCAAAATACTAGATCTCGTAAACGACACGCACGAGAATCCTGCACCAAACACCGCTGATATTCTACTTTACCCTACCTTTAATCTTTTAGTGCCAACGGACATTTTTTCGCTTAAAAAGAGTATGCTTGCAGACAAATTCACTTTCTGTTATTACAGTTTCCGTGAGTCGCTAACAATGCGAGTCCTGACTACCAATTCATTCCGTGAAAACTGTACATCAATAACATTTTCCTTTTTCGAAATATTTGTGGTCCAAGTTTTACGTGATTCACCCTCTTCTGTCATTATGGTGTTAATTCTTTCGCCAGCCGCCTTGTTTTAAATACAACCGCTGTTACCTTCATACTTTCTTTGCAAGTGTTCCAGGGATTTTATTGCTCTTCTTCGTACAAAGCATTTTTGCGGAGGTATATCAATTTCCCCCATTGCTGATAGAGATGGGTCCAAGAGATAGACGTATGTAAAGTTTATTAATGTGATCTTTATGGTAGAACTGCTTAATGTTTTGCTACTATAGATAACTTTCTCCTAGAGGCGTCAGAAGATTTGGAAGGGCAATTCAATGAAATCGATTGAGTCTTGGAAGTAGGTTATAAAATGAATGTCAAGGAAAGTTAAACAAGGTTAATGGAATGCAGTAGATGTAAAATAGCTGACGCTGAGAGAATTTTACTAGGAAAAAGAGACACTTCATGATATAGAGGAGTTTTTCTATTTGACGGAAATTTCTCATAATTGCACATTGAAGGGAGCGATGTCAGCTTGCTTTGAAGACAACTCTTATTCTTTTATTTATTCCTGATGACCGGCTTGAGCAGTTAAGACTGTCGTCTTCTGATCTGTAAACTGATGCATTTACACAGAGTACATGTACAGTAATTATTTATATTTGTCATTACAAATGGTGAAATGGAAATCCTACATTTTCATACCTACAAAATACTAGTTGGTATACGTCATGTCCCATTATTACTCTATCACACATGCCAAGCTGACATTAAATAGTATATAGCTCATTCCACACAGGTTTGTTAGAAATAACAACAATAGGTACGTCACAAATAAAAATCATACTGTTACAAAAGACGTTCTGGAGCTTTGGATGTCCACATGCATAACATTCCGCTGATGCTTGTCAGATGTTGAATAGCCTAACAGTGTACATATGTACACATACTTCTGTTTAGATAACGTGATAAATACATGATAGATTCACATTCTTTGAAGTACACAGTTCAAATGTCTCGAAAGCAAGGCACTAATAAGGTATACAAACTGTTGCAAGCACTATATGGATTTTACACAGGTAACTGAAAAACAGACCGTTAATTTGTTTTCACTTCATTTAAAATTAAATTTTTAGTTTAAAAGTAGTTCTTTAACATTTGAGAACAATACTGGCGTTTACGTAATATTTAATACCAATTGCAAAGAAAGCAATTGCTGACAAGTGTGAAAATTAGCGAACTATCGGTTTAATAAGTCGTCATGCAGAATACTAACACTAATTCTTTACAGAAGACTCGAAAAACTGGTAGCAGTGAAAGATCAGTTTGGGTTCCGGAGAAATGATGGGACACGTGAGGCAATACTGAGCCTACGAATTATATTAGAAGACAGATTAAGGAAAGGCAAACACACATTTTTAGCATTTTTAGACTTAGAGAAAACTTTTGACAATGTTGTCTGTAGTACTCTGAAATTCTGAAGGTAGCAGGGGAAAAACATAGGGAGTGAAAGGCTATTTACAATTTGTACAGAAACGAGATGGTAGTTATAAGAATCGAGAGGTATGATAATGAGGCAGTAGTTGAAAAGGGTGTGAGACAGGGTGGCATATGACCGATGTTATTCATTATGTAGATTGGGCAAGCAGCAAAGGAAACGAAGGCAAATTTGGAGTAGGAATTAAAGATTAGGGAGCAGATATGAAGCTTTGAAGTTTGCCGAAGACCTCTTCATTCTGTCAGAGACAGCAAAGGACTTCATTTGAAAGGGATGGACGTCAACAAAACCGAAACGAGGATAGTGGGATGTAGTCTAATTAAATGAGGTGATGCTAAGGCAATCAGATTAGGAAACGAGGCATTTAAAGTAGTAGATGAGTTTTGCTATCTGAGCAGAAAAGTAACTGATGATTGACGAAGTAGAGAGGATATAGAATGTACAGTGGCAATGGCAAGAAAAACATTTCTGCAGACGAAATGAAATGATCGTGTGGCATTGATGGCCGGGAGGCCCGTATCCTGGGAAGTTCGGCCGCCGGGTTGCAAGTCTTATTTCAGGCGACTTGCGCTTTGGTAATGATGAGCTGATGATGAAAAAAATGGCTCTGAGCACTATGGCACTTAACATCTATGGTCATCAGTCCCCTAGAACTTAGAACTACTTAAACCTAACTAACCTAAGGACATCACACAACACCCAGTCATCACGAGGCAGAGAAAATCCCTGACGCCGCCGGGAATCGAACCCGGGAACCCAGGCGTGGGAAGCGAGAACGCTACCGCACGACCACGAGCTGCGGACAGCTGATGATGAGAACAACTGTCCACGGGCGGAGAAAATCTCCAACCCAGTCGGGCCCGCTGCATGGTAGGCTAACACATCACTGCTTAACTGAGTGGGTGGACTGAAAAATGGAAATTTGTTAACATGAAATATAAAATTAAGTGTTGGGAATTCTTGTCTGAAGGTATTTGTCTTGAGTGTAGCAATGTATGCAAGTGAAACGTGAACGAGAAACAGTTTAGATAAAAACAGAATAGATGCTTCGAAATGTGGTGGCACAACATGACGATGTTGGCAGGAAAGGATGAATCATCGCCGAAGACAGCGTCAAGAAGCAAGCGATCGACCAAGAGAGACATTAGAACGTGGGGTTTGGACAATCTAACGCTACGATTGGACAGAATTTGGCACGATATCTCTCAGGAAGACATGCAACTCTATCGATCTGTGATAAGCTGAGTAACTGCTTGCACAAGGGGCAGACGTGTAACAAACCGTTATTGATTTGCTTAATTAAAGTGATTCTTTTTCTTCCATAAGTCATCCAATTTTTCAGAAACTGTAACCATTTGTTTGTCTGCACAAGTGCATCGCATTCGGAAAAATTCCTTTGTGTTACTTTTTTTTTCGAATGTATCTGACACGCGTTCCTCTTTTTAACGATGTCTCTTTCCCACATTGTGAAATTCTTCTTCATTTTCACGCCCATTATTGCTCATTGCCTTCGTCGTTTTGGAGGTTCCATTTTGACACTCCTCTTATTTTTACATAAAGCGGTGTCCGCCTCTGGTAGCTGAGTGGTCAGCGCGACGGAATGTCATACCTAACGGCCCGGGTTCGATTCCCGGCTGGGTCGGAGATTTTCTCCACTCAGGGGCTGGGTGTTGTGTCGTCCTTACCGTCATCATTTCATCCCCATCCACACGCAAGTCGTCGAAGTGGCGTCAACTCGAAAGACTTGCACCAGGCGAACGGTCTCCCGACGCGAGGCCCTAGCCACACGACATTTACAACATAAAGCGGCAACAAAGCTTCACTGCGACGTGGGCAAGTCTGAAACGGCGTGAAAGATTTCAGATTCACTGGTCTTGGCACCTTCCACTTCATCACCTTCTGCTTAGTCTTCATGGCTCTGAGCACTATGGGACTTAACATCTGTGGTCATCAGTCCCCTAGAACGTAGAACTACTTAAACCTAACTAGCCTAAGGACATCACACACATCCATGACCGAGGCAGGATTCGAACCTGCGACCGTAGCAGTCGCGCGGTTCCGGACTGCGCGCCTAGAACCGCTAGACCACCGCGGCCGGCATTAGTCTTCATAATTCAGTTCAACATCAACAAAGCCAGTTACGTTCTACCGCTCCAAAAATTGCTCGACGATAGCCGCTGCCATCAATCTGAAACGCTGAGAAATAGAACTGCCTGTTTCTGGTAATGCGTTGGTAATACATCTGTCTTGCCATTCTTACTCAAACGAAAACACAGCGTCATTCAGCTCCAACTTTACTTCCTTTGTGAAAAGTTCACAAGTATTTATGTCGTCGCTGGTCGAAGGCTGTTCGTCCTCCATTATTGAGACTGTGCAGTTGAAAAATTGCAGTCAACAACTTGATACGAAAAAGTGATTTCCTAGAAATTAATACTGCAAGCAGCGTACATTACCGAATATCATTCTATTATTTCAAGAAATGTATTAATCATTGGAGGACAGCTCCGTACTCATGCTGTTACTGCTGGAAACAGCCACTCTTACGAATTCAGAACTACTTATCGGCGAACGGACAACAAGGATAACACGCCAGTACATGCGTGCGCTCTGTCGCGCGCCACTGTATAAGCAAAACGTCGCGCCGTCAACTGTCCCTGGTCACGTGTGACGAATTCGGCGCTATCATTCCCGGATTTGTCCTCATACAACAAGATTTAAAGTTTTAATTCTCAACTAACTCAAGTTGCTTCAGATATTTCTTTACTTATCTTTTTATTATATGACACTGACTTATTTATCTTATTAACCTTCCGTTTGACACCAATTTCAAGACAGCCAAAAATACGTATGGAAATAAAAGCAACAGGAGCATGCAAGCAAGGCTCGAACACATGTCGCCTACTCATCGGTCAAATGTCTTTGTCGCTCGGCCAGTTTCCCATTCTCCAAATTAGTTTTATAAGGACAGGGTCATTATTTGCCCCCCCCCCCCCCCACACCCTTGTGATCAGCACTGTTACATGGATAACTCATAATATAGTACAATCACATAAGCAGTTTACTGCTTTTACGATTTTCACACAACATTATATACGCTTAACTATTAATGACAGTTTAAGTTCAAGATAAACATGCAAAAAAATTGATATACGTTGTACACTGAAGCGCCTAAGAAATTTCTATAGGCATGCGTATTCAAATACAATGTAAACAGGCAGAATACTTCGCTGCGGTCGGCAACGCATTTATAGGACAACAACTGTCTGGCGCAGTTGTTACATCGGTTACTGCTGCTACAATGTCAGGCTATCAAGATTTAAGTGATTTGGGATGGTGTCATAGTCGGCGCATGACCGATGGGACACAGCATCTCCGAGGTGGCGATGAAGTGCGGATTTTCCCGTACGACCATTTCACGAATGTACCGTGAATATCAGAAATTCAGTGAAACATCAAATCTCCGACATCGCTGTGGCCTGAAAAAGATACTGCAAGAACGGAACCAATTTCGACTGAAGAGAACCGTTCAACGTGGCAGATGTGCAATCCTTCGGCAAATTGCTGCAGATTTCAATGCTGAACCATCGACTAATGTCACCGTACGAAATATTAAACGAAACATCATCGAAATGGGTTTTCGAAGTCGAAGGCCCACTCTTGTACACTTCATGACTGCACGATACAAAACTTTACGCCTCGCCTGGGCCCGTCAACGCCGATATTGGACTGTTGATGACTGGAAACATGTTGCCTGGTCGGAAGAGTGTCGTTTCAAATTATATCGAGCTTATGGACGTGTAGAGGTATGGAGAAAACCTTATGAATCCATGGATCCTTCATGTCAGCAGCCGTCTAAGCCGTCTGTTCAACCTGGTGGAGGCTCTGTAATGGTGTGGCGGTGTGTGAAGTTTGAGTGATATGGAAGCCGTGATACGTCTAGGTACGACTCTGACAGGTGAGACGTGTAGGTAAGCATTCTGTCTGATCATCTGCATTCATTCACGTCCATTGTGCGTTCCGACGGACTTAGGCAGTTCCAGCAGGACAATGCGACACCCCACACTTCCAGAATTGCTACAGGATGGTTCCAGAAACACTCGTATGAGTTTAAACACTTTCGCTGGTCACCAAACTCCCCAGACACGAACATTATTGAGCACACCTGGGATGCCTCGCATGTTCTGTTCAGATGAGATCTACAACCCCTCGTACTCTTACGGATTTATGGACAGCCCTGCAGGATTAATGGTATTAATTCCCTCCAGCACTACTTCAGACATTAGTCGAGTCCACAGTACATCATGTTGTGGCGCTTCTGCATGCTCGCGGGGGCCCTGCACTATATTAGGCAGGTGCACCAGTTTCTTTGCCTCTTCAGTGTACTTTCCTTGAGACAGTAATGACGCTATAAAAGTCGGCTGAAGGTAGCTCAGTTTTATTAGATACAGCGAAAGGGTGTTGGAGAAAATATGTCCATTTGTTAAATCAAATGTGATATCGCTGGTGCCATCGTCTCCGACAATGCACGCAATGATGGTGTAACATCAACGTAATGGAAATGTATCTGTAATTAGCCGTGATTGAAGCTCTGGTGTGTCATGCTTCATTTGAAGTTCCTAGAACATCGAAAGTTGTCATACCAGTGAAATACTGGTAGCGAGGAACATATTTCTGCCTAACTTCTTCCTCTTGATCTGGGATGGCTGAGACATTAATCTTGATTTGGACTAATTCAGTAACACTTTTGTTGTTCACATATGGAACGTGACGGTGGTTAAGGGACACAGTATCTCTGCGAAAGATAAACACTATCTTTTGGGTGGAACAGGTGCCCACAGCACTACCTGAACTTCTTTTCCCCTCTGTCTCTAGTTACGCTTTCACCGGAGAGCTCCCACGCTGTTACCATCGCTTTCGTTTCATGGCGTTAACCTTGTGAGGCAGCCATAACCGACCTTTAATACACTCCTGGAAATTGAAATAAGAACACCGTGAATTCATTGTCCCAGGAAGGGGAAACTTTATTGACACATTCCTGGGGTCAGATACATCACATGATCACACTGACAGAACCACAGGCACATAGACACAGGCAAAAGAGCATGCACAATGTCGGCACTAGTACAGTGTATATCCACCTTTCGCAGCAATGCAGGCTGCTATTCTCCCATGGAGACGATCGTAGAGATGCTGGATGTAGTCCTGTGGAACGGCTTGCCATGCCATTTCCACCTGGCGCCTCAGTTGGACCAGCGTTCGTGCTGGACGTGCAGACCGCGTGAGACGACGCTTCATCGTCCCAAACATGCTCAATGGGGGACAGATCCGGAGATCTTGCTGACCAGGGTAGTTGACTTACACCTTCTAGAGCACGTTGCGTGGCACGGGATACATGCGGACGTGCATTGTCCTGTTGGAACAGCAAGTTCCCTTGCCGGTCTAGGAATGGTAGAACGATGGGTTCGATGACGGTTTGGATGTACCGTGCACTATTCAGTGTCCCCTCGACGATCACCAGTGGTGTACGGCCAGTGTAGGAGATCGCTCCCCACACCATGATGCCGGGTGTTGGCCCTGTGTGCCTCGCCTCGGTCGTACGCAGCCCTGATTGTGGCGCTCACCTGCACGGCGCCAAACACGCATACGACCATCATTGGCACCAAGGCAGAAGCGACTCTCATCGCTGAAGACGACACGTCTCCATTCGTCCCTCCATTCACGCCTGTCGCGACACCACTGGAGGCGGGCTGCACGATGTTGGGGCGTGAGCGGAAGACGGCCTAACGGTGTGCGGGACCGTAGCCCAGCTTCATGGAGACGGTTGCGAATGGTCCTCGCCGATACCCCAGGAGCAACAGTGTCCCTAATTTGCTGGGAAGTGGCGGTGCGGTCCCCTACGGCACTGCGTAGGATCCTACGGTCTTGGCGTGCATCCGTGCGTCGCTGCGGTCCGGTCCCAGGTCGACGGGCACGTGCACCTTCCGCCGACCACTGGCGACAACATCGATGTACTGTGGAGACCGCACGCCCCACGTGTTGAGCAATTCGGCGGTACGTCCACCCGGCCTCCCGCATGCCCACTATACGCCCTGGCTCAAAGTCCGTCAACTGCACATACGGTTCACGTCCACGCTGTCGCGGCATGCCTACCAGTGTTAAAGACTGCGATGGAGCTCCGTATGCCACGGCAAACTGGCTGACACTGACGGCGGCGGTGCACAAATGCTGCGCAGCTAGCGCCATTCGACGGCCAACACCGCGGTTCCTGGTGTGTCCGCTGTGCCGTGCGTGTGATCATTGCTTGTACAGCCCTCTCGCAGTGTCCAGAGCAAGTATGGTGGGTCTGACACACCGGTGTCAATGTGTTCCTTTTTCCATTTCCAGGAGTGTAGAATATCCGGGAAATATGTGATCCTGGACTCATATATCTTGATGAAAAACGCAAGGTTTTCTATTATCTGTCGATCCGATAAATTTTGATTCTGTTGTGCCTCGTCAACTCTGAGGACGGTTCTTTCAAAATAGGTGAAGAGGAGTGGAGGTAATGAGCAAATATATGAAGTTTGTTGACATTTTCAGCCAGGAGATCCGCGATCTTGTATAAATCTTTTATTTCAGTAAGGGCTCGAAAACCAATGAAGAAAAGGTCGCACATGAAATCTTATTACGATTGATTACAGGTTCCGGCTTACAATCTAGTGAACTTAAGATCACGAAATATTATTGATTAGTGTTGGTGCCGTTAGGTCTCCACACATCGTTAAATTCTTTCAATGACAGCACATACATAATTAAAAACAGCTTTTCATCGTTCGTGACCAATATATGCAACTGAACGACGCTCCTAAAAGGAGCGCCTTGCACCATTATGACTTAGTAAATGATATAACGAATTACTGTAGATACTGTGTCAGTTACTAAGTTTTCATGGCGTAACACGTTCGTTTTATGAGTATAGTTTAATCACACAGGCCATGAACAATTAAAAACTATTTTAAAGATGCGTGTGGTTGCCATTTTGAGAAAGGTTTAACAATGGTTGAAGCCGTAATGGCACCAACACTAATAAAACATCTTTTATTATCTGAACATGGCTAGAATGTTAGCCAAAACAAATGATCAATCCAAATACACAACATTTCATGTGCGATCTTTCCTTCATTGATATTAAATCGCTAACACAAGTAAAAATAAAAGAAAGCTCAAATATCTTCGTCATTTACTTTAGGTGGTACAGCAACATGAACTGAGTCGGTTGGCCATATTTGTGCCTAGTAAGTGTGGAGCACTTATGTGAAACCAGCAGGCACATAGGGTCACACATCTTGTTGAGCGAGCGGTGCAGTCGACATGTGCATCACTACTAACCCCAGAAAGACTGCAGCAATACAATAAAATACATCGAGTGGTTTGTAGCGCTCGCCGGTGTCTAACCCAATTATGAAACACGACGTTTCTACAGTGTGATACTTGTAGAATGAGTGTTTTCAGTAGGTCGCGTCTCCTTTATACCCTTATCGGTCGCCATCCTTCTCCCACTGCCCGGCCGCACGCTCTGTTGGATACAGCGTTGGGGGGGGGGGGGGGAGTAATAGCTCGGAAATGGACACCCGAGAGCAATACAAACAGTTGAATCCCTGAGAAAGCTTAAGAACACACAGATTCAACGAAACCTGCATGTTTACCAAGCAGCTACGGTTCTTTAAGCGCAAGAACAGGGAGGCCACTCAAATGATGTTAATACAGAGAACAAGCACACAGGTGGAAGGAGTATATAGAGGGTCTATACGAGGGACATGTACTTGAGGAAAATATTATGGAAAATGGAATAGGACGTATATGAAGATGAAATGGGAGATATGATACTGCGTGAAGAGTTTGACTAGCACTGAAAGACCTTAGTCGAAACAAGGCCCCGGGAGTAGACAACATTCCATTAGAACTACTGACAGTCTTTGGACAAAACTCTGCCATCTGGTGAGCAAGATGTATGAGAGAGGTGAAATACCCTCAGACTTCAGGAAGAATATAATAATTCCAATCCCAAAGAAAGCAGATGTTGACAGATGTGAAAATTACCAAACTATCAATTGAATAAGTCATGGCTGCAAAATACTAAGACGAATTCCTTACAGACGAATGGAAAAAATGGTAGAAGCCGCCCTCGGGGAAGATCAGCTTGGATTTAGTAGAAATGTTGGAACACATGAGGCAATACTGACCCTATGACGTATCTTAGAAGATAGATTAAGGAAAGGTAAACCAACATTTCTGGCATTTGTAGACTTTAAGAAAGCTTTTGACAATGTTGACTGGAATACTCTCTTTCAAATTCTGAAGGTGGCAGGGGTAAAATACAGGGAGCGCAAGGCTGTTTACAATTTGTACAGAAACCAGGTGGCAGTTATAAGAGTTGAGGGGCATCAAAGGGAAGCAGCGGCTAGGATGGGAGTGAGACGTGGTTGTAGCCTATCCACGATGTTATTCAATCTGTGTATTGAGCAAGCAGTAAAGGAAACAAAAGAAAAATTCGGAGTCGGGATTAAAATACATGGAGAAGAAATAAAAAATTTGAGAGTTGCCGATGACATTTTAATTCTGTCAGAAACAGCAATGGACGTGGAAGAGCAGTTGACCGGAACAGACAATGTCTTGAAAGGAGCATATAAGATGAACATCAAGAAAAGTAAAACGAGTATAATAGAATGTAGTCGAATTAAGTCAAGTGTTGCTGAGCGAATTAGATTAGGAAATGAGATTTCTAAGTAGTAGATGAGTTTTGCTATTTGGTGAGCAAAGTAGCTGATGGTGGTTGAAGTAGATAGGATATAAAATGAAGACTGGCAATGGCAAGGAAAGCGTTTCTGAGGAAGAGAAATTTGTTAACATCGAGTATAGATTTAAGTGTCAAGAAGTCGTTTCTGAAAGTATTTGTGTGGAGAATAGGAGGAGAGGTTACTATTTAACGTCCCGTCGAAAACGAGCTGCCGGCCGTGGTGGCCGAGCGGTTCTAGGCGCTACAATCTGGAACTGCGCGACCGCTACGGTCGCAGGCTCGCATCCTGCCTCGGGCATGGATGTGTGTGATGTCCTTAGGTTAGTTAGGTTTAAGTAGTTCTAAGTTCTAGGGGACTGATGACAGAAGTTAAGTCCCATAATGCTCAGAGCCATTTGAACCATTTGACAACGAGGTCATTAGAAACGGAGAACAAGGTCGGATTAGGGAAGGATGGGGAAGGAAATCGGCAGTGCCCTTTCAAAGGAACCATTCTGGCATTTGCCTGAAACGATTTAGGGAAATCACGGTGAACAAAATCAGGATGGCTGGAGACGGGTTTGAACCGACGTCGTCCAGAATTGTGTGGAGTGTAGCAATTTATGATGGTGAAACATGGACGATAAATTGTTTAGACAAGAAGAGACTAGAAACTTTTGAAATGTAGTGCTACAGAAGAATGCTGAAGATTAAATGGGTGAGTCACGTAACTAATGAGGATGTGCTGAATAGAACTGGGGAGGAGTTTGTGGCACGACTAGAAGAAGGGATCGGTTGGCAGGACATGTTCTGAGGCATCAAGAGATCACCAATTTAGCAGTGGACGGCAGCGTGGAGGGCACAAATCGTAGAGGGAGACCAAGAGATGAATACGCTAAGCAGATTCAGAAGGTTGTAGGTTGCAGTAGGTGTTAGGAGATGAAGTAGCTTGCGCAGGATAGAGTAGTATGGAGAGCTGCATCAAACCAGTCTCTGGACTGAAGACCACAACAACAGAGAGAACAGTTATCGAACCCCAACAGGTGCGCGAGAACACTAGACTTAGGCCTTAACAGCTAGAAACTGCAACAGCACAGCACATGTCCTGCACGAGTGTTGTGACAGCAGCCACAGAGTGCTGTATTGCATTCAAAATATGTGTCAGTTTGTCCAACATGGATACATAGCTGCAAAAAAACTGTCGATATTAGTGGCATTAATTCGCGACACAGTGTATACAGTTAGATTTGTATGAGGTTACTCAAGACAAAAGAAAGAAATTCACTAAAGATCATGTAGAAGTGAGGTCAAAAATAGATCCTGATTCAAAGTCCAGTCGAGGCTACCCAGCTTTCTGGGCATAGTCCAGTCCGTGAACATCCGTAAACAAGAGTAGAAATCTTGAAGCTCAGTTAAATGTTACTCAATGACCACTGCCAGGCAATTAGAGGGCAACCGCTCGAAGAAATCTGATCTTCCTAATCACTGGAATCACAATTCAACTGCCGGACAGTATCGGCTGACAAGGTTTTGTTTGTCGAACTCTGTTTTCTTCTTAACGAAATAGTGCAGCAACGTTTACTTTGACCTTGAACATGTTGTTATTGTGATGCTGTTTTCTGTCTGCAGGATAGGCAACCTGCCAGACCTGGCTGTACTGCGGGAGAGCCTAACCAGTGGGAAACGATGAAAACCGGAATCTGCAACCTGTTTGTCGATGATTGCGTCTGGCGATTACTGTGACAGACAGACAGCACCACATGCCTACTCTTTCCACTACTCGAAACCAATCATTTCAATAAAGGTGTTTAATTGTCAGGAAATTTCATTCTCAATTTATGAGTCCTGGCGAAATGTACGTTGGCGATGGGCAAAACAGCTTAGGTTACATCCTCCTTCAAGTCATATTGGCCAAAACTAGAAGAAAAGTTACTCCAGAAACGTGTTAGTATTTGGGCCGGTTCATTTGTGATGAGTCGATTGTAGAATTCTGTGGTGCACGTAGGATTAACGAGAAAGGGCGCAGTAAATTACCACAATATGTACTTCTGGCCAGATGCATATGGCGTGATCATGGAAGTGAGACATCAGTATCCCTTCATTATCAATGTATGTGTAGGAATCGTCGATGACAGGCTTACTGAGCCATACACCTCACCAAACAGATTAATGGTCGATTTCTGCGAGATGAATTACCAACGCTATAGAAGAACATGACCCTGACATAAAACCAACAAGTGTAATTTATGTACGACAGGACATTATCTTATTTCCTATAGCATGTTCCATAATATTTCACCCCAATATGTCAGTGGCGATAGACTGGTCTAGGAGATCTAGTAGCATGGCCTGCCCGTGCACTGCACATAAATCCGTTAGATTTCTGACTAAGGCATTGACGTGTGCCCAATCCATGGACAATGATCGTAAGTTACAAGAGAGTGTAACCAATGGATGTGATGCAATCCGAATGCAGCCTGGGGTACTTGAAATAGTGCGTGAGTCACTCTGAAGAAGGGCAGAAGGATGTGTCAGGATGTAGCACTGCCGATAGTAATAGACGGAGTCTATGTAACAGACAGTTGGGAATGAGATGACATACAGGAACATAGCTGTGAGCACTATGGGACCTAACTTCTAAGGCCATCAGTCCCCTGGAACTTAGAACTACTTAAACCTAACTAACCTAAGGACATCACACACATCCATGTCCGAGGCAGGATTCGAACCTGCGACCGTAGCGGTCGCGCGGTTCCAGACTGTAGCGCCTAGAACCGCTCTGCGACCCCGGCCGGCAGCAACATATCTCAACAGGTATTGGTTTCCGGACATATCATTATTTCATTTTCTTCTAGTTTTGATCACCTTTACATTTCGTAGGAATATGTGATATTAACATGACGCGGCTGTGTGAACTTTTATGATAACTGACCGGCTGCGGAAGTCTCCGAACGTATATCAGTATAGCTTTTGTGGGAGCCGAAGTATAAGGGGAGATTAAAGTTCCCGTATTTTCGCGGCACTAATTTTCGGATGTGCAGCCACATAAATTCGACTTCTTGTTCTAATACTCGTATGTCGACTGAATACCGTCCAGCCAGCTTCAGAGTGAGCCGACGCTGGACGGTATTCAGCCGAAATATTTGAAGAAGTCTAATTTATGCGGCTGCACGCCCGAAATTTTGTGGATTTAAAAAGTTTCCGTTAGAAGGCAGTGCTGCAGCGTATATGCAAAGTAGCGCGACTTCGATGCGCTCATATAAGCACCGACTTGTATGCACGCTGTTAGCGGGGCAATCGGCTCTTTCCGATGTGCGTGCGGGATATGAGGAAACTCGAACTATGGCGACGCCATTACCAAGTGCGTCTAGACGGGACTAACGTGCTGTTATTCTATTCTTGGCTGGCAAAGGACAAACGCCGTTATACATCCATCAGAGAATGAAGAACGTGTACGGGATAGCATGTCTGTCGAAAAACGCCGTTGTCGGATAAAGTTCCGTGCTTGTCCTGATTCGACATAACTGGGCAGAGGAGAGAGTACGTCGTGAAATTAAGGCGAAACGTCCGAGAAGGAAAAAATCAATGAAATTCGCCAACAGCCGTGTAATTGAGATATTATTTTATTCTATTTTGACTATCAGTTTCGGCATTCCACTACGCCATCTTCAGGCCCCATATGCATCCTTCAAAAATAAAGGATATTATCATAGAGTGCCATATATTTCCGAATGTCGTAAATTCAAATCCGAATTCCAAGTGATTGATTCTATGACTTGATTGCAATCAAGTCTTTGAATGAAGCACTTGGAATACGGTTTTGAAAAAAAAAAATGGTTCAAATGGCTCTGAGCACTATGGGACTTAACATCTAAGGTCATCAGTCCCCTAGAACGTAGAACTACTTAAACCTAACTGACCTAAGGACATCAAGCACATCCATGCCCGAGGCAGGATTCGAACCTGCGACGGCAGCGGTCGCGCGGTTCCAGATTGAAGCGCCTAGAACCGCTCGGCCACAGCGGCCGGCATGGTTCTGAATTCACGACATCTAGGAACACATGCCACTGTATGAGAATATCGTGTATTTTTGGGAGATGCATATGGGGCCTGAAGATGGCGTAGTGGAACGCCGAAACTGGTGGTCAAAATAAAATAACATCTCAATTACAAGGCTTTTGGTGAAATTAATTGATAATTACTTGACCGATTGATGTCCCCTTTCCATGATGGATCAATAGAGGCTGTGACAAGGGATGCTGCTGCCTCCTGATAACGCACAGACCATATCGCAAATATCATAACGTAGAAGTTAAGCCAACTCAAGTAGGTGACACTCTGAGTACTCGCCCTATAGTCCCCATCTCTCCTCCTGCAATTATCTCGCCTTCGGTCCCTTAAAAAACGACTTGAAGGGCCGATGATTCCTGTCGGGCGAGAATGGACAACAGGAAGTTACGGACTTCTTCACACTGTATCACACGGTATCTTACCGAACGGGTATCTTCAACCCGAAGCATTGGTAAAATGATTGTCTCAATGCCCACGGCGATTTTGCCTGATTTGCGTTCCAATTCTGGACGTACGACCTTAGAACTGAAACTTTTCGACCGCCCCTTACGTCTTCCGAAGTGTAAATAAATAAGGTCTGTTCCTCCAAATATTAAACGTTTGTTTCCTGTACGTACATACAAACTGTCTTGTCTCAAAGGAAAGTGTTTCCCGTGTAATCAATAGGCGTCAAAGCGTCGTTGCAACATTAAATAGAAGGGCGAAGAGGGACGCAGTTGGTGTTAGACCGTGCACTGGTCACAAAGAGCGACGGAGAGTAATAGGGCGACGGAGAGGAGGACGGGCCGGGCAGTAAAGCTGCTTTTACGCGCGGCCAGTGCTTGGACAGGTGGCGTTTTAACGCGTGATTCAAAGCGGCCGCCTGTTTGTTTGCTGCTGGCCGTGGTAGGGAGGACGCGAGGGCGCGGAACCTCCGCAGCCGTTAATATGGGGGCCCGCTCGGGTCAGAGGGGATTTTTCAAAGGGCGGCTTGCAGAGTCTGGGGAAGTAAGTGGCAAAGCGTAGAGTACACCGCGACTTGTGCAGCAAACTTACGTAAGTCATCAAGTGGCAGTATGGACCATTCTTAAGCGAGGGAAATGTCATGTCAACATACGCAGGTTGGAACTTAAATAGTGGCAACACTGCTGTGGAGACACTATGCAGTGGTTCAAATGGTTCCAATGGCTCTGAGCACTATGGGACTTAACATCTATGGTCATCAGTCCCCTAGAACTTAGAACTACTTAAACCTAACTAACCTAAGGGCATCACGCAACACCCAGCCATCATGAGGCAGAGAAAATCCCTGACCCCGCCGGGAATCGAACCCGGGAACCCGGGCGTGGGAAGCGAGAACGCTACCGCACGACCACGAGATGCGGGCTAACCCGGGAACCCGGGCGTGGGAAGCGAGAACGCTACCGCACGACCACGAGATGCGGGCCTATGCAGTGGAATCTACTATTGTCGCTGACAGCACACGTTGTTGACATACCTACCTTACCGCCGAGGCAAATGGACTCGCCCGTCCCACGTCACCGGCGTGCGCACAATCGAGGGAAACACAGTCACTTGTGACTGAGCGGTCTAACGTAACGCCGTCACTTTGTTTTCGAAATGGGAACAATGGAGTTGGATCAAGACTGAATGTGGCAGAGGTCGTACTGTACGAGTGTCATCAACGTCTTCAAGAGGCTTGAGGGGAATCGACATTGCCGTACAGAACAGTGGCAGATCGGGTAAAAGCCTTCAACGATGGTCGGCAAACTGTGGCAGACATGCATCGGGCAGGTCGTCGTGGCGTCTCTGAAGAAGTGCATGCTGTTGCCGCGTTAGTGGACAGTGATCGATGCCATACGATTTGTGGGGTCGCCCACGAAACCGGATTAGCGCATATGACTCTGCTTCGCATCCTGAAGGCACGCCTGGGCTTGCGAAATATTGCGTCACGACAAGTTCCGCATGACCTGACGGAAATGCAGAAATGGGTGCGTTACGATGCTGCTCACAAGGGAACCTCCCCATTACACCCCCCTCAGATTTAGTTATAAGTTGGCACAGTGGATAGGCCTTGAAAAACTGAACACAGATCAATCGAGAAAACAGGAAGAAGTTGTGTGGAACTATGAAAAAAATAAGCAAAATTTGCAAACTGAGTAGTCCATGCAAAGATAGGCAACATCAGGGATCATTTGAACTGAGGAGCGCCGTGGTCCCGTGGTTAGCGTGAGCAGCTGCAGAACGAGAGATCCTTGGTTCACGTCTTCCTTCGAGCCTAAAATTTTATTTTGAGACAATCATCAAAGTTCAGGCACTCACACACAATCAACTTCGCTTTCCAAAATTCCAGGACATGTTCAGAATTGCTTTAACATATGCAGGATTTGACGGTCTCCACACGGAAAAATTTGAAAACTTTGAAAACATATGTTTTGACAGAGCACAGGGAAAAGTGTGCGACTGTGAAACTGTTAGATTCATTTGTTGCAGTTTATGTGACAAGCTCTTATGTTTTCATCACTTTTTTGGGAGTAATTCTCACATCCACAAGAAAACTTAAATAGGGCAATGTAGAAGAATCTTTTTACCCATTCGCCAAGTGTACAAGTTAGGTGGGTCGACAACATATTCCTGTCATGTGACGCACATGCCCTCACCAGTGTCGTATAGAATAGTCCTGTGGAGGAATCGGTTGACCTATGACCTTGCGATCAAATGTTTTCGGTTCCCATTGGAGAGGCACGTCTACTAAATTTATTACAGTGAACAGCGACGTCAATGAACTTTGCGAAAATAAAAAAAAAAGTTTTCACTTCAGGGGAGACTTGAACCATGGACCTTTCGTTCCACAACTGCTCACGCTAACCACGGGACCACGGCTCTCCTGAGTTCAAGTTATCCTTGATGTTGTACATCTTCGCATGGACTACTCAGTTTGTACATTTTGCTTATTTTTTCATAGTTCCACACAACCTCTTCCTGTTTTCTCGATTGATCTGTGTTCAGTTTTTCAAGGCCTATCCACTGTGCCAACTTATAACTAAATCTGAGGGGGGTGCGATGGGGAGGTTCCCTTGTCAGATGCACTTGGAGCGCTATGAGCGCGAAGGAGAGGCTTTCTTAGGCTGTATCGTAACACTGCATGAGACATGGGCCACATCGTACGAGCTAAAACTGAAACGCCAGTCCAACCAATGACGTCATTATCGGTCGCCGCGAAAGTCGAAAATGCGTCAGAGGCCAAGTATGGTGAAAGTTATGGTGATTCTCGTGTACGACTGTGATGGTGTTATCCTGACGCATTACGTTCCTCCACGGCAGACCGTCAAAGCACAGTATTACTGTTCGTCTTTGGAGCATCACCTGCGACCAGCTTTGCGAAAGAAGCGGCGACACTTTCTGCGCAACCCACCCATCATTCTGCACGACAGTGTGCGGGCGCATACAGCGCAAGCTGTGGCTGCTTTGTTCGGTCGATGGGACTGGGAAGTACTGTACCATCCACCACAATGGTTCCAATGGCTCTGAGCACTATGGGACTTAACATCTATGGTCATCAGTCCCCTAGAACTTAGAACTACTTAAACCTAACTAACCTAAGGACATCACACAACACCCAGCCATCACGAGACAGAGAAAATCCCTGACCCCGCCGGGAATCGAACCCGGGAACCCAGGCGTGGGAAGGGAGAACGCTACCGCACGACCACGAGCTGCGGGCCATCCACCACACTCCCCGGACTTAAGTCCTTGTGACTTTGATTTGATTCCGAAGATTAGGGAACCACTTCGTGGCATTCGCTTCGGAAGTGTTCCAGAGATCCGACAGGCAGCAAACCGCTCCATTCGCACCACCAACAGAACAGGCTGTGCTAACGGTATACTACGCCTTCCACATCGATGGCAATGGGTTCTACACAACACTGGTGACTACTCTGAAGGGCACTAACAGGTGCAAACATGTAACTCTTTTCTATCGGTTGTGAATAAATAGTTACCACTATTGAAGTTCCAACCCTCGTACTTCCAGGTAACACCTTCTAGATACAGTACAGCTACAAAAAACTCATTTCTTTAGTCATATTGTCCTCTGGAATTAATCCAGTATACCACTGTTTCTAAGGTTTTGTGTTGGAGACTTTGATCTTGTTACAGGCAGGAAGTATCCATATAAAACTTGCAGCCAAGGCACGAACTGTTTGCTTTCGTTTACAATTACTATGCAGGTGGAGTTGGGCGCAACGTACTTACATGTGAACTGAAAAATTCATTCGGGTTGTCAGTACGAATTAAAACTTTGACAACGGCACACGAAAAGTGACGACGTCTCCACTTAATATCACACGCACCGTTAGCATTGAATATAGAAGGGTTTAGGTACATACCGTTCGGTACAGTCATATCTAATACAGCAAATCTAGCAAAACAGGCCAATATTATCGTCTGAAGCTGCTCATACGATAATTTTTCACGTTTCTAGCTCTCAAAATTGAGAACAGCAAAAGAGAAACAGCAAACCATACTCAAAATAAAACAACAGTTACAGTTCTTATATTGTAGAGAAAGATGAATTATCATCTTCTTCCCCAAAATGGTACTTAGTGCAGTGAGCCATTTCTGAAAACTTTAAAATAAGGTCAGTTAAAGATGGGCCGATTTTTGTACGACCAGTCGGACTAGGCATAAAACAAACTAATAGCAACCCGGAAGTGGGGACGGGATGATAGAAACGAAGGTAGTTACCGACGCTGTAGAGGGTGAAAATCCTAGAGCAAAACAGAGATTTTCAGATATTCAAAAAATAATTTATGGCGTTTGGTGAGAGCGCTGCTCTGAAAGGGACTGACACAGGACAGTAAGACGCGGCGGGCAGCATAAACCACTCAGAGGAATGACACAAAAAAATGAAAGTGGATGGGGGAAGGCCGAAGGTGAAGACATTTGTCATAGATTGCCTTAAGTCCAGCGAGCTATCTTTCAATATGTGCGATAGCACACCTGTTAGTAACAGTAGATATTTTTGGCTATTTAAGGGCTTATCAATAAAATGCAGAGCACTGATGGTATTCCTGGCAAGCGCGCACCAAATTTTTACAGATCAGTTTCTTTGTTCATCTGCTTATCTCGAGCAGCATAGATTTTCATTGGACCAGTAGTACGTACAGGGAATTGTTATTTGAAGGGTTGTCCTTAAACGTTGCTTCACCCATAAAAATAATCTTGCGTAGAGGCATCGTATCACTTCGTAGGTATTGTACACACCAACCGATTTTGAAATCTCCTTGAAACTCTTTATGTAACGAAATATGGTAAGGATGAAACACTCTGGAATCCGGTATACGCTAAACACTTGTTTGAGGACCCGACTCTCCCATCAAGTTGTCTCACCTCGACATGGTTTCTTTCTTACTATCCGTCTTTGTTTGCGTATTTTATCCCCCAACGATTGTAATTCTTCAGTTTATTTGTTTAAATGTATGCACTGTCAGAGCCTGAGAGCTTAAGATGCTCAGGATGCCTTGCAAGGTATAACCGAGCCGCTGCTCTTACAGTTCGAGGAGGACGTTTCTAGAGGCAATTGAGAAAAGTATCTCACGCCAGGTAACTCCATCCAGTGAGGATAGTCGCTAGGTCATTCTGATAGCTAACTTCAGCTTGTATGCTGGTGAAATTATGCTTGGCGCTCTTTACAGTGTCGTAGTGTCTGCGTTAAAGCTATCTAATGCTCCAAAAGTTCCGCATGCTTTCAATCGTAAGAACTAATCGATATCATTTTTTTATATACCACGTGTATATACACTTCTTTGCAAAAACTGGGAAGCACCCACAATACGTAGTCAAGTGTTAGTGATTAGAGCTACAGTCGGAAAGGCCACCAGAGTGCATTATTGTTGTTCATTCCTAGTATTGTTACCAGGCCCTGGGTGACATATTAGGGACGTGGAAACGGTTGGGTGTCGAGTCATCACTGTAAACAAGGATATGCCCCGTTAAAAGGTGAGACAGTGTTATCAGCTCTTGCCAGGGTTTTAAAAGCGGACTCAGTGTCGGACTCCATTCGGCCGGATGCCCAATCGTGCAGTATACAGTTTTGTGGGGCATTGGGATGTAACAATGGTACAATGTTGGACACCATGGCAACGTGAGGGCAGACACATTCGTTCTCAAGGTCCCGTTCAGCTACACCTGACCACCAGCAGGGAGAATCGTCGTATTTTGCCTCTGCACCTGCCACCAGAGATCTACGAGGGCAGTTCAATAAGTAATGCAACACATTTTTTTTCTGAAACGGGGGATGTTTTATTCAGCATTGAAATACACCAGGTTATTCCCCAATCTTTTAGCTACACAACACTATTTTTCAACGTAACCTCCATTCAATGCTACGGCCTTACGCCACCTTGATATGAGGGCCTGTATGCCTGCACGGTACCATTCCACTGGTCGATGTCGGAGCCAACGTCGTACTGCATCAATAACTTCTTCATCATCCGCGTAGTGCCTCCCACGGATTGCGTCCTTCATTGGGCCAAACATACGAAAATCCGACGGTGCGAGATCGGGGCTGTAGGGTGCATGAGGAAGAACAGTCCACTGAAGTTTTGTGAGCTCCTCTCGGGTGCGAAGACTTGTGTGAGGTCTTGCGTTGTCATGAAGAAGGAGAAGTTCGTTCAGATTTTTGTGCCTACGAACACGCTGAAGTCGTTTCTTCAATTCCTGAAGAGTAGCACAATACACTTTAGAGTTGATCGTTTGACCATGGGGAAGGACATCGAACAGAATAACCCCTTCAGCGTCCCAGAAGACTGTAACCATGACTTTACCGGCTGAGGGTATGGCTTTAAACTTTTTCTTGGTAGGGCAGTGGGTGTGGCGCCACTCCATTGATTGCCGTTTTGTTTCAGGTTCGAAGTGATGAACCAATGTTTCATCGCCTGTAACAATCTTTGACAAGAAATTGTCACCCTCAGCAACATGACGAGCAAGCAATTCCGCACAGATGGTTCTCCTTTGCTCTTTATGGTGTTCGGTTAGACAACGAGGGACCCAGCGGGAACAAACCTTTGAATATCCCAACTGGTGAACAATTGTGACAGAACTACCAACAGAGATGTCAAGTTGAGCACTGAGTTGTTTGATGGTGATCCGTCGATCATCTCGAACGAGTGTGTTCGCACGCTCCGCCATTGCAGGAGTCACAGCTGTGCACGGCCGGCCAGCACGCGGGAGATCAGACAGTCTTGCTTGACCTTGCGGCGATGATGACACACGCTTTGCCCAACGACTCACCATGCTTTTGTCCACTGCCAGATCACCGTAGACATTCTGCAAGCGCCTATGAATATCTGAGATGCCCTGGTTTTCCGCCAAAATTGGCCGAGAAAAAAATTGGGTAGCATTACTTATTGAACTGCCCTCGTAGTAACGGACTCACAGTAACATTCTGCGTCATTCCGTGTTGTTGGTTTTCTAGTCTTTCTAACGGTTGCTTCATTCCCTCACAATTCAATTGCACTGCTAGGGTTAGGTTGCCATATTCCTTTATCATGTTCATGCATTCATTATTCGGGCTCCTTAGTTTTCAATATTTATATAGTGAGACAGATTCCGTCTTGAGGACGTTTCGTTGAAGTACGCCCACTGTTTGTGATACCATTATTTGTACGGCGTAACTCTGCGTATTTTTTCAACAACGCCTATTGTATTTACCACAATATAAGATGGTTAGTTGATCTGGGGGAAGGGACCAAACAGCGAGGTCATCGATCCATCGTATTACGGCAGGATGGGGAAAGGAGACGGCCCTGCTCTTTCAAAGGAAACATCGCGGCATTTTCTTCAAGCGATTTAGGTAAGACACGGATGGGAAGATACTTCCTGGCAACAAGCAGGTGGACGAGTCCGAGGAAGGACGACTGAGGAAATGAAAAGGGTCCATCGGAGAAGTACATTTTACAAGATTAAGAATAAAGAGAGAATTATTTCGGATAGTGTACTGGGACTGATGTTGGACGTTACAATTTTGATACGAAAATGATTAGTAGAACGGGTTGTCACATGGCACAGAAGCCACAAAAGTTATAAATAGGGTTGAGAGTCCATTGTGTAGTGAGGTATTCGTTGGGGCTTAGCCGAGATCGAACCTACGTGTGGCGGCAGTCCAGCTTAGTTACATCATA
Organism: Schistocerca nitens; assembly: GCF_023898315.1. Classification (NCBI taxonomy): domain Eukaryota; kingdom Metazoa; phylum Arthropoda; class Insecta; order Orthoptera; family Acrididae; genus Schistocerca; species Schistocerca nitens. The sequence continues at coordinate 954,116,928 of NC_064617.1, forward strand.
ACCTTTGTACTTGTACATTTGATGTTGACTGAGTCTGGATACGTACAATAGTATAGGCAGTGCTTTTAAATGCTGCTTCCAAATATATTTTTGATGGTAACAATATCTGCAGACTTAAACATAGTTAGATTAACTGAACAAAGTTTAGGTCACGTCTATTGTCATCATTTAACTGTATATTGTGAAGTAGGACGATACTCATTAGCTTCTTGAGTAATTGTGGACTGGCTCAGTGTTGCGATGTATTGTAGTTGATTTCCGTCTGATTGCGACTGTGAGTTGGAGTACTTTGTGGCTTGACGAAATCGTGTAACATTCTGCCGGCAGATTCCAAGCTATCCTGGCGGTCCTTGTCTAAACATAAGGACCGCGTAAAGTGACTGTAAAGTTACGTGCGAGCAGCTGATTGAGTTGGTCGGAGTTTTCTTGTCAATTGGAGTTAGTTTGTCACGCAATCCCTCTTAGATCTGGTTACTACTTTGGGAACGTTGTTAAATGTTGTTACACATCCACATCAACTTCCTTAACGTTTCTAAATGTTGTAACATATGTCCATGTACTTAATTTTTCTACAAATGGCCGCAGTAGTACGTTTGATTTTACCACATTGTGTTGTTCTTTCTTTAATGGTGGACTACAACTTCTGGAGTGGTGTTGTATTCATGCAATGTTCGATCAGGTTCGCTTGTGGGCAAGCAGCATACGAACAACTAAGGCACGGGTAAGGGCAGGTAGATTTAACACGTGACGGATGTGCGGGTGGACTTCCAAGTACGCGGCATCAGAAGGTAGATCTGGGTTGCAACTAAGTGACGCATCCCTATTAGACCACTACTTACTGTCCCAGGCTGGTTATTTCATATTACGTCGCAGAAGTGAGTTTTAGACTGCTTCTGTTTCTTGGTGTTGGAAACACTTGCTCGGCTCTTTTGTATGAACGCCGGCTAAATTCGGCCTCCCAACTAACGATCTGAAACCACAGTGATAATAACCAGTACATCGTTCACTGTAGCTAAATACGAGATATGTACATCAAATTAAACATCTCATCAATATAAAACAATTGAGCTCTCACTGACACCTGTAGCACAGTTTTGACAGTCACCAAGTGATAAAGACATACCTGTAATCGCAAATTTGGAGAATTATCACCTTTATCGTATTAACTCCACAAATATGAGCTATGGGAGTATAAAGAAAGATAATTCGCTGTATAATGTTGATACACTGACGGGAAAAATCGCAAGACTGAATAGTAATTAATGTAGAATAATGGAATTTCGGAAATACATTTGCTTAGGTAACAACTGCAAGATCAAAGTGCGAAATAAGGCAATGCAAATGTGAAATGTTGGTTCAAAAATGGTTCAAATGGCTCTGAGCACTATGGGACTCAACTGCTGTGGTCATAAGTCCCCTAGAACTTAGAACTACTTAAACCTAACTAACCTAAGGACAGCACACAACACCCAGGCATCACGAGGCAGAGAAAATCCCTGACCCCGCCGGGAATCGAACCCGGGAACCCGGGCGTGGGAAGCGAGAACGCTACCGCACGACCACGAGATGTGGGCAAAATGTTGGTTCATTAATGACCATTGTAACTGCCAGAATGTTGAATACAGACATAGAAACAGAGACGGTTAATGCTGTTTGTGGACAACACTGGAATTTTCGTCCAATGATGTCCCATATGTGCTCGATTGGAGACAGATGTGGCTATCGAGCAGGGCAAGGCAACACGTCCACACTCTGCAGTCCATGTTAGGCTATAACTGCAGTATGTGGACGAGCGATCTCCTGTTGGAAAACACCCCCTCGGATGCTGTCCCACAATGGCAGCACGACTGCTCGAATCACAATACTGACGTACAACTTTGCTGTCAGAGTACGTAGTGTTACTAACACAAGGCCGTCACTGGCATCGTAGCAGAACCAGCTGTCAGCAGACCTCTACCCTGCCCTCCAATGAACTGTCACTTCACACGACGGAAGTTGCAAATGGTGCTGGTTTGGCGTCACTGGAATTAACGCTACTTGGTGTCTGCCTCCGTGCTGTCCTTGAAGTAACACATTAGTAGCAGTTCATTGTATAACTGTGGTGTGAACTGCTGATGAGAGTGCTGCTGCAGATACAGTACGATGCGCCTGAGCCAAACATCAAACACGGTCGTCTCACCTCCTCACCTCTCGGTAGTCGCATGTGGGCGTCTGAAGTCCGGTCTTCTTGCGTCCGGACATTCTCGTGGCCATTGCTGCCAGCAGTCACGTACAGTGGCTACGTTACTGCCAAGTGTTTGTGCAGTGTCGCAGAGGGAAATTTCAGCTTCTCGTAGACATACTACACGACCTCATTCAAACTTAGTGAGTTGCTGATAACGGCGTGTTTGTCGTCTTGAAGGCATTCTTGACTAACATCGACTCGCCACGTCGAGTCACAAAGGTTACTAACACTCACGACTGTTACAGCGTATTTTTAATGGAAATGTGATTTTCATCCTCATGGTGGACGTCCTAGCGCCACTCTTACGCAGCTGGCGCGAAATTTGAATCGACATCATCTTCCAGATGTAGAAACAAGCCTACTAACTTTCGTTTATGTCGCACAACTCCTTCTTGGTGATGCGATTTGAATGATAACGTTTATTTAGATATTCTTCTTCTTTCGTTTCACCCTCTTTGGGGTGCGCTGGATCAATCATTTCTTTGTGCGTTGTTCTTTTCTTAGGGCCCAGTATTTCTTCATTCTTTCTGATCTTCTTCTCCTCTCTTCTTCCGAGATGAAGGATTTGGACTTTTGTGTGGATTTGTCTTGGAACCTTATGTTTTCATCTTTAGTAATTAATTTAGCAGTTCGATCAATAAGTGAATTTTCTGAAATATTTAATTCCACTAGGTCTTTCTCAGTTTCTTTAAACCAGTTGGGCTTCGTTTTTCATTCTGAGAAGATGACCATAAAAATTTATTCTCCTTTTTCGCATAGAATCTGAAAGTTTTTCAATTTTCTTGTAGAGAGTTTCATTTTTGATGTATATAATCTTATTGTCTTCAAATTTTGGCCCAATTATTTTTCTTAAAATTTTTCTTTCCTTTACCTGAAGTTTCTCCATTTGGCCTTTGAAATTCATGTTAAGTGTTTCTGCCGCATACAGTGCTTCTGGCTTAATCACTGTCTTGTAATGTGTAATTTTGGACCCCCATGAAAGGTATTTTTTGTTGTATGTATTTTTTGTTGGTTGGAAGGCCAATTCAAGTTTATTTTTTCTGGATTCCATTGCTTTGCTTTCCCCAGCATTCCAAGTAATCCATTCTCCGAGATATTTGAATTATTTTACTATTTCAATCTTCTGTTCTTGAACTTTGAGGTATTTACATGAGTGCTTGATGTGTGTCAATATCTTAGTTTTTTCAGAGGAGATGTGAAGACCAGTTTTAGCTGCTTGTTTCTTTAGTTCAAGGATTTGCTCCCGTGCTTCTTCCATTGTTTCAGCAAACAGGGCCATATCATCTGCAAAAGCAATGCAATTTACTTTAAGGTTCTTCTTTTTGCAACCCAGTCTTATACCACTCTTAATATTTGTGTTCCATTCTCTGACTACTTTCTCAAGCCCACAATTGAACAGCAACGGTGAGAGCCCATCGCCCTGTCGCACTCCCGTTTTTATTTCAAAGGGTTCCGATAGTTCACCCATAAATTTAACTTTCGAAAATGTATTTGTAAGGGTCGCTTTTATAATATTAGTTGTTTTCTTATACAAACCGATTTCTTCCAGGACTGATAACAGAGATTCTCTATCAATCGAATCATATGCTTTTTTGAAATCAATGAAGGAGATTACGTATGTCTTTGCCCTTGGTTTTTGGTACGCCATAATGTTTTTGAGGTTTAGTATTTGTTCCGAACATGATCTACCCTTTCTAAAACCTCCCTGGTATTTCCCGATTTGCGGATCCAATTGCGGCTCTGCCCTGTTCAAAAGGACTTTAGGAAGAATCTTGTACGCTACATCCAGCAGTGATATTCCTCTGTAATTGTTGGGGTCTGTCTTCAAACCTTTCTTGTGGATAGGGTGGATGAGACCTGTTCTCCATTCTGCGGGGATCTCTTCTTCTTTCCAGATTTGATCGAAAACATACTTTAGGGATGTAACTGCATTTTTGTCAGCCTTTTTCCATAGTTCGGCCACTATTTGATTTTCTCCGGGCGCCTTGTTGATTTTAAGTTCTGAAATGACCTTCTGTAGGTCTTCAGCCGTCGGTGGTTCTGAATCCGGCTTAGATATTATTAGAACCCTTTTATTTTTTGTGCGTAATTTTATTAAAAATATCGTAAATGCAATTTACGAACGAGAAATACACTCAGCGCTAGAAAGCAGAACTTAGGACGGTTCGATGCAGGCGCCACAACCTACTATGCACCTCAAAATAACCTAAAAAACTGGCGTTGAGCCATATCAAAAAGGCAACCGAAGATTTGACAATCGAAAACAGCACCAAAAAATAGCACCCGAGAACAGTAACACCCACCGCACAACAGCTAGTTATATACACTTTGTTAGCAAGTGAGAATGTAATAACTTTGTACTAATTTTAATCGTTCGATCTTAGTGGGAACATTTATACTGCTAAGAACAGTTTTAGTATTTCAAATACTATCGGTGAAGTGAAAATTCCAGAAAAGTTCGGTCGAAGTAGACTTGGATAATTTCCAACAGTCGCCATGCTTTGGAAATTTCTGACAGAATCATTCGATTTCACGTGACATTGATTTGGGCATTGATTAATAACTATCCGGACCACATATGCGACTGTAAATGTGCTGTTGTGTTTTGGGAATACAATAAATTTAATGGACATTGATAAACAGTTCAACTCAGAAACAATCCCTGTCCGTTTGAGCCACATGTGAAGTCCCAATAAGAGGGTTACTAGGCGTGAGGCAGGAGCGAGTGTCTGCGGCGTATTGTGGACGTTTAACAGCGCCGCAAAACACCGGATGCCACCTGCACCGGTTGTATAGAAATACGACGGCGAGGCAGTAAGAGCGCTACTAAACGTAGCCGCAAGGATGGCCGCTTTGGACCTCAGTGGCACACACTGTGCAGGTACCAGCGCCACGACTGTGTGCAGAGAGGACGTCTCTTCCCGTTCATAGAATCAACCGGGTTAGGAAGCGGCAGTGCGCAGATATGGCACATTGCCCCCATTTTAAAAACTGACAGCCCGATGACAGAATGTATTTTATTCTAAGCTTTAAACGAATTACTAGGGGCGACCTGTTTAGTGTTTGATGTAATCAATACAGGAAACTAAGTAAAGTTACGCAAAAGCTAAACTCGAGAGGGCAAACTAGTTATAGCAAGATACGATTCTGCATTTGCATTATTCCTTCGACACCTGACCAGTCTTCAGGAATATCATCAAGGGACTCTTCTTTCCAAAACTACATATACCTCCAGAATGAGATTTTCAGCCGGCCGAAGTGGCCGTGCGGTTAAAGGCGCTGCAGTCTGGAACCGCAAGACCGCTACGGTCGCAGGTTCGAATCCTGCCTCGGGCATGGATGTTTGTGATGTCCTTAGGTTAGTCAGGTTTAACTAGTTCTAAGTTCTAGGGGACTAATGACCTCAGCAGTTGAGTCCCATAGTGCTCAGAGCCATTTGAACCATTTGAGATTTTCACTCTGCAGCGGAGTGTGCGCTGATATGAAACTTCCTGGCAGATTAAAACGGTGTGCCCGACCGAGACTCGAACTCGGGACCTTTGCCTTTCGCGGGCAAGTGCTCTACCAACTGAGCTACCGAAGCACGACTCAGGCGCGGTACTCACAGTTTTATTTCTGCCAGTATCTAGTCTCCTGCCTTCCAAACTTTACAGAAGCTCTCCTGCGAACCTTGCAGAACTAGCACTCCTGAAAGAAAGGATATTGCGGGGACATGGCTTAGCCACAGCCTGGGGGATGTTTCCAGAATGAGATTTTCACTCTGCAGCCGAGTTCGAATCTCGGTCGGGCACACAGTTTTAATCCGCCAGGAAGATTCATATCAGCGCACACTCCGCTGTAGAGTGAAAATCTCATTCTGGAAACATCCCCCAGGCTGTGGCTAAGCCATGTCTCCGCAATATCCTTTCTTTCAGGAGTGCTAGTTCTGCAAGGTTCGCAGAAGAGCTTCTGTAAAGTTTGGAAGGCAGGAGACGAGGTACTGGCAGAAGTAAAGCTGTGAGTACCGGGCGTGAGTCGTGCTTCGGTAGCTCAGTTGGTAGAGCAGTTGCCCACGAAAGGCAAAGGTCCCGAGTTCGAGTCTCGGTCGGGCACACAGTTTTAATCTGCCAGGAAGCTACATATACCTGTCAGTAAGTAGTGATCAACGATCCTTATGTCTGCAAAATACACTGTTTTCAGGCTTACGATTGCTGTTTTATTATCTCAAGAGTACCGGTTTAGGGTTCTGTCCGCAATGTTTCGAGGACATTCGTAATTACACAGCAAAGTGACTTATCTAAGCAGTATCTGTACACCGTAATACACACTCACACTATAAACTTTCTGTTCACCTACGTAATAACGTGTGGGTCCACCTTCAGAATGCAGTCCAGTAGCTATTTTGCATGGCCTGGGTTCTACAAGTCCTCGATCGGGTTTCGGAGGCATGTGGTACGAGATGTGTTACTTATAGATCAAGAATTTCCCGTAGATTAAAGGCCGTTGGTTTGCAGGCACGGAGCTGGTGCACGATAGCGACCCACAGTCCTCACATCGGGTTGTCATTAAGCAAATTTGGTGGCCAAGAAATACAACGTGAGTTCACTATCGTGCTCGTGAAACCACTGTAGCAAAATTCTGGCCTTGTGATACAGAAATCTGTCGTGCTGGAAGATTTAGTTACTGTCAGAGAAGACATCAAGCGTGAAGGGATGCAGGTGGTCAATAATATTGTTCACGTAGTCCACAACTCTTACTTCGATTACTACTAAAAGTCCCCTGGAATTCCAGGTAAATGCCTCCTATAGCATAATAGTGCCCTCATTAGCTGCATCTTTGGCGAGGTGCGTGCTACGTACATCCGTTACCTGAAATGTGTCTTCAGTTTCGTTTGATTCTGCCCGCCTGACTTCCTCTCCTCTGAGCTAAACTTTTCATTTCCGAGTAACCCAACCAACTTTTTCAAGTAAATTCTAAGGCAAGAAAAACGATGACGAAGAAGGAATTTTCCGAATGGGACGGAAATCGGCAGATGTGACGTCCATGTACAGACAAACGAAAAAGTAAAATTTCATAAAAAAATGATTGAAGAGAGAGAGCTTCACAAATTGAGCAAATCAATAACGCGTTGGTCCACCTGTGGCCCTTACGCAGGCAATTATTCGTCGTAGCACTGATTAAGAGAGTTGTTGGATGTCCTCCTGACTAATGTCTTACGGAATTCTGCCCAGTTGGTGAACTAGATCGTCAGATCCCGACACGATCCTTCCCATAAATATCCAAACATTGTCGCTTGGAGAGAGGTATAGCTAACTTGCCGACCAAGGCAAGGTTTGGTAAGCACGAAGAAAAGCAGTATAAGCTTTCGCAACGTGTGGACAGACATTATCTAGCTGAAATGTAAATCAAGGGTGGCTTGACATGAAGGGCAACAAAACAGGGCGTAAAATTTTATCGACGTACCGCTATTCTGTAAAGATGCAGCGGATGACATCCAAAGGAGTACTGTTATGAGAAGAAATACACTACTGGCCATTAAAATTGCTACACTAAGAAGATGACGTGCTGCAGACACGAAATTCAACCGACACGAAGAAGATGCTGTGCAATGCAAATGATTAGCTTTTCAGAGCATTCACACACGGTTGGCGCCGGGGACGACACCTACAACGTGCTGAAATGAGGAAAGTTTCCAACTTATTTCTCATACGCAAACAGCAGTTGACCGGCGTTGCCTGGTGAAACCTTGTTGTGATGTCTCGTGTAAGGAGGAGAAATTCGTACCATCACGTTCCCAACTTTGATATAGATTGGATTGTAACCTATCGCGATTGCGGTTTATCGTATTCGCGACATTGCTGCTCGAGTTGGTCAAGATCCTATGACTGTTAGCAGAATAAGGAATCTGTGGGTTCAGGAGGGTAATATGGAATGCCATACTGGAACCCAACGGCCTCGTATCACTAGCACTCGAGATGACAGGCATCTTATCCGCATTGCTGTAACGGTTCGTGAAGCCACATCTCGATCTCTGAGCCAACAGATGGGGACGTCTGCAAGACAACAACCTTCTGCACGAACAGTTCGACGACGTTTGCAGCAGCATGGACTATCAGCTCGGAGACCATGGCTGCGGTTACCCTTTACGCTGCATCACAGACAGGAGCGCCTGCGATGGTGTACTCGACAACGAACGTGGGTGCACGAATGGCAAAACGTCATTTTTTCAGATGAATCCAGGTTCTGTTTACAGCATCATGATGTTCGCATCCGTGTTTGGTGACATCGCGGTGAACGCACATTGGAAGCGTGTATTCGTCATCGCCATGCTGGCGTATCAAATGGCTCTGAGCGCTATGGGACTCAACTGCTGTGGTCATAAGTCCCCTAGAACTTAGAACTACTTAAACCTAACTAACCTAAGGACAGCACACAACACCCAGCCATCACGAGGCAGAGAAAATCCCTGACCCCGCCGGGAATCGAACCCGGGAACCCGGGCGTGGGAAGCGAGAACGCTACCGCACGACCACGAGATGCGGGCTGCTGGCGTATCACTGGGCGTGATGGTATGGGGTGCCATTGGTTACTAGTCTCGGTCACCTCTTGTTCGCATTGACAGCACTCTGAACAGTGGACGTTGCATTTCAGATATGTTCCGACCCGTGGCTCTACTATTCATTCGATCCCTGCGAAACCCTACATTTCAGCAGGATAATGCGCGACCGCATGTTGCAGGTCCTGTACGGGCCTTTCTGGATATAGAAAATGTTCGACTGCTGCCCTGGCCAGCATATTCTCCATATCCCTCACCAACTGAAAACGTCTGGTCAATGGTGGCCGAGCAACTGGCTCGTCACAATACGCCAGTCACTACTCTTGATGAACTGTGGTATCGTGTTGAAGCTGCATGGGCAGCTGTACCTGTACACGCCATCCCAGCTCTGTTTGACTCAATGCCCAGGCGTATCGAGACCATTATTACGGCCAGAGGTGGTTGTTCTGGGTACTGATTTTTCAGGATCTATGCACCCAAATTGCGTGAAAATTTACTTACATGTCAGTTCTAGTATAATATATCCCGGGGGGTCTCCAGATGCGTCTTCACTGTTCATCGTGGCTCAAGTTCGAAGTAAGACTCATCACCTTGCTGGGTTACTAATTCACTTTCGCCCGCCATATGGTCGGACAACCAGGAGTAATGGACTCGCCTGCCATTTTTTTCATAGCAAGACCCCTTTGGTTGTCATCCGCAGCATTCTTACAGCACAACGACACGTCTATGACATTCTGCACACCGTCTCTTTGCCATTCATACCAAGCCATCCTGGACCTAAGTTAAAGCCCGAGTGTATTTGTAGGTTACATTCCAAGTTCAGCCTTTACCTAATGGTTTCGTCCACAACAGGTGCCTCTACCACAGTTGAGGATGAATTATAAAAAGACCTCCTTTGGAGCTCCAAAAGAGCCATGCATACCCACTCATCGGTCGAAAGCGACTTCGTTACCATTGTGGATGTCTACGATCTTTATTTTAGCCATAAAAGACTTGACTCTATGTCTCACAGTAACAAATCGACGCTCAAAGTATACTGGTTTCCTTCTGAAACGTAAGAATTTGTTTACGTCTTTGCTTTGAGGCAACATTCGATATATTTTCATCTGTTCACTTTTATTTGGAAAGATTTGTAAATTTCAGAATGCCTTTCATAAAATAAATTTGTGTACCAGTATTGTCGCTAATTTTCTTAGAATCTTACACACGTCTCATGTACATAAAAAATATGTAACCACTAAAAATATGGATTCGTATCAAAAAAAATTCCTATGGTTTGTGTGCAATCTATCTTCCCTCAATTTTTGAACTCCTCTTTCTGACAGTGATGTTTAAAGATACGGAAGAACCATGTCACAAATCCTTATAATCTTACAGACGCACCGCGCACTAACCAACGTACTGAATATTAATCATTCCGTAACGAACTGTGCGTAGATAGTTTGACGGTGAGGACCAGTACTACAATAGATGAGGATTACTGTGACATATGGCGCTGATCACTTGGGCAGCTTCGCAGCGGTTCCCGTTTTCAAGTAACGTAGTGACCGATTATATATAGGTAGAATCGTAATAAATCCAGACAATCCTGCAGTGAAGTATTCAACAGTCCAGCACGAAATCTGGTAAAGTCGTCGACCGGAGTGGAAGAGCGAGAGCAGCGAGAAGACTCAAATTTGTATCACTGCATCACATCTGCAGCGAATACTATATGGTGGGGGACTTAATATCTCGTTCAGTAGCATAAGCCTTGAAACCGCACTACAGCACTGCTGCGATCTTAGATTTAGAGTGATCGGAAATGCGGTTGCACAATTCCAGTGCTTCTGGATTGGGCGCCACAGACAATTTTCTGAGTAGGAACCCATGCCCGGAAACGTACCATATCCTTCTACTACCATTTCATTTCATATACTGTAGTGTGACGATTAATTAGCTATCACTCAGCATATTAACTTTCTAACAGTCGTACATAATTTGGTAGTAACTCCACCGGAAAAGACTTCTACACTTTTGCCTGTAGCAACAGCAATTCGATATGGTGACTACCAACGTCGATATCGACTTGTACTTCCGAATAATGTTGTGGTACACGCTATCGATTACATCAGGGGTCTTGTCAATGTGAGGTGATGTGCCCTCGTGCTGGATCCGCATTTCCTGGCAGATTTTCAGTAATGGCACAGTTTCCAAGAACGGATTGAACACACGTTGCAGGAAGATCATATACTTGGGATCAGTTATCTTCGCTGAAAGGAGGCATGGCGCAGTGTCGTGACCATCCAGAATACCTGCACACACATTGATACCCAATTTACGATGGATCCTTGGACACATGTTGCATGATGTATGTCATCTGTCCAAAACATAGCTGTTGGTATGCAACAGACATACGTAAAACTATTGTGTATACACGTGTTCGTCTGATCTAAGTACCCTTTATCTTGTTTACCATGCTGCATGCCTTAACAGGCAAATCTGAGAAACTGCGCCTCCCATCAGCGGAAGTGAACCAATTAAACGAATCATATGAAATGGGCGTACAACGGAATAGCAAAAGTTTTAGGACATGGGCACCATTTCAAAACATGGATAATCTTCTGGAAGTTTTTAACAGGATTTCCCCAACACTCTATTTTTTCTGCCATATAGTAGTCAACTGAACTTTTACCTCTCGGCCCCGCAACCTGCGAGTAGAAAAGCACAGACGATTTTCATAGTATAAGACTGTATGCTTTTGTGGTCGCTGCCATTGATCACAAAGCCTTCTGCGACGTTAGATCGCGTCATATGCCTCTTCATACTTCTTCAATGGTCGACGTTTAGATCCCTCTTCTGAGATCCAGAAGTAGGTCCCAGAAGAAGGATTGTAACGTCGGCCATTGAAGAACTGTGACGACGAATATGAGGAAGCCTAACGTCGCAGGAGTCTATCATCAATTTTCATCATATTTTTAAAATATCTTTCCAAGGAAAAGAATTAAACAACGTGATTCCTGTCCCCGTCCTCTCCCCCTTTCCACTTTTCTCTTTCTGGAGTCCTCCCAGTTATGAAAATCAGGGTTTTTCTTCAATATCCACTCTGCAAAACTTAGCACGACCGTGGTCACAAATTGTCGGCCCCAAAATACCCTGCAAGCATACAGCAACATAGCGAATGCTAATAACAAACGATCTGCTGACGGCATTAGCGTGCTAGAGCCGGAAAGTATCTTGATGGCGATGTTGTCTTACGAAGTTCTGCTTCTCAGGTACGGTCCTGCTCCAGGCCGACATCATAAGTCACTCGCGTTAATCTCGCGTCCAGGCGTGTAAGACGGAGAATATTTCCAGCACACAGACTCCTATTCCAGATACCTGAAGAACATCGCTTTTGGGTCCTGACATGCACAACTTCCGCAAAACCTACAAATCCACATTTCTTGTGCAAATCAGTGCGCCTTTCACCATGTGGGAAAAGACAAACGGTAAAGTCACAACAACGCTGTTTAACTGATGCCTTCAGGTGCACGACAGCTACTCACACCAGTTTCCGAGGTCAGCCTCCTGCACCTGAAACATCACTTCACTGGCTCATCCTTGACCCCTTCTAAACATCCTGACCTGCAGTAGGGAGAATACCTGATAGAATATGGAGGTAATTTGGGAGCATACAGGGAGCGATATTATATACACAGAACTGCCACCTATGGCAGCAACAACGGATCCAACATATGTTTGCAGCGAGTCGTAATGAACTTTTGTGATGGATACGACTGCATCAGTCCACGCAGCCTCAGACTAAGCTACTCGTGTAATTGTATATTTCCAGTGGCTGGTAAGTGCTCGTGTGCCAGTCTCTCGGTAAGCAAATGGTTCAAATGGTTCTGAGCACTATGGGACTTAACATCTGTGGTCATCAGTCCCCTAGAACTTAGAACTACTTAAACCTAACTAACCTAAGGACATCACACACATCCATGCCCGAGGCAGGATTCGAACCTGCGACCGTAGCAGTCGCGAGGTTCCGGACTGCGCGCCTAGAACCGCTAGACCACCGCGGCCGGCACTCTCGGTAAGCCATGGACTATTGTTTTCAGTGGGTGAGAAATGTGTAGAACGTGTTGTTGTTGTTGTTGTGGTCTTCAGTCCTGAGACTGGTTTGATGCAGCTCTCCATGCTACTCTATCCTGTGCAAGCTTCTTCATCTCCCAGTACCTACTGCAACCTACATCCTTCTGAATCTGCTTAGTGTATTCATCTCTTGGTCTCCCCCTACGATTTTTACCCTCCACGCTCCCCTCCAATATTAAATTGGTGATCCCTTGATGCCCCAGAACATGTCCTACCAATCGATCCCTTCTTCTGGTCAACTTGTGCCACAAACTCCTCTTCTCCCCAATCCTATTCAGTACCTCCTCATTAGTTATGTGATCTACCCATCTAATCTTCAGCATTCTTCTGTAGCACCACATTTCGAATGCTTCTATTCTCTTCATGTCCAAACTATTTACCGTCCATGTTTCACTTCCATACATGGCTACACTCCATACAAATACTTTCAGAAATGACTTCCTGGCACTTAAATCTATACTCGATGTTAACAAATTTCTCTTCTTCAGAAACGCTTTCCTTGCCATTGCCAGTCTACATTTTATATCCTCTCTACTTCGACCATCATCAGTTATTTTGCTCCCCAAATAGCAAAACTTATCTACTACTTTAAGTGTCTCATTACCTAATCTAATACCCTCAACATCACCCGACTTAATTCGACTACATTCCATTATCCTCGTTTTGCTTTTGTTTATGTTCATCTTATATCCTCCCTTCAAGACACCATCCATTTCGTTCAACTGCTCTTCCAAGTCCTTTGCTGTCTCTGACAGAATTACAATGTCATCGGCGAACCTCAACGTTTTTATTTCTTCTCCATGGATTTTAATACCTACTCCGAATTTTGTTTTGTTTCCTTCACTGCTTGCTCAATATTGAATAACATCGGGGAGAGGCTACAACCCTGTCTTACTCCCTTCCCAACCACTGCTTCCCTTTCATGTCCCTCGACTCTTATAACTGGCATCTGGTTTCTGTACAAATTGTAAATAGCCTTTCGCTCCCTGTATTTTACCCCTGCCACCTGTAGAATTTGAAAGAGAGTATTCCAGTCAACATTGTCAAAAGCTTTCTCTAAGTTTACAAATGCTAGAAATGTAGGTTTGCCTTTCCTTAATCTTTCTTCTAAGATAAGTCGTAAGGTGAGTATTGCCTCACGTGTTCCAACATTTCTACGGAATTCAAACTGATCTTCCCCGAGGTCGGCTTCTACTAGTTTTTCCATTCGTCTGTAAAGAATTCCTGTTAGTATTTTGCAGCTGTGGCTTATTAAACTGATTGTTCGGTAATTCTCACATCTGTCAACACCTGCTTTCTTTGGGATTGGAATTATTATATTCTTCTTGAAGTCTGAGGGTATTTCGCCTGTTTCATACATCTTACTCATCAGATGGTAGAGTTTTGTCAGGACTGGCTCTCCCAAGGCCGCCAGTAGTTCCAATGGAATGTTGTCTACTCCGGGGGCCTTGTTTCGACTCAGGTATTTCAGTGCTCTGTCAAACTCTTCACGCAGTATCGTATCTCCCATTTCATCTTCATCTACATCAACATCCTCTTCCATTTCCATAATATTGTCCTCAAGCACATCACCCGTGTATAGACCCTGTATATACTCCTTCCACCTTTCTGCTTTCGCTTCTTTGCTTAGAACTGGGTTTCCATCTGAGCTCTTGATATTCATACATGTCGTTCTCTTATCTCCAAAGGTCTCTTTAATTTTCCTGTAGGGATTATCTATCTTACCCCTAGTAAGATAAGCCTCTACAGCCTTACATTTGTCCTCTAGCCATCCCTGCTTAGCCATTTTGCACTTCCTGTCGATCTCATTTTTGTGTATAAATGTGTATAAATGCAAAGCAGTAAAGCATGGGCAACAATGGACACCCTCCTGCATCCCGCTGTGCTCCAGACGTCATTGCACTGTCTTGTGTCAAAGAAGTCCGTTTCTTGTCTCAAAAAACTTTACGTAGCTTTGTGATCCTGAATGACCGAGTGACTGTCCTCTTAGGTGCTAGTCGCGTGGGACACTAGAGATCCGCCATGGCGTGGATGATGGCCATCCTGAGCATTTCTGTTCCATTCACATGACAATCATAGAATCCCAACCAATGCGATCAGCCATATCGAGACACGATGAACTGCTGTCTCAACAGGCCAAGATATTGATTATATCGTTCTCTGGCATGAGCTGGTAGGCGTTTCTTCTTCTTGCAGGAGACATAACACGATCTTCTCACGAACAAACAACACTGTCCATATATACGGCATGCAGCTGCCGTATTTCCTACCTCGTATGGTTGCACTGAAATTTAATCACTTGCATTACAAGCATGCCAGTTTAACATCTGCTGCATGGTGCTTCAATTTTAAAGGCCAGCAATATTACACACTATACAATCAAAAGTATCCGGACACCAATTAATGAATGGTTAAAATGGGATCTCGCCACCCTTCACTTTTATGACGACTTGAACTCTGGTGGGAACAGAGAGGTGTCTTAGTGTCTCTGGAGGAATGGCGTCCCAGTCTTACGCAAGAACCCAAACCACAGAGAGAACTCATGTTGGACGCTGGGTTCTGGAACTAAGTCGATGTTCGAACTCATTAAAGAGGTGTTCTATTTGGTTCAAGTTGGGACTCTTGGCGGGACAGTCCATTTACACAAACCTTTGTCTCACAGATGCTGCTTTATGACGGGATCCATTGTACGAACGCGGTACACTTTGCTCTAAAATGTGTTCTTACTATTCCACATTCAGCGTTTTCTCAAATGCAATAAGAGGATAACGACCTAACCAGGGTCAACACCCCAATAACATAATATCACCTCTTCGGGATTTCACTGTTAGCGTTCTATATTATGTCGAGTAACAATCTCCAGGCATTCGCGAAACCCATATCCATCCATCGTATTGGCGTAGGCTATAGCGTGATTCATCATTCCAAATAACTCGTTTCCGTCACTGCTTTCGCCGCTTCAAGTGTCGCTTAGCAAGGCTACAGAAATGTGTGGCTTGTGAGGAGCTGTTCGTCCACAATACCCAATTGTTTTAACTCCCAGATTATCATCAAAACCTTATGGTATGGTAATTTTTTTACATTGCGTTATGTGTGTTTCACGTCTGGTTAAATTTGCCAATGGAGACCCGTAGTACGCGAAGTTTTCCAGTCCCATCCTTCCAATATCGATCCACCCTCGTCACTCCGAGACGTGCTATGGATGTATTATACTAAAAACTTTTCTACGACAAAATAGACAACGTATTACCTTACGAATTTGTAAAATACTTACGGTATCTTTACGGCCGCTAATGAAATCCGGAATGTCTTACCTGAAACAAACAAAGATATAGACTCATGATGATTTCCATTATTATTGTTGCAATTGTTTCAGGCTGATATTCATAAAACACTGTTTTTCGTTTGAGTTAATAATTCCGTATTCTACATACTAAACAGATAATACAAGTAGGAAGGAAACTAGTGTTTAAAGTCCCGTCGACAACGAGGTCATTAGAGACGGAGCACATGCTAGGATTAGGGAAGGGTGGGGAAGGAAATCGGCCGTGCCCTTTTAAAGGAACCATCCCGTTATTTGGCTGAAGCGATTTAGGGAAATCACGGAAAACCCAAATCAAGATGGGTGGACGTGGGTTTGAACCGTCGTCCTCCCGAATGCGAGTCCACTGTGCAAACCACTGCTCCACCTCGCACGGCAGAGATGATACAAGTCTTTAGCGTACTCTCAAGAGATGACTGATTCGTTAGGGTTTGAATGTGAGCTCACATCATGTTGTCTCGTTACTGTATCAATGATGAGAAACTGAACAATATGAGTACGGCAGTTTGCAACAGATAATATGATGAGTCACATTCTGTGAATTAAGTTTCATATAGCGATGGGCATTGGGAGTGGATGTGGGGGGGGGGGGGCGGGGGAGGAAGGGGGGGTTACGACGTAAATGGTCTTGCCATGTGCTGGCTTCCAAAGAATTCTACACAACACGTCCATAATTTCTTGGTTAGTTGTCTTCCTACCAGCAGGAGATGACACCAGACAGCAGTAACGGAAGGGAACCAGGCAATCTGCTGCGCAATCACCACAAGGAGAAACAGATCCTGCAAACGAAAAACAAATCGAACAGTCAACGGTCATCGATGGTTCTAGTTCTTGTTTGGCAGGAGTTTAGCACGCCATGTAGCCATCTACATACACACCTATGTCCAACAACGGAGATTTAAAAAAAAAAAAAACAAGATTCATCATACCGGCAGACTTTTCACTCGTATTCAACACTCCACTTGAGATACTCACTGTATAGTTGGTCTGAATTTCCTGATGAAAACGTGTTAAATTCGGTTGATGATCTGATTTCTTTACGAAGATCCACGATGTGTTCGTTCCAGCGCTTGTGTGTTGTACTATTAGATTCTCCACATTGATGAAGCCTTTGCAACGTGCTACTCCAACGCTTCATTCACGTCGGGTCTCAACAAATTGGTATCCCCAGGACAAATCCCTTACTCTACAGCGGGATGCGTGCTGTTTGAACATTCCCAGCAGATTAAATCTATGTACCGTATAACACTAACTTGCAGTGAAAGAAGCTTATGTTACCCTCTGGGAGAATTTTTTGAGATTGACCGCGTATGTGTCTAATGGACAAAGGTATCGGACTATAATTTTGAATTTGGTGAAATTAACAGGAAAAAAACAAACAGACTTTAACCTTGGGAGTTCATGGAAGTGATAAAATCATATGTGAATGAAAAAAACAAACCGTCGCCAGCTCAATTAGGCACGTTAACTTGGAAATATATGTTTAAGAAAATTGAAGTTCCTTTCGTTGAGATTTCCCTTTGAATATACAAACTGATACAGTGCACTCTGAACTGGGTGTAGCAACAGTTACCACAACGCACACATCAGTAAACAATAAGAAGTAATTTTGCACCAATAGATCGTAATTTACCTCGTAAGACAATAAAACACATCACTAGGCTTAATTAACTTAAAAAAAAGAACCATTCATGATAGAAATCAGAGCCACAAAATTTTTTGAAAATGAGCTTATCTTTATTGCCTTTCTATCACCTGTGAAGCAGGTATTTTAGACAATAATATTTACACAATCTTGCACTGTATTCCTACAAAACTATACTTTGTAATAAACTAAGGATACTGTAGCAAAATCCTATCTAACTTCACTTTTTTTGTTTTAACTTTAACTTCTACTACTCCTTTTACACTAGGCAAAAATCACTTTAAGACACTTGAATGCAAGAACTGTTCATTTAAATCAGGATACTCGGTTTTAGTAGCACTTAGGTGAGGACCCTGCATAGGTTCGTGGACAGGACACAAAATATGGTTCTGGACACAAATCTGTTTTTGATTGTTATGAAAACCACACACAAATTAACTGTTCCAATGCCCTTTTCATTGCTGAACATATGAAGTTAGTGAAGCATTGGCGAAGATTGGTGGCAATCGTCATGGCGGCTAACTGTACTCACGGCTCTTGATGTTCGAATGCTCCATAAAATCTCTTCTTGACGTCGGATTTGCACCATATTAGAGCCATTCTTTTTTGCCGAGAATACCAAATAACAGCCAGATCCACGTCCGAGGCAAATCCTTTGTAAAGCAGCTCCCAATTGCCTCTCTTAGCACCGTCGAAGTGTACCGTGCTACGGCTAGCCACACACTGAGTATCGTTGACACCAAAGAGCCTCTCAGCTCGACCGCCAAAACCACCTTTCATATCGCACCATGCCACTTCCGTTGCGGAGGGACTTCCCTAAAATGGTTCAAATGGCTCTGAGCACTATGGAACTTAACACCTTTGGTCATAATTCCCCTAGAACTTAGAACTACTTAAACCTAACTAACCTAAGGACATCACACACATCCATGCCCGAGGCAGGATTCGAACCTGCGACCTTAGCGGTCGCGCGGCTCCGGACTGAGCGCCTAGAGGGACTTCCCTACATCTTTTATATACTACAAACACAAGTGCTAAGCTTGAACCAGCTTTTAATAAACATTTTCTTTTTATGAACATACACATAATAATTTGTCATTTTAACAAATCATTTTGCTTTTTTCATATATACATTAAAAACTCAAATTTTACTGTCACAAATCAAGGACTTTAAATAACAAAGAATACACACTCCATAATTGCAGATACACAGTTACATAATATAAACCTACTTCTAATCGATATAAGTGTTACAACTGGACTAACGCTAGAATCTTATCTACCGTACAGAAGGTATACAGGAGCGTTTCTGTGATATTTGGAAAGAACGATGTATATGCTGGAAGGATTGAAGATGTGAGACGGGTCATTAGTCGCGCCTGGACGGTAACAGCTTGTGAGAATATGGTTCAAATGGCTCTGAGCACTATGGGACTTAACATCTATGGTCATCAGTCCCCTAGAACTTAGAACTACTTAAACCTAACTAACCTAAGGACATCACACAACACCCAGCCATCACGAGGCAGAGAAAATCCCTGATCCCGCCGGGAATCGAACCCGGGAACCCGGGCGTGGGAAGCGAGAACGCTACCGCACGACCACGAGATGCGGGCTCTTGTGAGAATACTGGTGTGTAGTATCTGTAAGTGGTTGTTCTTTGGAGGGCGACAATGCCCAGTGGCGCGGAGAGTCGCAAGCAGAGGCAGTTGTTGAGAGGCTGCGGAAGGTGTAGGCAACGCGAGTCAAAGGTGGTTGCGTAGCGAAGGATTTATCTCTATGTTTAATAGTAGTGGCACACGGTTTGAATAATAGTGTTTTTATGTTTGTGCAGTGTGATAAAGGAAATAAATTAAATCTTACCAGTTCTTAATGCGTCTCCATCAGTTAGTACCACACCATTGCATTTAACAATGAACGAAGTCTCGATATACACGGTCAACTACAACAAGAGGATTGTAACATAACAATCATTAATTAACCCATATAATCTGCAAGATGCAGGGAGCTTATAAGCTTTTATAGAGAAATGCATGATATCAATGCTTGAATCCCAGCCTTGAATGCAGTTTATGTCTGCTTAGATATTTGCACAAGAGTCTTGTAGGTTCGTCGTCACCCCGTATAAGACTCACTGTGGGGCCTAAGGCTAGCTTGCCCTGTTACGAATGGTACATCAATTCGCCATCTCTCATGGACAGTCACTATGCAATGGCTCACTGCTTTGTGATTCATAGTGGTTCATCTCCTACACATCCTAATAAGCTACGGAAATTCTCTGTTTCAGATCTGAAAACTACTAGGAACTCAGATGTTAAATTCTAGAAATTCGCCGCTGACCCAGTTAAAACTGCCCTAGGTATTTCTAATTAACTAATTTGAAGTCAGCCAGGATGCGCACAATCAGTACACCTGGTCAAGAAGAATCATAGAATGTTATTATGTAGTAGCTGTTTAGGGTCTTCGAATGTCATGTTATCTCCAGAATGACAACTGTTGCCCTCGTAAACTATCTTATAAACACTGCCGGAGAAAAAAATGGCTCAAATGACGCTGAGCACTATGGGACTTAGCTTCTGAGGTCATCAGTCCCCTAGAACTTAGAACTACTTAAACCTAACTAAACTAAGGACATCACACACATCCATGCCCGAGGCAGGATTCGAAACTGCGACCGTAGCGGTCGCGCGCTTCCAGACTGAAGCGCCAAGAACCGCTCGGCCACAACGGCCGGCGGAAAAAAGATAGTACAAATTTTCAGCGGTTCCCAATTCATTCCAGATTTATTGTTGCAACAGTGCATATGGAATACATGAAATTATTGCATGTAGAGACCAGTAGCATAAGCGTTCTGAGGTACCAGGTATCAAATCTTGCTGGAACACCTATATTAGTACGACGTACAGCCTCCACAGGTGGCAATGCAGGAGCGGACACTGGCATCCAGTCTATCGTACTTACTGTGAATACTGTCCTGTAATGCGTTATACCACGTCTGGTCGACCTGTTCAAGTAAGTCTCTAAGAGTAATAGGTTGACAAGTGGTACCAATCACTTCTCGTCACGTATCTGTGCTCGACTGGAGACATGCCCGGAGATAGTTCTGTCCAGGGAAATTACTGCACGTTCTTCAGAGCGCATTAGGTTTCACGGGCAGTGTGCAGAAACAAAACATCACATTGTTGCAAAGACGGCAAAAAAACGTGTCTCACAACATTCTGCACTTACCGAGCCCCGGTTAGAGTACCTTCCAGGAACGGCAAACTTGAAGAAGAATTGTAGCTTATCGCACCCCACACCATAAGGTCCGGGATGGGGCGGGTGTGTGTTGGACGAATTCATTCCATGGGACAGCACTCATCTGGTCCACGTAGTACGTGCAAACGACCATCACTCGCGTGCAGGCAGAATCTGCTTTCATCGCTGAAGACCACGGCGCGCCATTCCTCTGACGGCACCCGTCGAGCCGTACACGGCGATGCTGCGGCGTGAGTAGAAAACGGGCTTGAGGTGCGCGTGGGCATAGACCCACTGCTAATAATAGGTTCGCAACAGTTCGTGCCGATACATCTGGGCTCACAAGCCCTCTGATCTGTTCTGTGGTAGATTTACGATATGCCACTGCTGACCTAGCAATACTACGATCCTGGTAAGTGGACGTCCATGAACTCGTCTACGCGTGGAAGAATGTCCGCATTACTACTAATACAAGCATCGTTGCAACACTGGCGCAGCTCGCCCAACTTATGTGGCAGTTCTCCTAAAGGACAATCCCGCCACTCGGAAGGCCATAGTTTGACCCCTTACAAACTCACTCAGGTGGCTGTAGGAAGCACGTGTGCCTCTCCGTGGTATGGTTGCCTGCTGCTCACCACATTGGGTCTTCTGGCTGCTGGAACTACCTGTATCAGTATACACACAGATGGCGTTCTGATAGCTATCTGTTTGCGGAAGACGCTGAAACCATTATCAACACATCCACTATCCTGCAGGTGGCATATGGCATCATCCAATCAAAACTGATGTCATGTTTCAAAGTATGCTAATTTCTTGTCGGCAGTGTAGATAATTCCTCTGGACCATTAACAGAGAAGTGATTAACTAAAATGGTTTAAGGGAGGAAAGAATATGCAAAGCAATCGTCGATGTTGTTGTGGTCTTCAGTCCTGAAACTGGTTTGATGCAGCTGTCCATGCTACTCTATCCTGTGCAAGCTTCTTCATCTCCCAGTACCTACTGCAACCTACATCCTTCTGAATCTGCTTAGTGTATTCATCTCTTGGTCTCCCCCTACGATTTTTACCCTCCACGCTGCCCTCCAATACTAAATTGGTGATCCCTTGATGCCTCAGAACATGTCCTACCAACCGATCCCTTCTTCTGGTCAAGTTGTGCCACAAACTTCTCTTCTTCCCAATCCTATTCAATACTTCCTCATTAGTTATGCGATCTACCCATCTAATCTTCAGCATTCTTCTGTAGCACCACATTTCGAAAGCTTCTATTCTCTTCTTGTCCAAACTATTTACCGTCCATGTTTCACTTCCATACATGGCTACACTCCATACAAATACTTTCAGAAACGACTTCCTGACACTTAAATCTATACTCGATGTTAACAAATTTCTCTTCTTCAGAAACGCTTTCCTTGCCATTCCCAGTCTACATTTTATATCCTCTCTACTTCGACCATCATCAGTTATTTTGCTCCCCAAATAGCAAAACTCCTTTACTACTTTAAGTGTCTCATTTCCTAATCTAATACCCTCAACATCAGCCGACTTAATTCGACTACATTCCATTATCCTCGTTTTGGTTTTGTTGATGTTCATCTTATATCCTCCCTTCAAGACACCATCCACTCCGTTCAACTGCTCTTCCAAGTCCTTTGCTGTCTCTGACAGAATTACAATGTCATCGGCGAACCTCAAAGTTTTTATTTCTTCTCCATGGATTTTAATACCTACTCCGAATTTTTCTTTTGTTTCCTTTACTGCTTGCTCAATATACAGATACAATCGTCGATATGAACGATAAAATCCTATGAATACATGCAATAATATCATTTCTCAATTCATCGAGTCTGTACCATTTCGGTACCTACACATGCCAGCTGGGATGTAAACGTAAATGTAAATGTCGTGTGACTAGGGCCTCCTGTCGGGTAGACCGTTCGCCGGGTCCAAGTCTCTCGATTTAACGCCACTTCGCCGACTTGCGCGTCGATGGAGATGGCTGGGAGGTGATCAACAGTCATACCTAGAAATCACTCCTAGTTTAATCTCAATTTAGAAGTGATATGATTCCAGTTGGCGTGCTGAACTGTCCATTAAGATAAAGTGACCCCTTCTGGAAAAATGGTTATGTCTAACGCCGTCTCCTGTACGTAATAGATCCTATGGTAGCCTTAGATAATCAAATACCGTCAAATAAGAAGGTACATAAATGACTGATATGTGCTTCAGTTATTAGTGTTATACTTTTGAGCGGTGTCCAAGTTTATTTTCCTGTTGAATCGAGGAGTGAAGTAGGTTACTCTCGGTCGTGGTTATTGGCTTGCCTTCTGAAACTTTCCTAATTTTCTTTTATGTTAACTTATCGCGATTGGACATAGTAGACGATGGTTAACAAAGAGAACAAGCTTCGTCGCAAAACATATTTGTCTGTACAAAATTCTTAAGGCTTTCGTGGCCACTTGTTGACAAACTGCCTATTGGCTTCTGTCTCGGGTTCTTCGGCCGACGTTGATCTAATGATTTTTCTGACGTTTCGCCAGCACGAGTGGCTGGCATTGTCAAAGCTTCACCCTCTATTGCCGGTGGTGAACTGGAGCCGAGCTCGCGGCCGCAGACTATATGTACCTGGCGCGCCCTCGTCCGAGGGCTTCTCCGCGGTCATTTCCGGTGCGGTTCTCCTGTTGCTACCTGCGGCGGTCGTTCACTGCAGTACGGGAAGCCAGGATCCGTTTACCTTAAGGCTTTATTCTTTCTTGTTCAAACTGTTCGCGTGTTTTTGTATTTCTACAGCTTCTCTGAGCAAGCGCGTGTGATAATGCTTCTCTAAAGCCAGAACTTCCGTGTCGGCGAATTTTATTACGTGGTCGGCCTCATTCAGTGCGTGCTCTGCCACGGCCGATTTCTCCACCTGCCCCAACCTGCAGTGTCGCTTATGCTCTTTGATCCTGGTGTTAATTGATCGTCCAGTCATTCCGACATAAACTTTTCCGCATGTGCGTGGTATACGGTATATTCCCGACATTGCAAGTGGGTCTCTTTTCTCCTTCGCCGATCTAAGACACTCTTTGATCTTCCTTGTCGGTTTGAAAATCGTCTTTACGCCCTGTTTGCGCAATATACGGCCGATTCTGTCGGTCACTCTGGGAATGTATGGCAGAAAGGCCGTACCCGACATTTCTTTTTCTGGTTGCTTGCTTCGCCGTGTGTTTGGCTCTGCTACACTTCTAATGTAATTTGTGGAGTACCCATTGCTCCTCAGAACAGTTTCCAGGTGTTGCATTTCTCGTTTGAGGTGTTGAGGCTCACATATTCGTCCTGCTCTCGTTATCAGCGTACTAATCATGCCTCTTTTCTGGCTCGGGTGGTGGTTTGACAGTTTGTGCAGGTATCGGTCCGTGTGTGTCGGTTTTCGATACACGCTGTGTCCCAGGTTTTCGCCGTCGCTTGTGACCAGCACATCTAGAAATGGCAGTTTCTTGTCTTTTTCTACTTCCATGGTAAATGTTATGTTGGCATGGAGGCTGTTCAAGTGCCTTAGGAAATCACCGAGCTGTTCTTCACCATGGCTCCACACCACGAAAGTATCATCGACGTACCTGTACCACACCTTAGGTTTGCAAGTCGCCGAGTCCAGTGCCTGTGCTTCGAATTGTTCCATGAAGAAGTTGGCCACCACTGGACTGAGAGGACTACCCATGGCGACGCCTTCCAGCTGTTCGTAGAAATCACCATTCCACGTGAAATAGCTCGTGGTGAGGCATGCATGGAAGAGCTTTTTGATGTCTTGCGGGAACATGGAACCGATGTGCTCCAGAGCGTCACTGAGTGGCACTTTCGTAAATAACGAAACAACATCAAAGGTGACCAGTATGTCGTTTGGTGCAAGTTTCAGTTCCTTCAGCTTCTGAATGAAAGCCTTAAGGTAAACGGATCCTGGCTTCCCGTACTGCAGCGAACGACCGTCGCAGGTAGCAAGAGGAGAACCGCACCGGAAATGACCGCGGGGAAGCCCTCGGACGTTGGCGCGCCAGGTACATTTAATTGAAACAATCTGAACAGCATTACGAGCAATTACACTAATTTTTATTGCACTTATAGTCTGCGGCCGCGAGCTCGGCTCCAGTTCACCACCGGCAATGGAGGGTGAAGCTTTGACAATGCCAGCCACTCGTGCTGGCGAAACGTCAGAAAAATCATTAGATGAACGTCGGCCGAAGAACCCGAGACAGAAGCCAATAGGCAGTTTGTCGTATTTGTCTGTGTTGTGTAATACGAAAACGTTCCTCAAACTTTGGACTGAAAAGTATTGCTTTGAACGGATAACAGGACAGATCATTTTACTTCGTTTAAAAGTAACAGCTATTCACTTCAGTGGAGGAAATTCTTCAGCAGTGCAACACGTTTGTATTTTTGAGAATATTCTGATTTCTGTACCCCCAATAAATGTTATGCCGCAGTGGCCTAGCTGTGTAAATTTAACATGTTGCTTACTTTCTTATACGATATGTTGTTGTTGATCGGTAATTATTACTTTTGTTTCCTACTGTTACATATTTCTTTCCTGCCCGCATCTCGTGGTCGTGCGGTAGCGTTCTCGCTTCCCACGCCCGGGTTCCCGGGTTCGATTCCCGGCGGGGTCAGGGATTTTCTCTGCCTCGTGATGGCTGGGTGTTGTGTGCTGTCCTTAGGTTAGTTCGGTTTAAGTAGTTCTAAGTTCTAGGGGACTGATGACCATGGATGTTAAGTCCCATAGTGCTCAGAGCCATTTGAACATACTTCTTTCCGTCTGTTATATTCACGGTGTATGCTGTCTGTTATTAAATAATTTCCATGGCAGTAGATATACAGGACGCTGAGAAAAGTATTCCATATTCAGATAATATGGGCTGAAACACGACAAAATGTCGTAAACACGGGCGTAACTTAAGAGTTATGATCACAAGTTCATCTTCGCTCTTGTTCAAATTTGTGTGAAATCTTATGGGACTTAACTGCTACGGTCATCAGTCCCTTAGCTTACACACTACTTAACCTAAATTATCCTAAGGACAAAAACACACACCCATGCCCGAGGGAGGACTCCAATCTTCACTCTTGTGAAACACATCTCTTCTGCTGAAAACTCACTCATAACCTTTAACTATTTCATTTTAGATCTCATATTTATTGGACTTTTTTTTCTTATTTTGGTTTATTTTACCATCTGTCAAAGTATGGGATATTTTTTAACACCCTCTTGTTATCATCAGTCGTATGGTAATTCAACATCGCTGTAAAAATAGAAATTAAGTATGAATGTAATTTACAAATTTACAGACCTATTATTTAACACCCTTTATACGAGGGCTGCCCAGAAAGTAAGTTACGATCGGTCGCGAAATGGAAACCACTGGGAAAATCCGGTAAAGCTTCGCACAGATGTGTTGGTCAGTGTCTCTAGTATTCCCGTCAATCTTGTCGCGACGCTCTTTTCAGTTTTGAGTGAACAGTGAGCACGTAAAGATGCGTAGGGAATAGCGTCTCCCGCCAAGCATGAGGGCCCGGTTAGAGATTTCGCCTGTGTCATGCAGCCCGCATAACACAACTGTCGAGCAGTTCCTTCTTCATGCCAATTCTCGGCCGCACACTGCAGGGGCAATGAAGACGCTCCTGCAGCGTTTCCGATGCGAAGTGTTTGATCACCCACAATAAAGTCCGTAATTGGCTCCCCCTGAGTCATTTCTGCTCACAAAAACCGCTGGCCACGAAGACAAAATTTTTCGGCAGGCAACGAGCTGCAGACCTGGCCGAAAGCACAGACGGCTGCTTTCTATGACGAGGATATTGGAAAGTTGATACAACACTACGACAGAACTCGAAGTTGGAGCGGCGACTATGCAGAGAAGTAGGTGGAAGGTGTACCTAACTGTTGCAAATAGAATGTTTCTGGTTTTCACTGTGGTTTCCGTTTCGCGACCTTCGTAACTTACTTTCTGGACAGCCCTCGTACAATGGACGGGGTGGCCATGTCTGTGATGTGTGTTGTCTAACTCATCTTTGTCGTCTTGCCTGGTTCAGAAATGGCTCTGAGGACTATGGGACTTAACGTCTGAGGTCATCAGTCCCCTAGAACTTAGAACTACTTAAACCTAACTAACCTAAGGACATCACACTCATCCATGCCCGAGGCACGATTCGAACCTGCGACCGCAGCAGTCGCGCAGTTCCGGACTGAAGCACCTAGAACCGCTCGGCCACATCGGCCAGCCGTCTTGTCTGGCCTTTGTATTGGTTGCTAATGGGACCGTAGTGTAGAAATATAAACCATTATCTCACAAGAGGTATATATGATTCTAGACACCATGTCATTCCATAAATCAACTTCTACGTCTACAGATATACTCCTGAAGCCGCCATACGGTGCGTGGTGGAGTGTACTCTGCACCACAACAGGCGAACAGCGCGAGGGACAAACAACTACCTGTATACCTCCTTCCGAATCTCAATCTCTCTAACCTTATCTGCTTGGTCTTTACACGAAATTTACATTGGTGGCAGTAGAATCTTTCTGCAGTCAGCCTCAAATGCCGGTTCTCCAAATTTTCTCAGTAATGCTCCTCGACAAGAACGTCGCCCTCTCTCCAGTGTTCACAATTTGAGTTCTCGAAGCATCTCTGTAACACTTGTTTGTTGTACGAAGCTACTGGTAACAAGTTTACCAGCCCGCCTCTGAATTCCTTCGATTCCTTTCTTTAATACGGCCTGGAGCAGATCCAAAACACTCGACCAGTACTCAACAATGGGTCGTACCAGCGTTCTAGGTGCGGTCTCCTTTACAGGTGACCCAAACTTTCCTAAGATTCTCCCAATAGACCGAAGTCTAACTTTCACCTTCCCTACCACATCCTTACATGTTCATTTCTTTTCGTATTCCTTGGCAACGTTACGCCGAGATATTTAATCGACGTGAGTGTGTCAGACACCACACTACTAATTCTGTACTGGAACATTATGGGTTTGTTCTTCCTCATCATCTGCATTAACTTACATTTTTCTACATTTAGAGCTAGCTGCCGTTCGTCGTACCAACTAGAAATTTTGTGTAAGTCATCTCGCATCCTCCTGCAGTTACTCAACGACGACACCTACCCATATACTGCAGCATTATCAGCAAACAGCCACTTAGAATATGAGAGATCCTATCACACTTCCCTGGACACTCCCGACGAAACCCTTGTCTCTGATGAACACTCCCCCTCGAGGACAACGTACTGGATGCTGTTACTTAAGTAGTCTTCCAGTCACTCACGTACCTGGGGACCTGGCAGATTACTTCCTGGCAGATTAAAACTGTGTGCCGGACCGAGACTCGAACTCGGGACCTTTGCCTTTCGCGGGCAAGTGCTCTAGTAACTTTTCTTTTTAATCTCACTTTGTTCGCTTTTGTTCGTTGCATCTGCTCGGGGCGGACGTCGTAAGACATCCGTTTAAGTTCGTTATTGATCGATTAACTCAGTTTTTTTATTACAGAGGTTAGCTAACCCTCTGACCGAACACGCTTAGCTACCGTGCCGGCTAACCAACTGAGCTACACAAGCACGACTCACGCCCCGTCCTCACAGCTTTTGTGTGCACAACATATGCTCGAAGATCTGACTTTTTATATCTGATTTGAGGGGTTCGTCGTTGTGTCGAAGATGGTTGTGACATCTCCTATACGTGGTTTCTGTTGTTTTCCTCCCAGCTGTCACCTGTTGCTGCGTGTGCAGATTCTCCTTTCTGTGTCTCTTCTACATTTTTCACTGGATTTTCTACTTTTCGCCGTTCCTCAGATACTTCAGCGGGTTTATCGTTCTTTTGCTCGTTTGTGAATATCAAACTACACCTTATAGACCCATGTTATTTCTTAAGAATTTATTTCGGTTGTAACTTTTATTTCAATGCTCATAACACAGTGTAACGTGGTTTCCTATACCTGCGCACTGTATGTGGTGGACATGTACTGCTTTCCTGCTTCGGCACTTTCTTCACACCCACCCTCACCATAATTCCCATCAAACATCGTGCAAGTTGGGGGATTAGTACAGCCAAAAAACAACACTAACGAGGTATTTTAAGCTACGTCGCACTATAATAGAATTGTCTCAGCGCAGTACGTGGAAACGTTGCGAGTGCTTACGGGGCTCCGGAAAGGCTCAAAATCATGAAGAGTTCAATTTTTACTTTTTTGCGTTTTCTGAATCTGCAGACTATTACCTCTTAATAGATATATAATTTATTCAATTCCGAAGACTACAACTATTTTTAAATTTTTTTTGAAATGTGTTCTACATGGGCGTGACCCACTGTGGCGCTGTTTAACTGCTGTCAAATGGTGTTATTATTAACGTCCGTGTTCATCAGGTACATTTTAGTGATGTGAGATAAAGTATGTGTTGTGGCTAACCTGTGATGGTTCAATATATATCGCTGGTGTGATTGTCGATTGTTTCATGTTTATTTACTCTGTCGTTATCTCGAAAATATTCGTAATTAATTCTGTTTCTTGAGTCTCTGTTTTGTTGAAGTATAATAATGAGTAAAAGTAAAGTTATTAGAAATCCTCTGAAGGCTTTTAAGAAAAGGAGAAATGTTGGAAAGCCAAAGGTATGTGTTATTACTGCAAACAATAAAGACGATAACCAAGTGAGTTAACCTAACCTCTCAAGTACACCTGCCCATAGCAGTCAAAGTGGGAAAGAAATTACTTTACAGAAGAAGCTTGGTTCAATGAGGTGATAAAACCTATTTTCAGAGACTTAGCAGCACCTGAACTGTTGAAAAAGTGTATTCACGGAAAAACTCAAAACCCCAATGAAAGTGTAAATAGTGTTATATGGTCGAGAATCCCCAAGACTATATTTGTTGGAATACAAACACTTCACTTTGGTGTGTATGATGCTGTTGCGACTTTCAATGATGGCAACATTGTAAGGTGCAAGGTATTTGGAAATATGGGAATGAAGATAGGTTCTAACATGGTACGAGCGATGCTTGCTTTAGACAAGGAACGCCTTCGGGCTGCAGACAGGGCTGTAAAGAGTCTCGAAATACAAGCAAGAGTAAACAGGAGGAGGAACAAGAGGAAGCTGGAGGAGGAGTTTGCAGAGGATGAAGATAATCCACGCTATGGACCTGGAATGTACTAAAAAGTTAATCCAATCTTTGTCGCTCGATTCCCAAAACTTTTATTTTCTCATACTAATTACATGTTTCCTAAGGATCTTCCAAACATATTTGTTTAAAACTTTCAGTAAATGTTACACAGTACCTTCTGCATAATTTAACACACCTTTTTTCCAAAAAACTGTATATTTTTGAATATATAAATAAAAAAATTGCAAAAAAATGTGAATTTTCATTACAATTGAAAAAAAAATCATCTTTAATAACTGAACTAAAATTTTGTAAAATCCCTGTGTTAAGTTGTAGCCCATATTCCAATAAATAATCTGTTAAAAGTTCAACTTCCTACCTCAAATACTTTGTGAGGAAAGATGTAATTTATAAGCGTTATTTTAACATTGCAAGTATAGGGCGTTCCGGAGCCCCTTAAGCAAACAAACGGTGTGTCGTACGGGGTTTTACGTGCCGTCCATTCCCATATACACTGGCTTTTATGTCACTTAATGAAAGAATCTTTGACATTCCCAATTTGAAATGTACGATGCACTAGATGAAAGGTCCGTGATACTAGAGAGGTTCGAGCAGTACTTTAAGTTTTTAAAAATAAAGACCAGTAAAATAAATTCGACGAATAACGAGGGTGACAGCGGGCTGCATTCTTACTGCTCCAGTATTTTGGAGTGAACACTCTGCTGACCGTCGTTTGGAACGGTAGCACCACCGCACTCTTCGTGGCGTGAATGGGCTGCGAAATATCCCACTAGGGCCTCGTTGTCTGACCGTTAATGGTCCGGCCCGAAAGCCACAACTAGATTTGAGATCAGCTCTGCGGAAAAGGATTTAGTGGGCCGGCGGTGCCGCGATGCGATTATATCAGGCTTTATCGAATAATGCAGACAACAGGAGAGTATTTGTGAGCTGCTGTTTCGGGTCTGGCTAATCCCGTTGCCGTGTTAAAGGCATTCACCAAATTACAGATTTCCTCACTGGATCAGCGGTTACATTAGAATCTACATGTGTGCACCGTAGACCACCGTGCGGCGTTACTTATGTAGCATCATCAAGTCTCGTACCAAGAATTTCATATAGGACGCAGCGTAATCTCTTCATTTAGTGCTGCGTGTGAACTCTAACGTATTACTTCTAAATCTCGCCCTCTACGATTTTTACCCTCCACACTTCCCTCCAATACTAAATTGGTGATCCCTTGATGCCTCAGAACATGCCCTACCAACCGGCCCTTCTTCTAGTCAAGTTGTGCCACAATTTCCTCTTCTCCCCAATTCAGTTCAGTTATGTGATCTACCCATCAAATCTTCAGCATTATTCTGTAGCACCACATTTCGGAAGTTTCTATTCTCTTCCTGTCCAAACTATTTATCGTCCATGTTTCCCTTCCATACATGACTACACTCCATACAAATACGTTCCTGACACTTAAATCTATACTCCATGTTAAAAAATTCCTCTTCTTCAGAAATGCTTTCCTTGCAATTGCCAGTCTACATTTTATATCCTCTCTACTTCGACCATCATTAGTTATTTTGCTCCCCAAATAGCAAAACTCCTTTACTACTTTAAGTGTCTCATTTCCTAATCTAATACCCTCAGCATCACCAGACTTAGTTCGACTGCATTCCATTACCCTCGTTTTGCATTTCTTGATGTTCATCTCATATTCTCCTTTCAAGACACTGTTCATTCCATTCAACTGCTCTTCCAGGTCCTTTGCCGTCTCTGACAGAATTACAATGTCATCGGCGAACCTCAAAGTTTTTATTTCTTCTCCATATATTTTAATACCTACTCCGAATTTTTCTTTTGTTTCCTTTACTGCTTGCTCAATATACAGATTGAATAACATCGGGGACAGACTACAACACTGTCTCACTTCCTTCCAAACCACTGCTTCCCTTTGATGCCCCTCAACTCTTATAAGTGCCTTCTGGTTTTTGTACAAATTGTAAATAGCCTTTGGCTCCCTGTATTTTACCCCTGCCACCTTCAGAATTCGAAAGAGAGTATTCCAGTCAACATTGTCAAAAGCTTTCTTCAAGTTTCTCTACGTCTACAAATGCTAGAAACGTAGGTTTGCCTATCCTTAATCTATTCTCTAAGATAAGTCGTAGGGTCAGTATTGCCTCACGCGTTCCAAAATTTCTATGGAATCCAAACTGATCTTCCCCGAGGTCAGCTTCTACTAGTTTTTCCATTCGTCTGTAAAGAATTCGCGTTAGTATTTTGCAGTGGTGACTTATTAAACTGTATTATGTTATAAATAAATATTCCCATCCTATCCTACTGCCCCTTACATTCACAGCACTATTTATAAAGCTATATGATTTCGACAGAGGAAAAGATTTTTTGATATAAAGCTTTGTTTTCGCGCCAAAAAAAGTAGCTCCACAAGTTCTGAGTGCACCTGAGCATGTATTTGTCGGTTAAAGGCGCTACAGTCCGGAACCTCGTGACCGCTACGGTCGCAGGTTCGAATCCTGCCTCAGGCATGGACATGTGTTATGTCAGGTTAGTTAGGTTTAAGTAGTTCTAAGTTCTAGGGGACTGATGACCCTAGAAGTTAAGTCCCATAGTGCTCAGAGCCATTTGAACCACTTTTTTTATTTGTGATAGATTATTAGAACGATGGAAAAATTGACAATTCAACACATACACTCCTGGAAATGGAAAAAAGAACACATTGACACCGGTGTGTCAGACCCACCATACTTGCTCCGGACACTGCGAGAGGGCTGTACAAGCAATGATCACACGCACGGCACAGCGGACACACCAGGACCCGCGGTGTTGGCCGTCGAATGGCGCTAGCTGCGCAGCATTTGTGCACCGCCGCCGTCAGTGTCAGCCAGTTTGCCGTGGCATACGGAGCTCCATCGCAGTCTTTAACACTGGTAGCATGCCGCGACAGCGTGGACGTGAACCGTATGTGCAGTTGACGGACTTTGAGCGAGGGCGTATAGTGGGCATGCGGGCGGCCGGGTGGACGTACCGCCGAATTGCTCAACACGTGGGGCGTGAGGTCTCCACAGTACATCGATGTTGTCGCCAGTGGTCGGCGGAAGGTGCACGTGCCCGTCGACCTGGGACCGGACCGCAGCGACGCACGGATGCACGCCAAGACCGTAGGATCCTACGCAGTGCCGTAGGGGACCGCACCGCCACTTCCCAGCAAATTAGGGACACTGTTGCTCCTGGGGTATCGGCGAGGACCATTCGCAACCGTCTCCATGAAGCTGGGCTACGGTCCCGCACACCGTTAGGCCGTCTTCCGCTCACGCCCCAACATCGTGCAGCCCGCCTCCAGTGGTGTCGCGACAGGCGTGAATGGAGGGACGAATGGAGACGTGTCGTCTTCAGCGATGAGAGTCGCTTCTGCCTTGGTGCCAATGATGGTCGTATGCGTGTTTGGCGCCGTACAGGTGAGCGCCACAATCAGGACTGCATACGACCGAGGCACACAGGGCCAACACCCGGCATCATGGTGTGGGGAGCGATCTCCTACACTGGCCGTACACCACTGGTGATCGTCGAGGGGACACTGAATAGTGCACGGTACATCCAAACCGTCATCGAACCCATCGTTCTACCATTCCTAGACCGGCAAGGGAACTTGCTGTTCCAACAGGACAATGCACGTCCGCATGTATCCCGTGCCACCCAACGTGCTCTAGAAGGTGTAAGTCAACTACCCTGGCCAGCAAGATCTCCGGATCTGTCCCCCATTGAGCATGTTTGGGACTGGATGAAGCGTCGTCTCACGCGGTCTGCACGTCAGGCACGAACGCTGGTCCAACTGAGGCGCCAGGTGGAAATGGCATGGCAAGCCGTTCCACAGGACTACATCCAGCATCTCTACGATCGTCTCCATGGGAGAATAGCAGCCTGCATTGCTGCGAAAGGTGGATATACACTGTACTAGTGCCGACATTGTGCATGCTCTGTTGCCTGTGTCTATGTGCCTGTGGTTCTGTTCAAATGGTTCAAATGGCTCTGAGCACTATGGGACTCAACATCTGTGGTCATAAGTCCCCTAGAACTTAGAACTACTTAAACCTAACTAACCTAAGGACATCACACACATACATGCCCGAGGCAGGATTCGAACCTGCGACCGTAGCGGTCGCGCGGTTCCGGACTGAGCGCCTAGAACCGCTAGACCACCGCGGCCGGCGCGCCTGTGGTTCTGTCAGTGTGATCATGTGATGTATCTGACCCCAGGAATGTGTCAATAAAGTTTCCCCTTCCTGGGACAATGAATTCACGGTGTTCTTATTTCAATTTCCAGGAGTGTATTTAACAGCATTTAAGATGTAATAAGTGTCTTACTCGTCGGATCTTGTGGGACTCCCACAGTCAAAAGGCTGCATTTTGACGATGACATGTTCTCATGTCAGATAGTCCTATATTCTGACAGAATGTAAGTTATGTATGCTTCTGACCAGTTTTTGTAATTACGCTACTAACTTAATGAAATATTTGCTTATTTATGTATATAAACCATGTTCTTCAGTTTTGTACTTTTGGGTTTAGGTAACTTTTGCAGTATTACTTGATAATGGCCCTAAGGCCGAAATTGCAATCGTAATAATAAATATTTCATACAGTCAACGGCGACTATGTCGTCTTTTAAGAATTATAATTTATTGTTGGCCATCTGGAGCCGAAGACCAGAAACGGTAGTTAAGAAGCACCTAATAGTACATTATATTCATTTTTATTACGAACAGCCACCTCAGGGTAACTTCCCATAGCAGTACGTTCCCCTGTGAAGAGTTTGAAATTTCCATTTACAGCACAGAGGTAAAAAAAGAAGGGAGCTGCTGCCATATTAAACAGCGTAGAACATTAGTACGACTGCTTATTGTTAATTATCTCTGTCGTGTGCAGACTTCTGCCGTTTTAAATACTAAAACTTACAGTGCTTACATGAATAACATGCTGTCAGGGAGGCAGTTTCAAACGTTTTCCTGTTCTTCAATGCGTGTTGCTTTCGCAGTGCATTCAGTTCCTCGTTTAGTGTATTTGTAGCAATAGTAAATGGAGCTGGAACTCTGAAACCAATGTTTGTTTGCTTACTGGTACTGCTTCTTGTTTGTTACATTTTAAGCTTTCATCTCGGTTGCATTTTTAATGTTCACGTTTGTAAAAAAACTGACCTATGTGTTTTTTGTTAGCCCATAAACGTGTGCTGTGATTTTATAAGGAAGGCACGCTCGTCTTATCTTGTGCATGTCAGCAAAGTGAGCGAGTATCGAAATGTCAAACAAAAAGAGAACTGCATAGAGGTATACCTCCTTGCAAAATAGAGTTCTTGTTTTATGAAACTTTGAAGTCTTACCTTTGATGCGTGATTCAGTGTTGGTCAATAATGGCAATTTACAGGGTAAAAAAAGACAGTTTCTAAAACATGTTCCAGCATCGTGCAATACTATAAATGTGACTAAGAGGATGATCTCAAATGCTTAAACAACCTGAATGGATATTTTGCTTTAACATGTACGTGACTCACTTTTTAGTAATGATCGATTAATCTCTGTAACATATAGGGCTACCTTTTCAACAGTAGCCTTTTTCTTCTTCTCCCGAAATATTTCTTGCTAGTGACTGACTGCTTTTTGGAACAGCCAAACATATCGCATCCTTTGATCATCTGCTTCATTTTACTTTTGATTTTGATGTTTTCAGAGTACATGAGGCTGTACCGTTCTTTATGATGCACCAGTAGTTAGATAGTTACTTCCATGTTTAATCCATCATCTGCACGATAAATATAAATGATGTGGAAAAATACATTTCATATTAACATCAATTTTTAAAAAAAAATATGCCTCCGTGCTGATCATTTATTAGTTATTTCTGTTTTTTAACTACAGACGGGCAAATGTTAATCGTTGGTTCCTACCCATCACCATTTACACGTTACAATAACAGATAGTCTTCTGCGAAATAGGAGGAATTGTCAAAGACAAACGTTTTCAGTTCAGTTTCAAATTTTACTTTGTTGTGTGTCGGGCATTTTGTACCACTGAGTAAGTGATCAAAAACTTTGGTTGCAGCATTCTGTACCTCTTTTTGTGTTAACGGCAACCTTAGTATGGCAACCTTCATATGACATAATGATAATAGAATTATATGTATCATTGTTCCTGTTGAAGTCCAGGGGATTATTTAAAACAAACTCGTATACTGTGAAACGAATAGATGGCTACTCACACGACGAGCAGCAGGCAGACACTTTTTTTGGTTTTTGTTTTGGTTTTAGGGCGCAAAACTGCTATGGTCATTAGCGCCCGGTCCGTGACTTAGGAAACAGTAAAAAACCGAAAATGGAAACCAGCAGCAATGGGAACGAAACTCAAAAATTTGGAGAAACTAAAAGCAGAAGGAAGGCTTACAAATCGACTACAGAAAGGGGTTGATTGTCCCCAAAAAAAGCTTCAAATGACTGACGTCATTTCACTGGCACTATTAAACTCGAGAACGCGATCGGCCGAGCGCGTGTCATCTGCTAAAATTGACGATATATCAGGCGACAGCTGTAGACGGGCGCGTAACGGAGTAAAATAGGGCCACTCAATTAAAAGGTGTCTTACCGTCCACAGCTGAGAGCAGTGGGGACAGAGTGGGGGAGGATCGCCGCTTAAAAGATGTCGATGGCTAAAAAGACAGTGCCCTATCCGGAGTCGAGTTAAAATTACCTCCTCCCGACGACGCGTTCGGGAGGAAGAGGTCCAAGCACAGGGAAGAGCTTTCACGTCCCGTCATTTATTATGGGGAAGTGTCGACCAATGCGCATGCCATAAAAGAACAACACGACGACACAAAACACTCCGTAGATCGGCGAAGGGAATCGATTGAATAGCTGGCCGAGGAAGTGAGACTGCAGCCTTGGCCGCTATATCGGCCGCCTCATTTCCACAGATACCAACGTGTCCTGGGATCCAGAGGAGCGCCACCGAGACGCCCCCCAAGTGGAGCAAGCGTATGCAGTCCTGAATCCGGTGGACCAGAGGGTGGACAGGGTAGAGAGCTTGGAGACTGAGGAGAGAGCTGAGAGAATCTGAACAGACAACATACTGGACGACGGATGTATTGGACAGCCTGGAGAACAGCGTAAAGCTCCGCAGTATAAACCGAACACTGGTCGGGAAGCCGAAATCGATTTGGGGTGTCGCCAACTATATAGGCACTCCCTACACCAAACGATGTTTTTGAGCCATCAGTGTAAATAAATGTGGCTTCCGTCATTTGTGCACATAGAGCAGAAAATGCCCGACGATAAACAAGTGAAGGGGTACCATCCTTGGGAAACTGACAAAGGTCACGGAGCAGGCAGATCCGGGGACGGAGCCAAGGCGGTGCTGTACCCCAAGTTGTCAAGAAGGTTTTAGGAAAGCGGAAGGAAAGAGAATGGAGCAGTTGACGGAAGCGGACTCCCGGTGGTAGTAGGGAGGAGGGGCGGCCTGTATACCCTACATCAAAGGAGGCGTCGAAAAAAATGTCATGGGCTGGATTAGCAGGCATGGAAGACAGATGGCCAGCATAACGACTCAGAAGGACTGCTCGCCGATTGGACAGTGGAGGTTCAGCAGTCTCAGCATAAAGGCTTTCCACAGGGCTGGTGTAAAAAGCTCCAGACACTAAACGTAATCCACGGTGGTGGATAGAGTCGAGACGCCGAAGAATACACGGCCGAGCAGAGGAGTAGACTATGCTTCCATAGTCCAATTTCGAGAGCACTAAGGCGCGATAGAGGCGGAGAAGGACCACTCGGTCCGCTCCCCAGGAGGTACCATTCAGGACACGGAGGGTGTTGAGGGATCGCAGACAGCGAGCCGAAAGATAGGAAACGTGGGAGGACCAGCACAGTTTTCTGTCAAACATATGACCCAAGAATTTAGAGACGTCCGACAACGGAAGGGTGACAGGTCCTAGATGTGAGGAGGGTGGAAGAAACTCCTTAACGTCGCCAAAAATTAACACAAACGGTCTTACTGGGAGGAAAACGGAAGCCGGTTTCGATGCTCCAAGAGTGGAGGCGATCGAGACATCCTTGAAGACGTCGTTCAAGAAGGCTGGTCCGTTGAGAGCTGTAGTAGGTCTCAAAATCGTCCACAAAGAGGGAGCCCGAGAC
The DNA here is from genome assembly GCF_023898315.1 of Schistocerca nitens. Classification (NCBI taxonomy): domain Eukaryota; kingdom Metazoa; phylum Arthropoda; class Insecta; order Orthoptera; family Acrididae; genus Schistocerca; species Schistocerca nitens. Next base: position 954,155,299 of record NC_064617.1, read on the forward strand.
ATCAGGAAGGATACAATTCATAATTGGATTTATGGCAATGGCAAACAGTACAACACTCAGCACGGAGCCCTGGAATACCCCGTTTTCTTGGAAGAAAGTACGGGAGAGAGTAGTGTTCACCCGCACTCTAAATGTGCGCTCTGCCATAAATTCGCGAAGAAAAAGGGGCAGCCGACCTCGAAAGCCCCAAGAGAACAGTGTGCGGAGGATGCCTGTCCTCCAACAGGTATCGTATGCTCTCTCCAGATCAAAAAATATTGCTACTGTTTGGCGTTACCGGAGAAAATTGTTCATGATATAAGTGGAGAGAGCAACAAGATGGTCAACTGCAGAACGATGCTTTCGGAATCCGCATTGGGCAGGTGTTAAAAGACCTCGGGACTCCAGCCACCAAGCTAAACGGCAATTCACCATACGCTCCAAAACCTTACATACACTACTCGTGAGAGAAATGGGGCGATAGCTAGAGGGGAGATGTTTGTCCTTTCCAGGTTTCGGAACAGGAACGACGATAGCTTCCCACCATCGTCTGGGAAAAGTACTGTCGGTCCAAATTCGATTCTAAAGGCGAAGGAGGTAACGCCGACTACGGGTTGGTAAATGCAGCAACATTTGGACGTGGATACCATCCGGTCCTGGGGCGGAGGAGCGAGAAGAAGAGAGTGCATGTTGGAGTTCCCGCATGGAGAAAACAGTATTGTAGCTTTCGCGATTTTGAGAGGAGAAAGCAAGAGGTCGCACTTCCGCTGCACGTTTCTTCGGGAGAAACGCTGGAGGGTAATTTGAAGAGCTCGAAATCTCAGCAAAGTGCTGACCCAATGAGTTAGAAATTGCGACCGGGTCCACTAATGTATCATGCGCGACAGTGAGCCCAGAGACCGGGGAGAAACTAGGCGCGCCTGATAACCGTCGAAGCCGACTCCAAACTTCCGAGGAGGGAGTGAAGGTGTTAAATGAGCTAATAAAGAATTTCTAGCTTGCCTTCTTGCTATCGCGGATGACGCGACGGCATCGCGCACGGAACTGCTTATAGCGGGTACAGTTGGCCAAAGTAGGATGGTGGCGGAAAACGCGAAGAGCACGTCGCCGCTCACGTATTGCATCACGGCACGCCTCGTTCCACCAAGGAACTGGGGGGGGGGGGGGGGGGCGCCGGGGCAATTCGGAGGTGCATGGTATTGAACGTTCCGCAGCTGTAAGAATAACGTCGGTAATATGTGTGACCTCATCGTCGACGCTGGGAAAGTGACGGTCATCGAATGTCGCTAGAGACGAAAAAAGTGGCCAATCGACTTGGGCAAACTTCCAGCGTCGCGGGCGCATATATCGCAGTTGAGGCTGCAGTCTAAGGACACATAGAAAGTGGTCACTCGAGTGTGTATCGTCAAGGGCGAACCATTCGAAGCGCCGAGCTAGCGGAACAGAACCGACCAAAGGTCCAAGTGAGAGAAATTTGTTGTGGAGGCAGACAAAAATGTAGGGACCCCAGTGTTGAGGCAAACTAGATCCGCTTGGTGGAAGACGTCTAGCAATAGTGAGCCACGTGGACAAGGATGTGGAGATCCCCAAAGCGGGTGGTGGGCATTGAAGTCCCCAACCAGCAAATAGGGGGGTGGAAGCTGACCAAGAAGATGAAGGAGATCAGCTCGTGCCATTGGTGTGGACGATGGAATGTATACAGTACAAAGAGAAAAGGTATATCCAGAAAGGGAAAGATGGACAGCGACAGCTTGGAAGGAAGTGTTTAAGGGGATTGGGTGATAATGGAGAGTATTATGGAGAAGATTCATGAGTCCTCTATGTACTGGAGTGCCTTCAACAGAAGGGAGATCAAATTGGACAGACTGAAAATGGGGGAGAACAAAGCGGTCATGGAGACGCAGCTTTGTTTCTTGAAGACAGAAGATGACCGGCGAGTAGGATCGTAAGAGGATCGACAATTCATCCCGATTGGCTCGAATGCTGCGGATATTCCAGTGGATAAAGGACATAGGGTGAACAGAAAATGGAGGAATGTGACAAAGGTTGCTGTCAACTCATCGACTGCTCAGAGCTTGCGACCGACAGCATGGAATGGCATTCAGCCAAAGGCAGAAGATCCTGATCCATAGGTTGTTCAGGAGCAGCTCCTGCCACCAGCGATCGGCCGGTTGATCGGTCGCCAGCAGTGCGCCTCAGCGACACAGAAGACGGCCGAGGGCGATTTCCGCCAGGTGGTGCTGTAGACGGGACACGCCATTGCGGAGAAGGAGATGAACTGGGTTTCTTAGTAGCCTTCTTGGAAATATGATGTTTAGATGGAGGAGGAACCGATGGTTGTGAAGTTGGGGTACATAAAAAATCTTCACGAGTATGCTCTTTTTTCGAAATCTTGGTGTCTGACTTTCGGGCTCGAGAGTTAGCAGAACCCGATGAAGGGTGAGCCATAGAGTGGGCAGGCGAAAGTGGTGAGGTTGAACGGGCGATCTTTGCGCTAGCCGATCTGACGACCGTGGCACTAAAGGTGAGGTCGCAAGTCTGCGTGGCCGTCACCTTTGTTGGCCGAGGAGAAACAAGGACAGTGCTGTATTTTCCTGTCTGAAGCATGGTGGGCTGTCGACTGGCGAATAATTTTCGAGCAGCAAAGGTCGACACCTTTTCCTTCACTGATTCCCTGGATGAGCTTTTCGTCTTTAAAAATGGGGCAATCTCGAGAGGAAGCAGCGTGGTCACCCATACAGTTGATGCAGCGAGGGGATGGAGGTGGACAAGCACCCTCATGGGCATCCTTGCCACACATAACACAGTTGGCCGGATTGGAACACGACTGGCTGGTGTGATTGAACCGCTGACACTGATAGCAACGCGTAGGGTTTGGGACGTAAGGGTGAACGGAAATTATCTCATAGCCTGCTTTGATTTTCGATGGGAGTTGAACTTTTTCAAATGTCAAGAAGACAGTGCAGGTTGGAATGATGTTCGTGTCAACCCTTTACATAACTCTATGAACAGCCGTTACACCCTGGTCAGACAGTCCATCGAGGGAGCATGTATAAACGACTCCATGCGAGGAATTTAAAGTGCAGTGCGCTTCAGCCCGGACAGGGAAGGTGTGGAGCAGTGAAGTACGCAGCAATTTTTGTGCCTGGAGGGCACTGACTGTTTCTAACAACAAGGTGCCATTCCATAATCTGGAACAAGACTTTACAGGACCTGTAATTGCCTCAACACCTTTCTGAATAATGAAAGGGTTGACCGTGGAGAAGTCGTGACCTTCGTCAGACCGAGAAACAACAAGGAACTGTGGCAACGATGGAAGAACTGTCTGTGGCTGAGACTCAGTGAACTTACACTTGTGAGCTGACATAGTGGAAGATGAGGAAACCATTGTGGAAGAATCCCCCATGTTTACCGGCGTCTCCGATGGCGCGCTCCTCCCTTGTGGGGGCCCTCTCTGAGGGCACTACCGCCTTAGGTGATTGTTCACATCTCAGGTCACACCTCCCGAGAAACGGATGGAGGGACCAATCGGCACTTTCGGAAGGTATCAGCTCGGGTAATCACCCCTCCCTGGGCCTGGCCGTTACCAGGGGGTACGTACGTGTCCTACCTGTCTACCCGGGGCGGGGAATTACGCGTTACCCCGTCACCGGCCACGCACAAAGATGCGTGGGTCGGCCTTCAGACACGCACAGGGAGGAAGAAAGAGAAGGGGAAAAACAAAGAAAGGGAAAGGAAAGAAGAGGTCTCAAACGCTGCAGCAGAGAAAAGGGTAAATAGAAGAGGTAAGGAAAAGAGAAAGACATACAAGCTGAGAAGGCGAAGAATGCGTTACATTTACGAGCGTCCGTCTTCGGATGTAGGCACAAACCATACTCCCAGAGGGGGAGAAATGGAAGGAAAGAGCCAGAGGTGAGGGGAGGGGGGGGCGAAGATGGGGGATAGGGAAGGATGTGGAAAAGTAAGGTATGCAGCCCGGAAAGGGCCTCATTAGCTCGGGGTCCTGTGCTCGCTACGCGCGTATCCACAAAAGAGTTGTGGACCCCCTGGGGGGAGGCAGACACGTTTAAAAATGGAGGAAATGTGAACAATGAATATTTGTCCGCGGGAAGAATTTAGGGCATGAGATGCTGTACCAACTATCAGCGTGGTCAAGTGGTCGTGTGTTGTGCGTAGACGAGACCGTTGATGCACTGTGGCTCGGATGTCGGAGGCTTTGCGTTTTTGAAGGCAATGAAAAACACAAGAAATAATAAAAGTAAACAGCGCAACCATTATTCATGAATATAAAAGAAAATATTGCTTGAACTGCTCCTCTTACGAATGAAATATGATACCTTTAAACTTTAGGTTACGATCGAATCGATTAGTACACCTGTAAACGCAATCTGCCACTTATGATAAAATAACTATGTCTCAACACAACGAAAGCACCAGGTCCTATCTGAAATACGACCACAAAAGTCAATAGTTATCCCCAACAGTCGAGACTGGGCACAGACACGTCAGAGTGAAATGATGGGGAAGTATCACTACAGTGAACTATGTACGTATAAATGTGGAGAACCTGATGTTTAGGCTATTCAAGATGTCGGACGTCGGCTCCAAGTTTCTCACGTAATGGCAACTTCCTTCTCCTACCTCCATCGCCGGCCGCGGTGGTCTCGCGGTTCTAGGCACGGAGTCCGGAACCGCGCGACTGCTACGGTCGCAGGTTCGAATCCTGCCTCGGGCATGGATGTGAGTGATGTCCTTAGGTTAGTTAGGTTTAAGTAGTTCTAAGTTCTAGGGGACTGATGACCTCAGATGTTAAGTCCTATAGTGCTCAGAGCCATTTGAGCCATTTGAACCTCCATCGTTTACAGACCATAATTTAGGCTGCCTTTGGTGATGCTCTCTGCTGGCTCTCTACATAGCTTCGTTTGTTCCGTGGTATTACTCATAGAGCGTTCTTTCATCTTCTGGCGGATGTTTCTCCCGGCTTTCCGCGCCAGAGCATACTTACAGACTATTAGAAACAACAAGAAATTTTAATTGATTGTCTTAAACTAATTTTATTTCGTTTAAACTTAAGTTTTATAATGTTTCAAGACACCCATTCTGAACTCTTTCACATTCTGGTCGAAATGCGCTGGAGAAAGGAAAGAAAAAATTAACCTATGTGTGTTATCAACCCTTTATACGATGTCAAAACAAAGTGTGCTTTGACAAAGTGATAATATTGTCAGAACATGCTTCAATAGAATTTTGTCATCACCATTAGGTAATGTTTTGTTTATGATACGAAAAATACGTATTGTACATAATGATGTTCTCAAAGTTCCGCTATATTATGTCATATTTTTAAACGTATCTTATAGAAATCGATAAAACAAATTTGCCATGCTTAATTTCCTTTCTTTCTGGTGCACGACGTAATTTTTGACTTGGAAAATTCTCCGTTTCATAGGATATTTTTGGCATTGCTGTAAAAATAATTAGCGCTTTTGTGAAATTTTATGGTAGTATAGAACAGTGACTCTCTTGAAGTTGCTCCTTTCCTCATAACTCTGTTTCTTATTTATTTCTCTTCGTGAATTTGGTCACAAGGTTTTTCTTAAAACTGTTAACTTTTGCAAATTTTTCTGTTAGCCCTGTTCGTTCATGGCAGCACTGTTTACTGTCAGGAAAACTACGAAAATTATGTTTTTTTTCTGACACTGTCATTATGTATCGATGTTATCGAAAAGGTATGTTGTTGATGGCCTTCTGTTATGGTAAACAGAAAGTGTAGAAGATGTAAATACTATAGTACAAACCTTCAGTCGTACCCACAGGTAAAGAGACTTTAGGGCGGTACAGAGGAACAATGGTAGCATCCTGTTCTCTAATTTGCATACTGAGGCAAGATAGTACACAAATTTTTATACGGAAAACAAACAAGGCACGTGACATACGGAACTACTCTTTTGGCCACTGTGACAAGAAGATTCTCTTTTATTTTAGCTACTTTCGCTACACTAGACAATTCAGACCTTACTTAGATAACAGCTACCTTTATGGATATGTGTCTAACGTAGATGCGCTTTTCTGTCTCCTAATATCATTCCTGTCTGAGTGGATTCAAACCATATCCTCACGTTATTCGAAAACTTTGTCATTTTATCTGTATGGTAAATAACACAAAAAAGTAATAAACCTCGTTGTGTTGCTGAGTATGTCTATCTCTTTGAGACGGAAAAGAGACAATAATAATACCAAGTTTATAATTTTTTTCCACTGTTTTATCCTTTAATGATACCTAGAACAGTAAACTAAACCTATCCCGATTATTTGTTTTTATCATCCCTGACTGATTTTTCACGTTATAAATATTTCTTAATAATTTTTTATTAAAATAGAACAGTTCGCTTCCGTACTGAGGAAATACTCCGGCGTAATGTTCAACGAAATGAGTTGATCTTTGATTAGTAAGCTTTGCAATGACGACAGTGTGTTCTTATGTAAGAACGTGTTCGTCAAACGAAAAAATCTAGCTACATTAAGAGAGATTTTTGCCAGTTCAGAATCAATTGGTCATAAAACTGTAGAAAATACTAACATTTACGCCAGTCAATACATTCATTAAACACTTTCCATTTGTCTCTACTTTGAATGTCGCTCAAGTTGCTAGAAAAATTCCCTATCTGGAAAGCTAGGCGTTGCTGTTGCACCCAAGGAAAAATTGAGGACCTGCTGATGCGGGACACAGGCTCTGGAGAATAGAATGCTTCAAACGAAACATTTTGCTTAGACACGTGTAGTGCATCAGTAACAGCGAGTGTGTCTAAATCATCTTTCTAATTAACCAGTAGCCAGACTTTCTAATTCGTTTTCAGTAATGCCTTTAAATCTGAAAGAACCGTTTATTGAAAGTTTCCAGATTAAAACTGGGCCGGGGCTCGCAGTTGAGACCTTTGTCTTTCGCGGGCACGTGTTCTTCCGAGTCAGCTACCCAAGCAGGACTCAAAGCTTTACTTCCGCCAGTAACTCCTCTCCTACCTTCCGAACTTTATACAAGTTCTCCTGCATGATTTGCGGTGCTATCACTGTTGGAAGAAAGCATTCTCCTCAAAAATGGCTTAGTCACTGACAGAGATTATTCCTAGAATGACTCTCCTCTCGACAGAGGAGTGTGCTAATTTAGTTCTTGGAAGATCAACATTTGACCACGATGATGCAGGCCGAGGACGGGTTGTTCGTCGCGCTTGGACATCTCAGACCCTATGGCACTTGCCAGCGAAAAACCAAGGTCACAGTACAGAGTCACGATCGTTACACAGATTTAATCAGGGTACATTCTGCTGCAGATTTAGAAATAATTCTGGGATCTATTTGTTGTTGCTGTGGTGGTGGTGCTTTTGGTGCCAGTGGTCTTCTATCGTCAACGTCGTTTCATTGCGGGCTTTCAAGTAAAAATGATGGCGTGGTGTGGCCCTCAACTACGTAACCTCCTACTCAGAGATGAAATATTAAAAGTTTTGGCTGGTTTCGTTGTCTAGGGGCTGGGATACGTAGTTGCCGCATTACAAGCCAAATGCTGCTAAGTCTACAGCGTACAATATGAATACACACATGAGTCGAATGGTCGAAGCTTCTTATCACTCGGCAATTGCGAATTAATCTAGACATTTATAAATGAAAGATTGCAATGACAGGGAAACAATAGATTCCTAGAGCACATAATTAGTTATGCTCGAGGGATATTCACTTCTAAACGCACACTACGTCTTGACTGGAAATCAAACAAGAGCACAGGTCGGCACTCCGGAATATTTCCATCTCTCGCGATCACGCGCAAACTGCTCCACTCCAAGTCTTTCCCGCGACTGTCTTCAATACAGCGCAATCATACACTTATTTAACCACATAAGACATACTGGATTTACATTTAAATACTTGAAATTATATAAATATTCCTACGGCTGGACCATAAACACGATCTAACGCACATTATTAAATACATAAACAAATTAAATAGACATATATCAAAGGAATAGCAAGCAAAAGCAGGCCCGTAGCCTAACCTCTCTGTGCTTTCTAAAAAACAGTAAATAACTGACCAGTTTCTTCATGAATATCATAGACATAGATGAATAAATATATTTATAAGCATGCTGCTACCGTTTTTTCGTGTAACTGTGGAGTACTTATGGCCTGACGCGATAGAAAGTAATCAGCCAGTCTGATCTCCAATGACTCATGTACTCTTCAAGTTACATGCCTGTAATTTATACCAATTTAGCTTTACAGTAATAGCTTCCTAAAGTCACGTCGATCAACAAAATCGGATGAAGCGTTTAAATTTTTGAAATTCGTTACTTGGAGTTATTTGTACAATTTACAGTCAGACACTAATCTTTAAACTAATAAAGGTACTGAAAATCTGATTACACCGTCAGAATCGTCGTTTAAATAATACTAATGTACATGTTCCATTTTGAGGTATCATGAGTCATGAGTAGAAGAAGAATGAGTAGCTTTGAGGGATGAAGTAGTGAAGGCAGCACAGGATCAAGTAGGTAAAAAGACGAGGGCTAGTAGAAATCCTTGGGTAACAGAAGAAATATTGAATTTAATTGATGAAAGGAGAAAATATAAAATGCAGTAAATGAAGCATGCAAAAAGGAATACAAACGTCTCAAAAATGAGATCGACAGGAAGTGCAAAATGGCTAAGCAGGGATGGCTAGAGGACAAATGTAAGGATGTAGAGGCTTATCTCACTAGGGGTAAGATAGATAATGCCTACAGGAAAAATAAAGAGACCTTTGGAGATAAGAGAACGACATGTATGAATATCAAGAGCTCAGATGGAAACCCAGTTCTAAGCAAAGAAGCGAAAGCAGAAAGGTGGAAGGAGTATATACAGGGTCTATACAAGGGCGATGTGCTTGAGGACAATATTATGGAAATGGAAGAGGATGTTGATGTAGATGAAGATGAAATGGGAGATACGATACTGCGTGAAGAGTTTGACAGAGCACTGAAATACCTGAGTCGAAACAAGGCCCCCGGAGTAGACAACATTCCATTTGAACTACTGACGGCCTTGGGAGAGCCAGTCCTCACAAAACTCTACCATCTGGTGAGCAAGATGTATAAAACAGGCGAAATGCCCTCAGACTTCAAGAAGAATATAATAATTCCAATCCCAAAGAAAGCAGGTGTTGACAGATGAGAAAATTACCGAACTATCAGTTTAATAAGTCACAGCCGCAAAATACTAACACGAATTCTTTACAGACGAATGGAAAAGCTAGTAGAAGCCAACCTCGGGGAAGATCAGTATGGATTCCGTAGAAACGTTGGAACACGTGAGGCAATACTGACCTTACGACTTATCTTAGAAGAAAGATTAAGGAAAGGTAAACCTACGTTTCTAGCATTTATAGACTTAGAAAAAGCTTTTGACAATGTTGACTGGAATACCCTCTTTCAAATTCTAAAGGTGGCAGGGGTAAAATACAGGGAGCGAAAGGATATTTACAATTTGTACAGAAACCAGATGGCAGTTATAAGAGTCGAGGGACATGAAAGGGAAGCAGTGGTTGGGAAGGGAGTAAGACAGGGTTGTAGCCTCTCCCCGATGTTGTTCAATCTGTATATTGAGCAAGCAGTGAAGGAAACAAAAGAAAAATTCGGAGTAGGTATTAAAATCCATGGAGAAGAAATAAAAACTTTGAGGTTCGCCGATGACATTGTAATTCTGTCAGAGACAGCAAAGGACTTGGAGGAGCAGTTGAACGGAATGGACAGTGTCTTGAAAGGAGGATATAAGATGAACATCAACAAAAGCAAAACGAGGATAATGGAATGTAGTCGAATTAAGTCGGGTGATGCTGAGGGAATTAGATTAGGAAATGAGACACTTAAAGTAGTAGATGTGTTTTGCTATTTGGGGAGCAAAATAACTGATGATGGTCGAAATAGAGAGGATATAAAATGTAGACTGGCAATGGCAAGGAAAGCGTTTCCGAAGAAGAGAAATTTGTTAACATCGAGTATAGATTTAAGTGTCAGGAAGTCATTTCTGAAAGTATTTGTATGGAGTGTAGCCATGTATGGAAGTGAAACATGGACGATAAATAGTTTGGACAAGAAGAGAATAGAAGCATTCGAAATGTGGTGCTACAGAAGAATGCTGAAGATTAGATGGGTAGATCACATAACTAATGAGGAAGTATTGAATAGGATTGGGGAGAAGAGAAGTTTATGGCACAACTTGACCAGAAGACGGGATCGGTTGGTAGGACATGTTCTGAGGCATCAAGGGATCACCAATTTAGTATTGGAGGGCAGCGTGGAGGGTAAAAATCGTAGAGGGAGACCAAGAGATGAATACACTAAGCAGATTCAGAAGGATGTAGATTGCAGTAGGTACTGGGAGATGAAGAAGCTTGCACAGGATAGAGTAGCATGGAGAGCTGCATCAAACCAGTCTCAGGACTGAAGGCCACAACAACAACAACAACAACAATGGGTCATCTGGCTGCTATTAATTTCTATACGAACTGTGAATTGTCCGCCATTAAGGTTTCACAAAGTCCGCCATTTTTGGCACTCCCGGCATAGACATCTCCTCCATTGACACAAAGCACCGTCCTCGTCATAGCGGAATTTCCAGCCACACGGCATGAGCGGTGGCCACCAACTCTGAACTTAGAGTATTTTCCGGGCGCCACAACTCGCCCGTTACCTCACAACCATCACAGCCGTACACGAGAGTCACCGTAACTTTCAACATACTGGAGCTCTGACGGACTTTCGACTTTGGCGGTAACCCATAATGAGGAGATTCGTTGCACTGCCGTTTTACTTTTGGCTTCGTTGCATTCGCTTCTGAATTGTTCCAGAGATTCGACAGGAAGTAGACCGCTCCATTCGCACCATCAACAGAACAGGCTGTGCTAACGGTATACTACGCCTTCCACATCGCTGGCAACGGGTTCTACACAACGCTGCTGACTACCTTAAAGGAGAGTAACACGTGCAAACACGTAATTTTTTGTATCGGTTGTCAATAAATAGTTTATTTAACTTCCAACCGTCGTATAAATGTATAAACTTTACGTTGAATGCCAGTACTTAAATTTTCTGTAGTTCTGCTCTCGTATTAGCAGTTTACTAAAGCAATAAAAATATTTCTCTGACAAAAAAAATGAAAGGTTAAAAATAAAAACACATACACTCCTGGAAATTGAAATAAGAACACCGTGAATTCATTGTCCCAGGAAGGGGAAACTTTATTGACACATTCCTGGGGTCAGATACATCACATGATCACACTGACAGAACCACAGGCACATAGACACAGGCAACAGAGCATGCACAATGTCGGCACTAGTACAGTGTATATCCACCTTTCGCAGCAATGCAGGCTGCTATTCTCCCATGGAGACGATCGTAGAGATGCTGGATGTAGTCCTGTGGAACGGCTTGCCATGCCATTTCCACCTGGCGCCTCAGTTGGACCAGCGTTCGTGCTGGACGTGCAGACCGCGTGAGACGACGCTTCATCCAGTCCCAAACATGCTCAATGGGGGACAGATCCGGAGATCTTGCTGGCCAGGGTAGTTGACTTACACCTTCTAGAGCACGTTGGGTGGCACGGGATACATGCGGACGTGCATTGTCCTGTTGGAACAGCAAGTTCCCTTGCCGGTCTAGGAATGGTAGAACGATGGGTTCGATGACGGTTTGGATGTACCGTGCACTATTCAGTGTCCCCTCGACGATCACCAGTGGTGTACGGCCAGTGTAGGAGATCGCTCCCCACACCATGATGCCGGGTGTTGGCCCTGTGTGCCTCGGTCGTATGCAGTCCTGATTGTGGCGCTCACCTGCACGGCGCCAAACACGCATACGACCATCATTGGCACCAAGGCAGAAGCGACTCTCATCGCTGAAGACGACACGTCTCCATTCGTCCCTCCATTGACGCCTGTCGCGACACCACTGGAAGCGGGCTGCACGATGTTGGGGCGTGAGCGGAAGACGGCCTAACGGTGTGCGGGACCGTAGCCCAGCTTCATGGAGACGGTTGCGAATGGTCCTCGCCGATACCCCAGGAGCAACAGTGTCCCTAATTTGCTGGGAAGTGGCGGTGCGGTCCCCTACAGCACTGCGTAGGATCGTACGGTCTTGGCGTGCATCCGTGCGTCGCTGCGGTCCGGTCCCAGGTCGACGGGCACGTGCACCTTCCGCCGACCACTGGCGACAACATCGATGTACTGTGGAGACCTCACGCCCCACGTGTTGAGCAATTCGGCGGTACGTCCACCCGGCCTCCCGCATGCCCACTATACGCCCTCGCTCAAAGTCCGTCAACTGCACATACGGTTCACGTCCACGCTGTCGCGGCATGCTACCAGTGTTAAAGACTGCGATGGAGCTCCGTATGCCACGGCAAACTGGCTGACACTGACGGCGGCGGTGCACAAATGCTGCGCAGCTAGCGCCATTCGACGGCCAACACCGCGGTTCCTGGTGTGTCCGCTGTGCCGTGCGTGTGATCATTGCTTGTACAGCCCTCTCGCAGTGTCCGGAGCAAGTATGGTGGGTCTGACACACCGGTGTCAATGTGTTCTTTTTTCTATTTCCAGGAGTGTATTAAAATCCGGTTTTTAAAAAGTATACTACAATAATCGCCTCTCAGAATCCGTCGCACTGTGTTGCAAACACGTCTTTCTAAGTTCTCCAAGTCTGCAGGCTTTGTCCTACAGCCAGCTTATTCACATGCCTGCTAGGAACAGAGCAGTGGTGGGGTAAGTCGGAGCACTGAGTAGAGTCGACTGCGCTCGTAGGGCGTGTGCGCAATGCAGGAGCACAAATCTTTGGCAGACCTGTTTCAGGCAAAGAAAATAACTACTGGTTTAGTTTAGTCTTCTGAACCGTGCTAAGTTCTAAATTATTAATGCAACCAAGTGGGGTGGGCAGCAGAGTGGTAGAGTAGAAACGAAAGTTGGCCTTTTGTGAGAGGAGCAGACAGAAGGCTATCAGAGATTAGGCTCACGACTGTGTGTGATGGGCGACATGCGGTGTAGTAGTAGCTGCCATCAGGGGGTCTTTAGTGCGGTTGTGTGAAGGAGGACGTGGCATTTAGCTTCGCTTGCCGCTACTATCGTAGGCGATGCATTCACTGCTCTTTTGGAAGCTCCATCCTAAATTACAGATTAACTCAGTTTATAGATCCTTCTTCGTGTGAATTAGATGGGTATTAGACTCTAAGGTAAACACTGATGCTCTCTACTGCATCACAATAGACTGTGTGGTATCGATAGCTACGATGCCACTGCTTAGGTTGGCACTACGAGAGACACCGACGACAGCACCCTCTAGCCGGCGCTCTCCAGGTCTACGAGCTCCGCGACTCCTTCAGCCCATTTCATCAGGTGCACCCAGCCAGGAGTCTTCGCTTCAGTTTTCCTGTACATACGACAAGTCTAAAACTTCACATCTGTACAAATTTATGTATTCTTTCTTGCTCCAGTAAGCCACCTTTACTCACTGCAGTACCGACGTAATATTCCTGCTCCTGCTTTTATCCACACGCCGCCTTCCAGGCGGGATACAAAAGAATAGACTACCTGCATCTTGTGAAACGAGTCTTGTAACTTTAGGTCTTTGAAGGCCATTTTATTAAGTGATCTTCATGCTGTAGCCAAGGTTCATAATTTATTTTGCATAAGCTACCATGTTTGATGAGAATCCATGTTTTACAGAAGATATTTGAACCTGTGAGTTATCACGTCCCTAAGCCATTGTAAATTAGTGGCTTTGCCCTCTGTGCCAACTTTCGTCCACTTCATTTAGTACAAACGATGTTAGAGCAGCTAGGGAGCTGCCTAGCACCATCTTGGCAAGCTCAGTGCTGTGAAAACATCGCAAGCAAGCGAACTTTCGGACTACGTGGAACCGTGGTCAGCATAATTTCAAACAGTAGACTTAATTGTTCCTGTTAAGTTTTGCTTAATTAGCTCTGTCACTGTTGTAACCTGTTGCTGGGCTGCAGATGATTACTAACGTTTTTCTCATTTACATCACAGTTGGAAAACTTTTAAGAAACTTCTATTTTTCATTTATTCTTGTACTTGTTCAACTTGATTTCCATGAAGCTGAGAGTCGCCTTTCAGCATTGTTTTCCAAAGCATTGTGAACAGAGCTACCTATATGGGTAATATTGAGTATTAATGTAGCTAGTTTTGCATTGTGCCAATCAGTTTCATCACTGCAGCCAATAGTGAGGAAGAGCGGGAGGGGTCATATATGTGAAACTAATGACAGCGGCTCGTCCTGTTGCCTGAGGTGGAGACAATTTTTGAACTGCTGTTTACGACACTAGCGTAGCAGAAACACAGAGTGCCAGGTCTCTGTATAGAATTCTGATTTGTATCGCAAACAACTTTTGCTTCTGACCATGCATATTTTTTACTGATTTTACATTATCACCACCGACCTGCTATCGATATAAACTCGTCCAGGTGATAGCAGCGTCACTGCAGAGGAACGACTGCTAGTCAGACGTACGCACAGTGCATGTAATATCAGTGAGTGTGCTGTTCGAATGTAGATTGGAAAAGGCCCGCTATCTATCTGAGTCTGACCGATGCCAGATTCTACTGGCACGGAGATTCGGCACGAGGATTTCGGAAACTGGAAACTGCATGTGAGGTACTCGAGGGGTGCCGTCGTGTCTTCAACACGTGGCGAAACCAGGGTGAGACCACGACCAGATGCCGTGGTGTTGGACGGCCACCAGTCATTAAGGGTGTCGGGCATCGTACACGGGACAGACGAGTAAACCAGGACAGGGGGGGGGGGGGGCGAACTGTGGTGGAACTAACATCAGACTTTAATGTTGAGCAGAGTACAAGTGTACCCGAACACACAGTTCACCGAACACACAGTTCGCCGAACACACACTTCACCGAACACACACTTCACCGAACACTCCTAATGATGTGTCCGTGCAGCTGACAACCCATGCACGTACTAATGTTAATATCATGACATCGGCAACTACTACTCAAATGGGCACTTGATCATCGGCAGAGAGTTGCATGTTCTGACGAATCCCGATACTGTATTTATTATGCCGATAAGAAGACGTGAATCCATCGTCTTTCAGGTGAACAGCTTGTAACCCCGGAAATGCATATCCTCCTATTTCCATCTATTGTACTATAAATTTGTTTTCCTTATACACTCCTGGAAATTGAAATAAGAACACCGTGAATTCATTGTCCCAGGAAGGGGAAACTTTATTGACACATTCCTGGGGTCAGATACATCACATGATCACACTGACAGAACCACAGGCACATAGACACAGGCAACAGAGCATGCACAATGTCGGCACTAGTACAGTGTATATCCACCTTTCGCAGCAATGCAGGCTGCTATTCTCCCATGGAGACGATCGTAGAGATGCTGGATGTAGTCCTGTGGAACGGCTTGCCATGCCATTTCCACCTGGCGTCTCAGTTGGACCAGCGTTCGTGCTGGACGTGCAGACCGCGTGAGACGACGCTTCATCCAGTCCCAAACATGCTCAATGGGGGACAGATCCGGAGATCTTGCTGGCCAGGGTAGTTGACTTACACCTTCTAGAGCACGTTGGGTGGCACGGGATACATGCGGACGTGCATTGTCCTGTTGGAACAGCACGTTCCCTTGCCGGTCTAGGAATGGTAGAACGATGGGTTCGATGACGGTTTGGATGTACCGTGCACTATTCAGTGTCCCCTCGACGATCACCAGTGGTGTACGGCCAGTGTAGGAGATCGCTCCCCACACCATGATGCCGGGTGTTGGCCCTGTGTGCCTCGGTCGTATGCAGTCCTGATTGTGGCGCTCACCTGCACGGCGCCAAACACGCATACGACCATCATTGGCACCAAGGCAGAAGCGACTCTCATCGCTGAAGACGACACGTCTCCATTCGTCCCTCCATTGACGCCTGTCGCGACACCACTGGAAGCGGGCTGCACGATGTTGGGGCGTGAGCGGAAGACGGCCTAACGGTGTGCGGGACCGTAGCCCAGCTTCATGGAGACGGTTGCGAATGGTCCTCGCCGATACCCCAGGAGCAACAGTGTCCCTAATTTGCTGGGAAGTGGCGGTGCGGTCCCCTACAGCACTGCGTAGGATCGTACGGTCTTGGCGTGCATCCGTGCGTCGCTGCGGTCCGGTCCCAGGTCGACGGGCACGTGCACCTTCCGCCGACCACTGGCGACAACATCGATGTACTGTGGAGACCTCACGCCCCACGTGTTGAGCAATTCGGCGGTACGTCCACCCGGCCTCCCGCATGCCCACTATACGCCCTCGCTCAAAGTCCGTCAACTGCACATACGGTTCACGTCCACGCTGTCGCGGCATGCTACCAGTGTTAAAGACTGCGATGGAGCTCCGTATGCCACGGCAAACTGGCTGACACTGACGGCGGCGGTGCACAAATGCTGCGCAGCTAGCGCCATTCGACGGCCAACACCGCGGTTCCTGGTGTGTCCGCTGTGCCGTGCGTGTGATCATTGCTTGTACAGCCCTCTCGCAGTGTCCGGAGCAAGTATGGTGGGTCTGACACACCGGTGTCAATGTGTTCTTTTTTCTATTTCCAGGAGTGTATTAAAATCCGGTTTTTAAAAAGTATACTACAATAATCGCCTCTCAGAATCCGTCGCACTGTGTTGCAAACACGTCTTTCTAAGTTCTCCAAGTCTGCAGGCTTTGTCCTACAGCCAGCTTATTCACATGCCTGCTAGGAACAGAGCAGTGGTGGGGTAAGTCGGAGCACTGAGTAGAGTCGACTGCGCTCGTAGGGCGTGTGCGCAATGCAGGAGCACAAATCTTTGGCAGACCTGTTTCAGGCAAAGAAAATAACTACTGGTTTAGTTTAGTCTTCTGAACCGTGCTAAGTTCTAAATTATTAATGCAACCAAGTGGGGTGGGCAGCAGAGTGGTAGAGTAGAAACGAAAGTTGGCCTTTTGTGAGAGGAGCAGACAGAAGGCTATCAGAGATTAGGCTCACGACTGTGTGTGATGGGCGACATGCGGTGTAGTAGTAGCTGCCATCAGGGGGTCTTTAGTGCGGTTGTGTGAAGGAGGACGTGGCATTTAGCTTCGCTTGCCGCTACTATCGTAGGCGATGCATTCACTGCTCTTTTGGAAGCTCCATCCTAAATTACAGATTAACTCAGTTTATAGATCCTTCTTCGTGTGAATTAGATGGGTATTAGACTCTAAGGTAAACACTGATGCTCTCTACTGCATCACAATAGACTGTGTGGTATCGATAGCTACGATGCCACTGCTTAGGTTGGCACTACGAGAGACACCGACGACAGCACCCTCTAGCCGGCGCTCTCCAGGTCTACGAGCTCCGCGACTCCTTCAGCCCATTTCATCAGGTGCACCCAGCCAGGAGTCTTCGCTTCAGTTTTCCTGTACATACGACAAGTCTAAAACTTCACATCTGTACAAATTTATGTATTCTTTCTTGCTCCAGTAAGCCACCTTTACTCACTGCAGTACCGACGTAATATTCCTGCTCCTGCTTTTATCCACACGCCGCCTTCCAGGCGGGATACAAAAGAATAGACTACCTGCATCTTGTGAAACGAGTCTTGTAACTTTAGGTCTTTGAAGGCCATTTTATTAAGTGATCTTCATGCTGTAGCCAAGGTTCATAATTTATTTTGCATAAGCTACCATGTTTGATGAGAATCCATGTTTTACAGAAGATATTTGAACCTGTGAGTTATCACGTCCCTAAGCCATTGTAAATTAGTGGCTTTGCCCTCTGTGCCAACTTTCGTCCACTTCATTTAGTACAAACGATGTTAGAGCAGCTAGGGAGCTGCCTAGCACCATCTTGGCAAGCTCAGTGCTGTGAAAACATCGCAAGCAAGCGAACTTTCGGACTACGTGGAACCGTGGTCAGCATAATTTCAAACAGTAGACTTAATTGTTCCTGTTAAGTTTTGCTTAATTAGCTCTGTCACTGTTGTAACCTGTTGCTGGGCTGCAGATGATTACTAACGTTTTTCTCATTTACATCACAGTTGGAAAACTTTTAAGAAACTTCTATTTTTCATTTATTCTTGTACTTGTTCAACTTGATTTCCATGAAGCTGAGAGTCGCCTTTCAGCATTGTTTTCCAAAGCATTGTGAACAGAGCTACCTATATGGGTAATATTGAGTATTAATGTAGCTAGTTTTGCATTGTGCCAATCAGTTTCATCACTGCAGCCAATAGTGAGGAAGAGCGGGAGGGGTCATATATGTGAAACTAATGACAGCGGCTCGTCCTGTTGCCTGAGGTGGAGACAATTTTTGAACTGCTGTTTACGACACTAGCGTAGCAGAAACACAGAGTGCCAGGTCTCTGTATAGAATTCTGATTTGTATCGCAAACAACTTTTGCTTCTGACCATGCATATTTTTTACTGATTTTACATTATCACCACCGACCTGCTATCGATATAAACTCGTCCAGGTGATAGCAGCGTCACTGCAGAGGAACGACTGCTAGTCAGACGTACGCACAGTGCATGTAATATCAGTGAGTGTGCTGTTCGAATGTAGATTGGAAAAGGCCCGCTATCTATCTGAGTCTGACCGATGCCAGATTCTACTGGCACGGAGATTCGGCACGAGGATTTCGGAAACTGGAAACTGCATGTGAGGTACTCGAGGGGTGCCGTCGTGTCTTCAACACGTGGCGAAACCAGGGTGAGACCACGACCAGATGCCGTGGTGTTGGACGGCCACCAGTCATTAAGGGTGTCGGGCATCGTACACGGGACAGACGAGTAAACCAGGACAGGGGGGGGGGGGGCGAACTGTGGTGGAACTAACATCAGACTTTAATGTTGAGCAGAGTACAAGTGTACCCGAACACACAGTTCACCGAACACACAGTTCGCCGAACACACACTTCACCGAACACACACTTCACCGAACACTCCTAATGATGTGTCCGTGCAGCTGACAACCCATGCACGTACTAATGTTAATATCATGACATCGGCAACTACTACTCAAATGGGCACTTGATCATCGGCAGAGAGTTGCATGTTCTGACGAATCCCGATACTGTATTTATTATGCCGATAAGAAGACGTGAATCCATCGTCTTTCAGGTGAACAGCTTGTAACCCCGGAAATGCATATCCTCCTATTTCCATCTATTGTACTATAAATTTGTTTTCCTTATACACTCCTGGAAATTGAAATAAGAACACCGTGAATTCATTGTCCCAGGAAGGGGAAACTTTATTGACACATTCCTGGGGTCAGATACATCACATGATCACACTGACAGAACCACAGGCACATAGACACAGGCAACAGAGCATGCACAATGTCGGCACTAGTACAGTGTATATCCACCTTTCGCAGCAATGCAGGCTGCTATTCTCCCATGGAGACGATCGTAGAGATGCTGGATGTAGTCCTGTGGAACGGCTTGCCATGCCATTTCCACCTGGCGTCTCAGTTGGACCAGCGTTCGTGCTGGACGTGCAGACCGCGTGAGACGACGCTTCATCCAGTCCCAAACATGCTCAATGGGGGACAGATCCGGAGATCTTGCTGGCCAGGGTAGTTGACTTACACCTTCTAGAGCACGTTGGGTGGCACGGGATACATGCGGACGTGCATTGTCCTGTTGGAACAGCACGTTCCCTTGCCGGTCTAGGAATGGTAGAACGATGGGTTCGATGACGGTTTGGATGTACCGTGCACTATTCAGTGTCCCCTCGACGATCACCAGTGGTGTACGGCCAGTGTAGGAGATCGCTCCCCACACCATGATGCCGGGTGTTGGCCCTGTGTGCCTCGGTCGTATGCATTCCTGATTGTGGCGCTCACCTGCACGGCGCCAAACACGCATACGACCATCATTGGCACCAAGGCAGAAGCGACTCTCATCGCTGAAGACGACACATCTCCATTCGTCCCTCCATTCACGCCTGTCGCGACACCACTGGAGGCGGGCTGCACGATGTTGGGGCGTGTGAGGAAGACGGCCTAACGGTGTGCGGGACCGTAGCCCAGCTTCATGGAGACGGTTGCGAATGGTTCTCGCCGATACCCCAGGAGCAACAGTGTCCCTAATTTGCTGGGAAGTGGCGGTGCGGTCCCCTACAGCACTGCGTAGGATCGTACGGTCTTGGCGTGCATCCGTGCGTCGCTGCGGTCCGGTCCCAGGTCGACGGGCACGTGCACCTTCCGCCGACCACTGGCGACAACATCGATGTACTGTGGAGACCTCACGCCCCACGTGTTGAGCAATTCGGCGGTACGTCCACCCGGCCTCCCGCATGCCCACTATACGCCCTCGCTCAAAGTCCGTCAACTGCACATACGGTTCACGTCCACGCTGTCGCGGCATGCTACCAGTGTTAAAGACTGCGATGGAGCTCCGTATGCCACGGCAAACTGGCTGACACTGACGGCGGCGGTGCACAAATGCTGCGCAGCTAGCGCCATTCGACGGCCAACACCGCGGTTCCTGGTGTGTCCGCTGTGCCGTGCGTGTGATCATTGCTTGTACAGCCCTCTCGCAGTGTCCGGAGCAAGTATGGTGGGTCTGACACACCGGTGTCAATGTGTTCTTTTTTCCATTTCCAGGAGTGTATTTGTTACCTGAATATATGACATTTCTGTGTCTTTACATATTGTAATTGTTTTACTATTTGTATAGATATATTTATGCATTTATGTCGATGTATAATTGGTTTGTTTCGTAAATATTATTTGTATTTTTACGCTGGGTCTTGCCTAGGGAAAACTGCTATCGAACGATTACATCGATAGGTCGTGTGAAGAATCAAAGTGTGTAGGATCTTTGGTAGTATTAACTCTGCCGCATGGAGCGCGGGCAGAGCATGAGGGAGTCTGGCGGGAGTAGCGAGTGGAGCAGGTGTGTTGTGTGAAGCTCCCGCGAGTTGCCGCGCTTTCGGGGTTTGGCAGCATGTAATTGCGCTCGACTGGCGATGATAGTTTCTGACATGGTGTCGCGGACGGGAGGCATTAGCTGGCGCACATCAAGAGCCCGTTTCGTCTGGTGACCGTGTCGAGAAGAAGGCGCGCCAAAATCCAGCTTCTGCAACAGCGACGTCCGACAATGAGTGACTGTCGCCACCTCCTCGATCGACGGCTTCAAACCTTCAATCAACCAACAAGGAAGACTGGAAGCACGTAAAGTTTTAGAACTGTATGGCAGACCTCAGCTTTTCAAACTTTTAAAATTGTTGCATCACAAAATTACAGCTACTTAGCATGAACCTTTGTTGCTCATTGTCCCAATTGCATTACCAAGCAGGGTCCCTTCCTTTTCCGAAATGAACCCGAGTGTCGTTGAAATTCAAACGCCAGCATAATTCCATTTCACTGCTTTAATTTCAAAGTTCAGTTAAAGTATTCATAGCTGGCTACAATACTTAGATTACACAAGCACAAATTAAGAGTGCTAGTTTTGTTACCATATTTTAGCTTACCTGTGACTGCAGCTCAGCTTGGTACGTACTAAATTTTACTATTGTTAATTGTTCAGAATCATTTAATTCAAGTTCGAAGTTAAATCTCTTATTTCTAAATTGCGTAGATTCAAGTAGCTTTTGAAATGATTGTTGAGGTAGTCCAAGACTAACCGTATTTTACTGAATTTCGATGTGCTTCAGAAAGAAAGCTCACTATTAACTTCAGTCACTAAATTAACTTTCGATTTTCCGGTTTTATTAATTCTTTTGCTAAATTAAGTGTAGCGAAATTTATGACTTCTGACAAACTTTCAGTTTTCACACTACACTTGTCAACCTTCAGTTGCCACGCTTCTAGTGCTAATTATATGTGTAATAATCTTTCTTTTTCAGTTACCATAGTAATTGTCCTTAGGACTGGCGACCGTAATTTCCCCCAAATCTCAAATATCTAATTACCGCTAGTTGATTTTAACGTAACGGCCGCACATTTACTTTCTTTATTAACTTTACCCCTATTTCAAAATTAATTTCCACCAGTTTCATTAGCATTTTTCCTTTCATTTAGATGTTACCCTTTCCTCCCTCTTTACCGACAAATTAACCTCGGTGACGATTGTTTTTCTCAAGTTTCCATTAGGTACATGCGGTTTAATTTTTCACTGTCATTAAGGTCGATAAGTGAGGGGGAGGTTACAAGCTCCTTGACACCCGTTGTGTGGGACGGATACAAGCTCTCGGCTGCTCTATTATGCTCTGGTGGAGATACACGTGGCCCTTTATGGGTACAGTGGAATTCGTGTAAGGCACAATGGCGGTCAAGTAGTATCATACACTTCTCATAGAACACGTACACCCCCCCCCCCTTTTTCATGTAGATCATTTTCCCGACGGCTGTGGCATTTTTCAACTAGATAACGCGCCACCTCACAAGGACAGGAGAGTGACGGAGTGGTTCGAGGAACACAGTGGCGAGTTCCAGTTGATGTGCTGCCACCCTCCCCCCCATCCCTCTCCCTCCCACTCGCCACATCTGAACCAGGTCGATTACATCTGAGTTGTGATGGTACAACGTGACGTCAGAGCTCACCACCCTCCCCCCTCCCTATTCCCCTCCCCACTTCTCACGGAATTTACGGGAATTAAGTGACTTCTGTGTGCGTATATAATGTCAACTACTCCAGCGCTGTCATGCCTCGAAACGTCGCAGCTGCTACCAAAGGTGGACATGGCGGTTATGACGTAGGTGGTCATAATGTTCTGGCTGATCAGTCTGATTGTTGTACCTGACTAAATACTATAACTAAAGCGAAGTCCCATGGCTGAAAAGATGTTGCGACCTCCTGAATGTAAAGGTAATTTTGTGCCAACTACCACGTGGTGCTTTATAGGGTCGCGCTTTGAATATCCCAAGCACTAGCGAACGTTACAGTCCTCACAGAGTCTTCATTGTTAAACGGCTTCCTGTATGCATCTCATCTACATTTGCAGCATTACTCTTCAAACTCAGATCGTTATACCGTTCGGTTTCGTAAATATTTCGAGTGAAGTCATGTGAGTGTGTTACTTAATTCGTGATTATTCTACTGAACAATATCCGTAGACCACTTGGGGCAGTAAGTTCCTCCTGCATGGGAAGGCAGCTAAGGCAGTCGTGGCGGGGGTGGTTTCCCTCTGGACTTCTCTCCGCAGTTTCTTCTAAGGGCACTGCGCAATGGCGCGCATCTCTGGCTGCGTAGCCGTCGCTCCTTTGATGTTGCGAAAATGTGGGCAGGTGTCTCTTGATTAAAAGGCCATACCGCACCTTCTGCCGTCAGAGTAGCCTCCCGACCAGGAATGCTTTAATCATTTCGGAATTCTTTACCGCACCACGGCGTTGCTATGACGAAAAGGGTATCTTACTTTTAAATGGCCCTTGTTATGGAATCCGCTTAAGGTTCTGCTTTTAAAGACATTTTTCGAACATTTCTGATGGAATACAGGCAGTAAACTTTACCGAAGTTTTTCTGACAGCCAGAAGAGGCAAATATGAGGTATAAATCTGACATATTGCCGTCAGTAACATACTTCTGAACTTCACTTTCGGAACACCTAGTTATTATGCACTCACCAGGATTGTATCGTGATTAATACATCGGAGTTACAGAAGGCAGCTGTTGATTTAAAACTACTTCCGATTTAGTACTCAGACATCTAGGCAACTTTAAGGCTGTTCTTATCCCCGAAACTTTTTGGGCAAAAGAGGAACTGTTGGATGGTGAAGTGTAATACAACTCTATGAATGGTATAAAATTTGTGTGAAAGCAAGCAAGCAAGAGGGCTGTTTATATGTTCTCGAATGAAGTTTTCGAAAATTATAAAAACTTGTATTAGAGCAGATAGTGTTCAAATCAGTAGGGAAGCAATAAAACGATACTTGTATGTGTAAGTGGATGAATGAACGTCGTACAACACTGACATTTCCATAATCTGTGGGAAAGCGTGTCAGTTCATAAGCAAACTAGTCGTAATTACAGCAAAATTCCGCGTTATCAATTAATGACGTAATGCTGCATAATCCTTCCACTCTTACTTTTGTGCCGGCCGAAGTGGCCGTGCGGTTAAAGGCGCTGCAGTCTGGAACCGCAAGACCGCTACGGTCGCAGGTTCGAATCCTGCCTCGGGCATGGATGTTTGTGATGTCCTTAGGTTAGTTAGGTTTAACTAGTTCTAAGTTCTAGGGGACTAATGACCTCAGCAGTTGAGTCCCATAGTGCTCAGAGCCATTTGAACCATTTGAACTCTTACTTTTGTAGTCAGTTTCGGGTGGTGAGATCCATTTGAGATGCACCAGAATGTCCTAATAAGCAAACATAGCCGTGACGAAGTCGTGCTGGAGGTATGAGATCATATTGAAAAATATGTGTAGTCTACAAAATGCTGGACACGTCGCTGAGGGAAAATTTATTGCCTAAACGCAAAATGACTTTATTTGCTACAATATTATGCGTTTCACATACCCTGAACTTCCAAGTAAAAAGTGGATATAATAGTTACGTGCTTTAGTCATGTCAACCTGCTCGTCTTTGTTAGCATTACAGCATGTAACACTATACCCACTAGTTATTTTAAGTTCCATGATATCTGATGATGTCAAATGCCTATACGAGCAATATTGAATTAATAGTCATTCTGCAATCAATCAACGATTCTTCCCTCAACGATCTATCCAGCATTTTTCACACTATGCTATGTCTTTAAAAGCATCTTTTGTGCATATACAGATCGTAACTGTAACAGAACTGTGTTCTCCACTTGTCATCAGGGCTGGTTCGAGAACGTTTTTCCACGTGAGTTCCCCCTCCCTCATCCCATCATCTTGCTCCTTACACTTTCACTCTTTCAGTTTCCACTACTATTCGTTACGATACGCACTGTATACAAATCTTGCATTTGGGTGACCGGTCTCAGTTTGGCAGCCCAAGAAGCTGCTACCATTGTAATACTCCTGTTTAGAAATTTTAAAGTTGTGGCGCGTCTGGCAACCCCATCAGCTTGGCGCACCAAACGGCAGGTTCTGTCACTTGGGCCTTAAACCGGCGCTGCTTGTACTTTGTAGTCAGCATGCGCTAGCCTGCGAGTCTCATACCGCGGAATCTTTGGCATGCCACGTGCCTCTTCTCGGTGGTGAAAGAACTGTCGAGCCGCAACGGCGGGCAATGCCAGATTGAGGTTTATTTCGCAATGTTGGGGAAAAGTTTTTGGGCGGGTTTTGAGGAAACAGAAACCTGGCGAAATTTTTAGTACAGAATATTTGGGTACCAGGGAAATTGGGGAAGCATTTTATCCACTTAGTCCTACTACTCTCCTGGAAATGGAAAAAAGAACACATTGACACTGGTGTGTCAGACCCACCATACTTGCTCCGGACACTGCGAGAGGGCTGTACAAGCAATGATCACACGCACGGCACAGCGGACACACCAGGACCCGCGGTGTTGGCCGTCGAATGGCGCTAGCTGCGCAGCATTTGTGCACCGCCGCCGTCAGTGTCAGCCAGTTTGCCGTGGCATACGGAGCTCCATCGCAGTCTTTAACACTGGTAGCATGCCGCGACAGCGTGGACGTGAACCGTATGTGCAGTTGACGGACTTTGAGCGAGGGCGTATAGTGGGCATGCGGGAGGCCGGGTGGACGTACCGCCGAATTGCTCAACACGTGGGGCGTGAGGTCTCCACAGTACATCGATGTTGTCGCCAGTGGTCGGCGGAAGGTGCACGTGCCCGTCGACCTGGGACCGGACCGCAGCGACGCACGGATGCACGCCAAGACCGTAGGATCCTACGCAGTGCCGTAGGGGACCGCACCGCCACTTCCCAGCAAATTAGGGACACTGTTGCTCCTGGGGTATCGGCGAGGACCATTCGCAACCGTCTCCATGAAGCTGGGCTACGGTCCCGCACACCGTTAGGCCGTCTTCCGCTCACGCCCCAACATCGTGCAGCCCGCCTCCAGTGGTGTCGCGACAGGCGTGAATGGAGGGACGAATGGAGACGTGTCGTCTTCAGCGATGAGAGTCGCTTCTGCCTTGGTGCCAATGATGGTCGTATGCGTGTTTGGCGCCGTGCAGGTGAGCGCCACAATCAGGACTGCATACGACCGAGGCACACAGGGCCAACACCCGGCATCATGGTGTGGGGAGCGATCTCCTACACTGGCCGTACACCACTGGTGATCGTCGAGGGGACACTGAATAGTGCACGGTATATCCAAACCGTCATCGAACCCATCGTTCTACCATTCCTAGACCGGCAAGGGAACTTGCTGTTCCAACAGGACAATGCACGTCCGCATGTATCCCGTGCCACCCAACGTGCTCTAGAAGGTGTAAGTCAACTACCCTGGCCAGCAAGATCTCCGGATCTGTCCCCCATTGAGCATGTTTGGGACTGGATGAAGCGTCGTCTCACGCGGTCTGCACGTCCAGCACGAACGCTGGTCCAACTGAGGCGCCAGGTGGAAATGGCATGGCAAGCCGTTCCACAGGACTACATCCAGCATCTCTACGATCGTCTCCATGGGAGAATAGCAGCCTGCATTGCTGCGAAAGGTGGATATACACTGTACTAGTGCCGACATTGTGCATGCTCTGTTGCCTGTGTCTATGTGCCTGTGGTTCTGTCAGTGTGATCATGTGATGTATCTGAACACAGGAATGTGTCAATATAGTTTCCCCTTCCTGGGACAATGAATTCACGGTGTTCTTATTTCAATTTCCAGGAGTGTGTGCTATGTCTGATATTTTAGTTCAAACAACACATATTTAGTTCTCTAGATATTCACTAGACACCACTCTCAATTCAGATCAATAGATACACCTTTCCTTTTGCGGGCGTCATTCCGCTCACTGCGGTTATACCTCTCCGTGAGACCACTATAACGTCTACTACAGCAGTCTCGACACTTAGCGATGTCTGTCCATATTCGTGGTAGTATCGAGTTCTGCGGAGACGCTCACTGGATCGTTTTATTTCATGGGTTTCATATTGTAACATGTGTCCTAAAAATGTATGATGTTTTAGACATTGCAGACATCTCGAAAATGCGTCAGTAATGGTATGATATAATTACATGTAAAGTAATGACAGAGCGACGTTTAAGAACCTTCAGGAAGTGTAAATAAAAGATTCAGGCACGAATTTTATGTAGTCAATACAGCTAACGAGTAGCGAATTGAGATGCACAAATCGTGAACAACAGAAACAAAGAAAATTGCATGAAGAGAGCAAATCTGGTGCCCGTACAGCAGATTTTTAGTTTTCTGATCATACTTTTGTTTTCATTTACAAATTAAAAATTTTATTTTATGTACTATAACTTTTTGATACATACCATAATTTTACAGCTCTGAACACATGATTTCACCTCTTGAAGCTGCCAACACTGACAGGAAATAATATTTCAAAGGGGTAGGTAGGTTTCAGTTATTTGGGAAAAGTTGCCGAAATGGTATCATTTTGGGGAACTGTTCTATTTTCTACAAGGGAATTTCGAAAACTAAATCTGGAAACGCTAGCACCGGCATTTTTTCCGTACGTAACTAGGGGGAATGCGAATAGGTCTACGACTAGAGATACAAGCTTTGGTCGTTCGGTAAAAATGGGTATTGGTTGTGGTAAAAGTTAGAGATTGCGTTGAGAGGATAAGCTATGTTAAGGAGTCGAGTTGTCATTGATTAATAATTACATATAACAATGTTAAGCAGAAGGAGCAAGTTCACGCTTCTAGTGCGAGTAGAACAGAACTTACTAGCTAGAAGTCATGTCCAAACTACCCGTAAGACTGTGTAGCAAAAGTAGAAACTGGCGTCGACGAAAGAAGTAAGAGTAATTAAATAATGGCTTCTCTGGAGTTACAATTTATTAGTTTAGATTGCAAAAGTGTGGGTGTGTACTGCATAGTTAGAATAGGGTAACATCAACCGTAGCGGAAAACCCTATCACGAGAGTAGGATTCCTTATGGATGGAAAAATAGGGTAAAGAGTGAGATACAGTGTACTGACTTGGCAGAAAATCCTAAGAAATTTTGGTCTTATGTCAAAGCGGTAGGTGGATCAAAACAAAATGTCCAGACACTCTGTGAACAAAATGGTACTGAAACAGAGGATGACAAACTAAAGGCCGAAATACTAAATGTCTTTTTCCAAAGCTGTTTCACAGAGGAAGACTGCACTGTTGTTCCGTCTCTAGATTGTCGCACAGATGACAAAATGGTAGATATCGAAATAGACGACAGAGGGATAGAGAAACAAAATCGCTCAAAAGAGGAAAGGCCGCTGGACCTGATGGGATACCAGTTCGATTTTACACAGAGTACGCGAAGGGACTTGCCCCCCTTCTTGCAGCGGTGTACCATAGGTCTCTAGAAGAGCGTAGCGTTCCAAAGGATTGGAAAGGGGCACATATCATCCCCGTTTTCAAGAAGGGACGTCGAACAGATGTGCAGAACTATAGACCTATATCTCTAACGTCTATCAGCTGTAGAATTTTGGAACACGTATTATGTTCGAGTATAATGACTTTTCTAGAGACTAGAAATCTACTCTGTAGCAATCAGCATGGGTTTCGAAAAAGACGATCGTGTGAAAACCAGCTCGCGCTATTCGTCCACGAGACTCAGAGGGCCATAGACACGGGTTCGTAGGTAGATCCCGTGTTTCTTGACTTCCGCAAGGCGTTCGATAGAGTTCCCCACAGTTGTTTAATGAACAAAGTAAGAGAATATGGACTATCAGACCAATTGTGTGATTGGATTGAAGAGTTCCTAGATAACAGAACGCAGCATGTCATTCTCAATGGAGAGAAGTCTTCCGAAGTAAGAGTGATTTCAGGTGTTCCGCAGGGGAGTGTCGTAGGACCGTTGCTATTCACAATATACATAAATGACCTTGTGGATGACATCGGAAGTTCACTGAGGCTTTTTGCGGATGATGCTGTGGTACATCGAGAGGTTGTAACAATGGAAAATTGTACTGAAATGCAGGAGGATCTGCTGCGAATTAACGCATGGTGCAGGAAATGGCAATTGAATCTCAATGTAGACAAGTGTAATGTGCTGCGAATACATAGAAAGAAAGATCCCTTATCATTTAGCTACAATATAGCAGGTCAGCAACTGGAAGCAGTCAGTTCTATAAATTATCTGGGAGTAGGCATTAGGAGTGATTTAAAATGGAATGATCATATAAAGTTGATCGTCGGTAAAGCAGATGCCAGACTGAGATTCATTGGAAGAATCCTAAGGAAATGCAATCCGAAAACAAAGGAACTAGGTTACAGTACGCTTGTTCGCCCACTGCTTGAATACTGCTCACCAGTGTGGGATCCGTACCAGATAGGGTTGATAGAAGAGATAGAGAAGATCCAACGGAGAGCAGCGCGCTTCGTTACGGGATCATTTAGTAATCGCGAAAGTGCTACGGAAATGATAGATGAACTCCATTGGAAGACTCTGCAGGAGAGACGCTCAGTAGCTCGGTACGGGTGTTTGTTGAAGTTTCGAGAACATACCTTTACCGAGGAGTCAAGCAATATATTGCTCCCTCCTGCGTATATCTCGCGAAGAGACCATGAGGATAAAATCAGTGAGATTAGAGCCCACACAGAGGCATACCGACAATCCTTCTTTTCACGAACAATACGAGACTGGAATAGAAGGGAGAACTGATAGAGGTACTCGACGTACCCTCCGCCACACACCGTCAGGTGGCTTGCGGAGTATGGATGTAGATGTAGATGTAGACTCATCGATGGGATCATTCTCATTATCAGTAATATCGATAGTAAACCAACCCAAACCGTATGTGAGGTATATATGCTAACGTCACAAGTAGAAGATCAAGAGATGAACAGAGTATACGAAGGAACTGACGAGGAAAGTCTGTATGTAAAGGGAGATGAAAATCTATCATTAGATACTGGAACCGAATAGCAGAGGAAGAAATAGAGAGTTTCGGTAGAATGTGGGCTATATAGTATGAGTGAGAGAGGACTAAGGAACGATGAGTTTCGCAATGAGTCCCACCTAGTAATACCGAATAAATTGTTCAAGTAACACAAAATAGGTAGATATACGTGTAAAAGACCTGGAGACAGGGACGACACCAGCTGGATTACATCATAGTGAGGTAGAAATTTCGAAATGCGATATTGGATATTAGGTGCACCCAGAAGCAGATAGAGATTCATGTAAGAATGCAGAGACTCGCGGAGCTAAAGTTGAATAAAAAGTTCTCGGGTTTCCAGCCGCGTCAAATGGTTAAAATTGCACAAGTTTCGACCAATCACCTTTTGGCTACTGTGAAGCGCTTTCGGCTAATAATTTCTTGGCGACTATCAAGCAGCTAATCTTGCCCGACGCGGAGCCACAGAAAAGAAATCTAGTTTCCTTTCCTGTTTCTCATCGGTAGTTCTCATTGAGCCAGAAGTCGTTGGGAGAATTAGGGTGCGTTGGACTGCAACAAGAGAATGAAACATAAGATAAGACGAAAGGCTAGTCCTGAGAGATGAAATAATGAAGACAGTAGAAGATCAAATAGGTAAAAATACAAAATTCAGCAGAAATCCTTGGGTAACATGAGATGTTGATGAAAGGTGGAAGTATAAAAATGCAGCAAGTCAAGCAGACAACAGAAAAAACAGACGTAAAAAAATTAGACTGACATATGGTACAAAATGGCCAAGCACGAATAACCAGAGAAGAGCTGCAACGATGTAGAAGAATGCATAACTACGGGAAGGACAGATGCGGCCTATAGGAAAATTAGACAGACTTGTGGAGAAAACAGAAGCAGTGGTACGACGATAAATGTCTTAGATGGCAAGCCACTATGAAGCAAAGGAGGGTAAGAAGTACGTAGAAGGGCAAAGGGGGAAAGAAATTAAAGGCAATTTTAAAAAAGGGAAAACTATACAGATGAAGATGACTTGGAAGATACGATACTGAGAGAACAATTCGACGGAGCACTGACAGATCTAAACCGAAACAAGGACCCTGTGACAGATGTCAATTCCTCAGAGTTACTGACACCCTTGGCAGAGTCGGGCATGATAACACCGTTTCAGATGATGTGCTTGACACATGAGACGGGCAAAATACCCTCATACTTCAAGAAGAATACAGTAGTACCAATTCCAGCCAAAGCAGCTGCTAATAGTTGTGAATATTATAGAAGTATCAGATTAATAAATCACGCTTGCAAAATACTCTCACGAAGATTCGAAAAACCTGCAGAAGCTACGACAGTCTCTGGGAAGATGGGGTTGAGTCCGTTAGAAACGTGCGAGGAAATAGCGACCGTACAACTTGTCTTAAAAAGTACACTACTGGCCATTAAAAATTGCTACACTGGCCATTAAAATTGCTACACCGCGAAGATGACGTGCTACAGACTCGAAATTTAACCGACAGGATAAAGATGCTGTGATATGCAAATGATTAGCTTTCCACAGCATTCACACAAGGTTGGCGCCGTTGGCGACACCTACAACATGCTGACATGAGGAAAGTTTCCAACCGATTTCTCGTACACAAGCAGCAGTTTCCCAGCATTGCCTGGTGAAACGTTATTTTGATGCCTCGTGAAAGGAGGAGAAATGCGTACCATCGGATTGTAGCCTATCGTGATTGCGGTTTATCGTATCGCGACATTGGTGCTCGCGTTGGCCGAGATCCAATGACTGTTAGCAAAGTATGGAATCGGTGGGTTTAGGAGGGTAATACGGAACGCCGAGCTGGATCCCAACGGCCTCGTATCACTAGCAGTCAAAATGACAGGCATCTTAACCGCATGGCTGTAGCGGATAGTGTAGCCACGTCTCGATCCCTGAGTCAACAGATGTGGACGTTTGCAAGACAACAACCATCTGCACGAAAAGTTCGACG
Source organism: Schistocerca nitens (assembly GCF_023898315.1). Classification (NCBI taxonomy): domain Eukaryota; kingdom Metazoa; phylum Arthropoda; class Insecta; order Orthoptera; family Acrididae; genus Schistocerca; species Schistocerca nitens. The sequence continues at coordinate 954,187,207 of NC_064617.1, forward strand.
ACGTTTGCAGCAGCAAGCACTATCAGCTCGGAGACCATGGCTGCGGTTACCCTTGCGCTGCATCACAGACAGGAGCGCTTGAGATGGTGTACCCAACGGCGAACCTGTGTGCTCGAATGGCGAACCGTCATTTTTTCGGATGAGTCCAGGTTCTGTTTACAGCATCGTGATGGTCGCATCCGTGTTTAGCGACATCGCGGTTGTAACGTTGTAGCTTTAATTTTGGTATGCTGGATGCGTTACTGCTAGCCAATAGATAATGAAAGCGGGTTGAAAGCCGTGAGCTGTCTGGGGAGAAGTTAACCGTGCGTTTACTGGGCAACTGATTCACGACTGGGTATCTCGTCTAGGTTTACCACATTACCAATCAGACTAACATTGATTATAATCTTTTACAGTCATACAACAACCGGTAATATATATATATATATATATATATATATATATATATATATATATATATATATATAAAAAAGGAGAATTTAAATAAAAAGAAAGAAATCAGTTTATATTTGCCAATTTATTTTAAGACTGTTCATTGAAATTTCAGCATATTATACTTGAGTTATACTGACCTGGTGCCTTATTTACGATTGTGAAAATGTGAGATTGGAATCTTACAGAACACATAAAATATGGAGCCAAGATTGGGAGACTGGATACAACACTGGATTCATAAAATAACACACAAAGAACATTGAAACACATGCAAGAGAAAGTTAACCACAACCAACAGATTCAAATTTTCAGTCAAAGAAATAATGTTCGTAGCACAATCCTGTCCGTCATGTAATTACCACACACTGGTATACTAAATTCATATTAACTCTTTGTGAAATCTTCCCAAGAAGAATAGTTGAGGGCTACTTTGATGATTACACCACATGCTTCACGTGGTCAACTTGGTTTACAGAAAGCGTATAACTCCGCAATAATTTAGATAATAAAAATAAATTAGATCAAAAAGCAAATTACAAAACAAAAACCTCGAACTGGTTACTAACGTCTTACTATTAACCTGATGGGTCAAACAGTTATATAAGCACGTGGTACTGGTCTCACAAAGTACACGCCACGTGGGTTGAACATAAAGAAAAGTTGGTATATTCAAAATCTTTTCAAGACGATACGTTATAATCATACAAGCATTCGCATTTAAGATTGATCTTAGTTAGAGTTACTGACCAACACGTGGTTCCACTTTACTCATAAAGTAGTGACAAAGCAACTACCGGAAAATAATATGAACTTCACACGAGAATTACACTACGCTGCAATTCAAGATAACCTTAGATATTTTAGAGCTAAACCCGAAATAAAAGTGATTAAATCCTCAGTTAGGCTGAACTTAACAAATCCATTGTCCTACGGACTCAGCAGACACGCGCTTAGCCGGAGATCTTACCATTTCAGACGCTCGCTACCGCCAGACTGCCACTGCCTACTGCTGGACTGCAACTGCCTACTGCTACTCTCCAACTGCCTACTACCCAGCGTGCTCCTGAGAGTCGCTCACAAAGACAAGCGGAAGGGGCCAGAGGGGCAGCTTCCTATACCAACATGACAAGGGACGGACCGGACCAAACTAAGAATAGAAACCTCTTTGCTTTTAGGAACCGTAGCTACCTGTTCCAACGTTGGTCCTACTGTTCTCTAGCAGACAGCCTTGTCTGCTACCCTCAAGCATGCAGCTACAAACACATTTGATCATTCATCCTCTCACACAGAAGGGAAGGGGGATGACAGTATCTTATCATATACAGTATATAAAAGAAAGCGGATGTAGGTTCCGTATGAGACTGTGTGACATGAATTACATATAAGAATTACATATAAACTGTGCTTTAAAGTGTAGTAGTGTGACAGATCGTTCTTGTTTACGTGTAAAAGTAACACGTTCCACTACTCAGTCTCCTCCCAGATAGTCAGAAACGCCACAGTAAATTTAGAAGAGGAATTTATTCCTCAAAAGACAACAAATTTGAGAAATAAAACATGAAAGGAATCCAACAGAGACCTTTCACGGTGAACGCACATTGAAAGCGTCTATTTGTCATCGCCATAATGGCGTATCACCCGGCGTGATCGTTTGGAGTGCCATTGGTTACACGTCTCGGTCACCTCTTGTTCGCACTGACGGCACTTTGAACAGTGGACATTATATCTGAGATGTGCTACGATCCGTGGTTCTACCCTTCATTCGATCCCTGCGAAACCCAACATTTTAGCAGGATAATGTACGACCGCATGTTGCAGGTCCTGTATGGGCCTTTATGGATACAGAAAATGTTCGACTGCTGCCCTGGCCAGCACACTCTCCAGATCTCTCACCAATTGAAAACGTCTGCTCAAAGGGTGGCCGAGCAACTGGCTCGTCACAATACGCCATTCACTACTCTTGATGAACTGTGGTATCGTGTTGAAGCTGCATGGTCAGCTGTACCTGTACACGCCATCCAAGCTCTGTTTGACTCAATGCCCAGGAGTATCAAGGCCGTTATTACTGCCAGAGGTGGTTGTTCTGGGTACTCACTTCTCAGGATCTATGCACCCAAATTGCGAGCAAATGCAATCACATGTCAGTTCTAGTACAATATATTTGTCCAATGAATACGCGTTTATCATCTGCATTTCTTCTTGGTATAGCAACTTTAATGGCCAGTAGTGTAATTACAGAAAGACAAAGCAACATTTATAGCATTTGATGACTCACAGAAAGCTTTTCACAGTTTTGACTGGAATATACTGTTTGAAGTTCAGAAGATATCAGGGAAAAACACACGGGGCAGAAAGCTATTTACAAATTGTACATAAACTAGACCGCAGTCGTAAGAATCGAGTGACATGAAAGGGGCGCGGAGGTTGAAATGAGAGTGAGACAGTGTTAAGCCACTCCCCAATGTTAATCAGTCCATCGAGCAAGCGTTAAAGAAAAGGGAATAAGTTTCAGGGAGAAGAAAAAAACTTTGAAGTAACCCAATGACATTGTAATTCTGTCAGACAGAGCAAAGTACATCTACATCTACATTCATACTCCGCAAGCCACCCAACGGTGTGTGGCGGAGGGCACTTTACGTGCCACTGTCATTACCTCCCTTTCCTGTTCCAGTCGCGTATGGTTCGCGGGAAGAACGACTGTCTGAAAGCCTCCGTGCGCGCTCTAATCTCTCTAATTTTACATTCGTGATCTCCTCGGGAGGTATAAGTAGGGGGAAGCAATATACTCGATACCTCATCCAGAAACGCACCCTCTCGAAACCTGGCGAGCAAGCTACACCGCGATGCAGAGCGCCTCTCTTCCAGAGTCTGCCACTTGAGTTTGCTAAACATGTCCGTAACGCTATCACGGTTACCAAATAACCCTGTGACGAAACGCGCCGCTCTTCTTTAGATATTCTCTATCTCCTCCGTCAACTCGATCTGGTACGGATCCCACACTGATGAGCAATACTCAAGTATAGGTCGAACGAGTGTTTTGTAAGCCACCTCCTTTGTTGATGGACTACATTTTCTAAGCACTCTCCCAATGAATCTCAACCTGGTACCCGCCTTACCAACAATTAATTTTATATGATCATTCCACTTCAAATCGTTCCGCACGCATACTCCCAGATATTTTACAGAAGTAACTGCTACCAGTGTTTGTTCCGCTATCATATAATCATACAATAAAGTATCCTTCTTTCTATGTATTCGCAATACATTACATTTGTCTATGTTAAGGGACAGTTGCCACTCCCTGCACCAAGCGCCTATCCGCTGCAGATCTTCCTGCATTTCGCTACAATTTTCTACTGCTGCAACTTCTCTGTATACTACAGCATCATCCGCGAAAAGCCGCATGGAACTTCCGACACTATCTACTAGGTCATTTATATATATTGTGAAAAGCAATGGTCCCATAACACTCCCCTGTGGCACGCCAGAGGTTATTTTAACGTCTGTAGATGTCTCTCCATTGATAACAACATGCTGTGTTCTGTTTGCTAAAAACTCTTCAATCCAGCCACACAGCTGGTCTGATATTCCGTAGGCTCTTACTTTGTTTATCAGGCGACAGTGCGGAACTGTATCGAACGCCTTCCGGAAGTCAAGAAAAATAGCATCTACCTGGGAGCCTGTATCTAATATTTTCTGGGTCTCGTGAACAAATAACGCGAGTTGGGTCTCACACGATCGCTGTTTCCGGAATCCATGTTGATTCCTACATAGTAGATTCTGGGTTTCCAAAAACGACATGATACTCGAGCAAAAAACATGTTCTAAAATTCTACAACAGATCGACGTCAGAGATATAGGTCTATAGTTTTGTGCATCTGCTCGACGACCCTTCTTGAAGACTGGGACTACCTGTGCTCTTTTCCAATCATTTGGAACCCTCCGTTCCTCTAGAGACTTGCGGTACACGGCTGTTAGAAGGGGGGCAAGTTCTTTCGCGTACTCTGTGTAGAATCGAATTGGTATCCCGTCAGGTCCAGTGGAATTTCCTCTGTTGAGTGATTTCAGTTGCTTTTCTATTCCTTGGACACTTATTTCGATGTCAAACATTTTTTCGTTTGTGCGAGGATTTAGAGAAGGAACTGCAGTGCGGTCTTCCTCTGTGAAACAGCTTTGGAAAAAGGTGTTTAGTATTTCAGCTTTACGTGTGTCGTCCTGTGTTTCAATGCCATCATCATCCCGGAGTGTCTGGATATGCTGTTTCGAGCCACTTACTGATTTAACGTAAGACCAGAACTTCCTAGGATTTTCTGTCAAGTCTGTACGTAGGATTTTACTTTCGAATTCACTGAACGCTTCTCGCATAGCCCTCCTTACGCTAACTTTGACATCGCTTAGCTTCTGTTTGTCTGAGAGGTTTTGGCTGCGTTTAAACTTGGAGTGAAGCTCTCTTTGCTTTCGCAGTAGTTTCCTAACTTTGTTGTTGTACCACGGTGGGTTTTTCCCGTCCCTCACAGTTTTACTCGGCACGTACCTGTCTAAAACGCATTTTACGATTGCCTTGAACTTTTTCCATAAACACTCAACATTGTCAGTGTCGGAACAGAAATTTTCGTTTTGATCTGTTAGGTAGTCTGAAATCTGCCTTCTATTACTCTTGCTAAACAGATAAACCTTCCTCCCTTTTTTTATATTCCTATTAACTTCCATATTCAGGGATGCTACAACGGCCTTATGATCACTGATTCCCTGTTCTGCACTTACGGAGTCGAAAAGTTCGGGTCTATTTGTTATCAGTAGGTCCAAGATGTTATCTCCACGAGTAGGTTCTCTGTTTAATTGCTCGAGGTAATTTTCGGATAGTGCACTCAGTATAATGTCACTCGATGCTCTGTCCCTACCACCCGTCCTAAACATCTGAGTGTCCCAGTCTATATCTGGTAAATTGAAATCTCCACCTAAGACTATAACATGCTGAGAAAATTTATGTGAAATGTATTCCAAGTTTTCTCTCAGTTGTTCTGCCACTAACGCTGCTGAGTCGGGAGGTCGGTAAAAGGAGCCAATTATTAACCCAGCTCGGTTGTTGAGTGTAACCTCCACCCATAATAATTCACAGGACTATCCACTTCTACTTCACTACAGGATAAACTACTACTAACAGCGACGAACACTCCACCACCGGTTGCATGCAATCTATCCTTCCTAAACACCGTCTGTACCTTTGTAAAAATTTCGGCAGAATTTATCTCTGGCTTAAGCCAGCTCTCTGTACCTATAACGATTTCAGCTTCGGTGCTTTCTATCAGCGCTTGAAGTTCCGGTACTTTACCAACGCTGCTTCGACAGTTTACAATTACAATACCGATTGCTGCTTGGTCCCCGCATGTCCTGACTTTGTTCCGCACCCTTTGAGGCTGTTGCCCTTTCTGTACTTGCCCGAGGCCATCTAACCTAAAAAACCGCCCAGTCCACGCCACATAACCCCTGCTACCCGTGTAGCCGCTTGCTGCGTGTAGTGGACTCCTGACCTATCCAGCGGAACCCGAAACCCCACCACCCTATGGCGCAAGTCGAGGAATCTGCAGCCCACATGGTCGCAGAACCGTCTCAGCCTCTGATTCAGACCCTCCACTCGGCTCTGTACCAAAGGTCCGCAGCAGTCGACGATGCTGCAGATGGTGAGCTCTGCTTTCATCCCGCTGGCGAGACTGGCAGTCTTCACCAAATCAGATAGCCGCCGGAAGCCAGAGAGGATTTCCTCCGATCCATAGCGACACACATCATTGGTGCCGACATGAGCGACCACCTGCAGATGGGTGCACCCTGTACCCTTCATGGCATCCGGAAGGACCCTTTCCACATCTGGAATGACTCCCCCCGGTATGCACACGGAGTGCACATTGGTTTTCTTCCCCTCTCTTGCTGCCATTTCCCTAAGGGGCCCCATTACGCGCCTGACGTTGGAGCTCCCAACTACCAGTAAGCCCACCCTCTGCGACCGCCCGGATCTTGCAGACTGAGGGGCAACCTCTGGAACAGGACAAGCAGCCATGTCAGGCCAAAGATCAGTATCAGCCTGAGACAGAGCCTGAAACCGGTTCGTCAGACAAACTGGAGAGGCCTTCCGTTCAGCCCTCCGGAATGTCTTTCGCCCCCTGCCACACCTTGAGACGACCTCCCACTCTACCACAGGTGAGGGATCAGCCTCAATGCGGGCAGTATCCCGGGCAACCACAGTCTTAGTCCGATCGGGGGATGCGAGGGACGAGCTGGCCGTCCCCGACAAACCCCCATCCAGACCCCCACAGTGATGCCCATTGGCAACAGCCTCAAGCTGTGTGACCGAAGCCAAGACTGCCTGAAGCTGTTGAATGGAGTGTCTATTGTATTGAAAACAGACAAATATCAACAAAAATAAGAGGAGGATAGTGAAATGTATTCTAATTGAGTCGGGGATACTGAATGAATTAGACTAGGAAGTGAGAGACAAAGTAGTACGTAAGTTTAGCTATTTGGGTAGTGAAGTAACTGATCAAGGCCAAGTTAAAGGGGATGTAAAAAGTAGTCTGGCTATGGCACGAACTGAATTTCTGGAAATCAGAAATTTTGTACGCCTAATTAAGCGTTAGAAAGTGTTTTCTAAAGGTATTTTTGTCTGGAGTACATGCTTGTACAGAAGTGAACGTAGACGAGAATAGAAAAGAAAAGCTTTTGAAATGTGTTGCTACAAAAGAGTGTTGAAGACTAGATAGGTAGATGAAGTAATAAATGAGGAAGTACTGAAAAGAACCCGAGACAAACTAAATTTACGGCTTGACTAAAAGAAGGGATCGGTTTGTAGAAGACATTCTGAGGCACGAAAGTACTGGAGGGACATGTGTGCGTGTGTTAGGTTGTAAGGCGCATCAAGGGATGAATACAGTGAGCATGCTCAAATGGATGTAGGTTTCAGAAGTAGTTTGGAGGTGAAGAGCGTTGCACATGGTAGAGTGGCATGGAGCGCTGCATTGAACTACTCTTCTGACTGAACAGCAAAACGAGAACATTACCTGTATCTGATTCTGGACGTGGCTTACACATCAAAACGTAATTTCGTAAATTCTGCCTTTTCCAAATCTATTTCCCCTTCTTAAGATCTGCAAACCGTTTATTTCCTATTAATAGCCGAAATTTATTGCAGAAGTCGAGTAGTCTTTTCCAACTCTTATTCCTGTTACTAATTATCTGTTCTCCCATACCTCTGTCTTCAATCTACTCCGCCACTGATTCATTTAAATTAACTATGATTATTTGATCTATTTCTTCACACCGAGTTTTAGTTGTTTCGGATGTAATCATGCCCCTCTTCACCTTGATAAAGACTACAGTAAATATCCTAAATGTCACGTCTATGATGGCGGGTTCACAAAATCATAGTCACAGGCGGAAATACATTGGAGCGCCGAAGTAATTGGTATAGCCATGCGTATTCAAATACAGTGATAAATAAACAGGCAGAATAAGGCGCGGCGTTCAGCAACGCCTATATAAGACAGCAATTGTCTAGCGCATATATTGTATCGATTACTGCTGCTACAACTGACAAGGGCATTAGACTGTTTGCCGATGATGCTGTGGTCTACAGAGAAGTAGTATCACACGAATGTTGTGAACAAATGAATGACGATTTGCAGAAAATAAATGCGTGGTGTAATGACTGGCAGTTATTTCTCAATATTAGTAACTGTAACCTACTGCGTATAACAAGGCGAAAATCCCCATTAATGTACAAGTACAAAATAAAGGCCCAGTCTTTGGAAGCGGTAACATCCGTCAAGTATCTGGGCTATTCGAAATGATCTCTAATGGAGTCATCAGATCACACAAGTAACGGGCAAGGCGAATTCTAGATTGCGGTTTATTGATAGTATCCTGAAGAGGTGCACTTCTTCAACAAAGAAAATTGCTTACAATACGTTAGTTCGTCCAGTCTTAGAGTATTGTTCGTCTGTATGAGACCCTTACCATTTGCGTCTGATTCAAGAGATTGACAAAGTCCAAAGAAGAGCGGCAAGATTTGTGACTCGCACATTTAGCCATCTCGAGAGCGTTACAAATGTCATAGAGAGTTTGAAGTGGGATAAACTTGCAGATAGACGACGCGCTACACGGAAGGGGCTGCTCACTAAATTCCGAAATCCGATCTTCGCCGAATTACCACTAACTTTCAAATCGCGCAATGATCACAATTCAAAGATAAGAGAAATTAGAGCTTGTACTGAGGCGTTCAGACAGTCGTTTTTCCCCCGTGCGATCTGCGAGTGGAACAGAGGGGGGGTTGGGGGCCAGAAAATTAATTTGTCGCGAATTGTGCCCTCCGCCACACACCGCTTGGTGGCTAGCGGAATATGTATGTAGATGTAGAATGCCAGGTTGTCAAGATTTAAGCACCTCCGAGGTAGCGATAAAGTGGGGATTTTCGCGTACGATCATTTAACTACTGTACCGTAAATATCACGAATCCGGTAACACACAAAATCTCGGACATGGCTGCGGCCGGAAGAAGATTCTGCAACAATCGGACTAACGACGACTGAAGAGAATCTTTCAACGTGGCAGAAGTGCAACCCTTCCGCAAATTGCTGCAGATTTCAATGCTGTGCCATCAACAACTGTTAGTGTGCGAAACATTCAACGAAGCATCATCTATATGACCTTTCGGAGCCGATGGCCCACTAAGTGTACCCTTGATGACTGCACGACACAAGCTTTACGCCTCGTCGAGGCCCTCCAACCCCGACATTGGGCTACTGAGGGCTGGAAACATGTTGCGTGGTCGGACAAGTCTCATTTCAAACTGTACCAGGCAGATTGACGTGTACGGGTATGGAGACAACTTCATGAATCGACAGACCCTGCATGTCAGCATGGGATTGTTCAAGTTAGTGGAGGCTCTGTAATGGTGTGGGGCGTATGCAGTTGAAGCGATATGGGACCCCTGATACGTCCAGATGCGGTTCTGGTAGGCGATACTCGTAAGCATCTTGTCTGATCACCTGCATCCATTCATGTCCATTGTGCATTCCTACGAACTTTGGCAATTACAGCCAGACAGTGCGACGCCTCAAACGTCCAGAATTTCTACAGAATGGCTCCAGGAACACACTTCTGAGTTTGAACACTATCGCTGGCTACCAGACTTCCCAGACATGAACATTACTGAGAATATCTGGGACACCTTGCAACGTGCTGCTCAGAAGAGATGTCCACCTTCTCGTACTCTTACGGATTTGTGGACAGCCCTTCAGGATCCATGGTACCAATTACCTCCAGCACTACTTCAGAAATAAGTCGAGTCCGTGCCACGTCGTGGTGCGACACTTTTGCGTGCTCGCGATGGCCCTACACGATATTAGGCAAGTGTATCAGTTTCTTTGGTTCTTCGGTGCATACGGCATTCTTCGTGTTTACGTAAATACATACTATCCCAAACACGGTCTTTTTCTTGTGCGCACGAATATATGACATCGACATCTGGAGATTGGAATTTAATTCTGGCATTTCGCTAGACCAGTTGCCATCTTGTTATTCCAATGATTTACTGTCAAATGCACTTTGTGGCGAACTCACTGGAAACGTTCGGTTCGTGAACTTCCATTAGACTCTACTTGATGGATCATCATACATCATAATGCTATCTTGGAGCCATTGGCACAGAGTACTCAGTTTTGTAAACTTTACAATCGCTGTATTATGTGTAAATTACATTAATGAAGAAATACTATACTCGCTCGGCCCCTCATCCCAGTCACTCCATACAGTGAACACGTACTAAAGGAAACCAAAAAGAAACTTGGAAAAGACGAACTGGAATTTTAATCCCAAAGAGCCAAGAAATTGAAAGATCTGTTAAATGGAATGAATATTGTCTTGGAAAGAGACTATTATAGGATCATTAACAAAATAGGTGCTAACTTAAGGTAACTTAATTAAATCAAGGAATGACGAGAGAAAATAGGAAATGAGACACTGAGGTACATATAAGACTTGAAATGGCAAAAACAAATTTCTGAAAAAGACAAATTTACTATCAGCTCTTGTTTGGATGTGTTTTCTGTGCGTGGACTATAGCCTTACACGGAAATGAAACGTGACCTATAAACAGATTCAGCAAGAATACACTCAACTCTTTAAAAATCCGGTATTCCAGAAGAATTATGAAGTTTGGATGGGTACGTCGGATAAGCAACCAAAAGAATATTAAGTCAAATTGGAGATAAAAGAAATATGTGGGCCAGCTTAACTAAAATAAGAGATCAATAGCAGTCATCTTGAGGCATCAAGGGATAGTGCATCTAGAACTGTACTGGCATACCACGGCTTGACTACAGGAAGCAGATCCAGATGGATGTTATGCAGATATTAAAATATTTACAGAACAACACTCTACTCTAGTGCACTGTTCCGCAACCGGTATGCCATGACCTACTCGTGTGCTGCCACAAAGTGGTGCGTGGACAAGAACATTTACGTATTATCCTAAAAAACTGATTGGTTTGGATTTTAGATATGCCACGAATTTTAATGCTTTTAAAGAAATTAAACGCAATTTATTTCCTTCGATTTCAATAAGAAGGTGCTCATTTATTCTTTAATTATTTAATATGTATTATGTCATATGAAAGTGAGAATCTAGAAACGACGGAGAGGCTTCGTCCCCGCCGTAGCACTCAGTGGTTCACAACCCCACAACAGACTACAGCAGTCCACCCACCCCTCCGCCGCCCCACACCGCACCCAGGGTTATTGTGCGTTTCGGCCCCAGAGGACTGCTTTAGTATTTGTACAGACGGAGCTTCTGCTGTGAAAAGCCGAGTGAAAGGACTCGCGGGTAAAGTACCCGTAGTGGATCCGACCTGACGAACCGACCCTTTGTAGGGAAGCAGCCTACTCACGCCGTATAAAATTCACATCAGTCTTTCCATTGTGTGCCAGCATAGTCCGCTGTAACTAGCTCTGACGTCATAAATATTGCGCAATACTTTAAAATGAAGTAAATAACCTGAAACGTTTCTAGCATGTCAGGAGTAATACTAAATAAATATGTGTTGGATATCAGTTCAATAACTTTAACCATTTTCGAAATTTGGATGTTTTTCTGTAAAAATCATTGGCGCAACAGAAAAGAGCTAGAAACTTAAAAATTTATATTTAGATTCCTTTTGCATAATAATTTAGTGGGAACAGTATTCTGGATCTCACAAATTAAAATTTTAGTTGAAATTCATGATTTTCTGGTTTTTGTCTTAGAAATTAAGGAAGCAAGATAGATCAAGTAGGCGAATAAATAAAGCTATGATGTTTAAATTTAAGTAGAAGGGAGATCCGCTATAATCATAAAAATGTGAGAAGTTTCAACTGAATAACTATATAACTATAGCTATAGAGCAAGTTCAGAGCTCGTCTACTGCGTGTAGTCTAATTAAATTAATTCTCTCGCCCAAAATATTTGACTTAGCCACGTCAGACTTTTATTATGATTACTTTCTTGTGTGCTGATTGCACAATTAAATTGAAATCTTCAACGGCCGTCAGCAAAGGAAGCAATGATTTATTCGATAACTTAAAGTGGTGCATTACTAGCCCAGCGGCTAGTCGGGAGAGCAGATTTGATCAGGCGTTCCCTTAGCCGTCCGCACCGCGGCTTTATATGTAAGAACGCTGCGCGAAAAAAAAAAGGCCCCAGTTCTCTGCAGACGTTGATATAAACAGCCTCCGAGGCAGTAATAAGTTACCCGGGATACGCATAACCATGAAATAGTTTTCGAGTGAAGTGTTAATTTTGGGATGACGTTAATGACCTATCTTTAGTTTGCGTATGTCGTATTTTCACGTGCCGCCGCAGGACAGACATTCTACCATTATTTAGCGTGGCGTTTGATGAAAATTATCATCAAATTATGGCGAGCATTCAGTTAAACATTTAATTTGAACAGTTATAGTTGCATCAGCGCATTAGACTCTGAACTGCTCTGGTAGTTGGATTGTGTGGATTCCTTTTTGGTCTGTGACTTTCAGAATATAGTGAACATTTTAGAGAAAATGGTTTTTGATTATGATTCCCAGACAATCCCCTAGTTCCTCAGAGCTATAAGCTGTAGCTATAAGTGTATTTCTCAGATGAAGTGGACACTAGGAATTCTAATTACAGGCTTCACATTTTGCTAATGACTTTCTGGTTGCCAACATTGTAGTTAGAGAGCCAGTGTTGAGAACAGCAAACAGCATAAATACAAAACATTTATTCTATTATTCCACCCGCCGCCCCACAGTGTCTCATTCAACGCGAAGCCACTGTTGCTAGGTCTTTGCCATCTCCTCTGGAAACTGTGATGGATGAAATAATAAAAGCCGTGAACATCAAATCACTGCCTCCTAACTAAATGTCTTTTTAACGTTTTGTGTCAGGAAATGGGGTCACAACATGCTACACTCCTGCTACATGCAGAAGTCGGATTGGTTTTATTTATGTAAAGTGTTAACGCGAATGTTTGGACTCAGAGATGAGGTACATGCATTTATTACTATTGAGAGGCATAAGCATGCGGATTTATTTGCAGATGATAAGCGAGTATACAAGCTGACATATCATTCCGGCATTTAAAGGAACTAAACGGAAAAATGCAAAGTGGAAACTGGTATTAAAAATCAAGGACTTCTTAATAATTTGAGTATGTGGATACAGGCATTTGAGAATGAATCGTGTGAGATATTATCACCTTTATGATACATTACTAACGATAATAAGGTGTTGATGGACTAAATTAAAGAACATTGACTACTGTTGCTGTAGAATTTCAAAATACGGTTGGATGAGAGTGTCAAAGTTTTTGCTGGGTTGGTGAGCAATTCGTGGATAGAAACACTTTCCGAATAATTTAGACTCAGGCGAATTTGAAAGTAAACAAGACGGGCAGACGGACATTGAAATAAAAGTTTTTCGAAGTACCTTTTGATAAATTTGGTTGTCAATAAGCAGTGAATGCCTGGCTATCTCCGATATGGCAGTTAATGTGTTGTCACCATTTTCAGCTACATACTACGTATTGATGTGAACTGGACTTCTCGACATTGACTGAAACTGAAACATCAAACGGATAGGGAGACTGAGGTACATCGATGAAACAATGATGGCTGCTTTGTCAACGATTCTGCCAGTAATCTCAGCCGTCTGTATGCCGCTAAGTAGTCTAAGTATAGCAGTGAAACTATGAGTAGAAGTATTTAGTTTAAAATTCGTTTTACAACTGTATTTTCTACAGTGAATTAAACTTAATAGCTTCTTAATAAATGCATGAGTCTATTCCTGTTCAATAATAATAATAATAATAATTATTATTATTATTATTATTATTATTATTATTACTTTCTTCTCTCAGACGTTATGTCTGGTTAAAAATGGAAGGTGACGCGGACCTTGATCAAGCGTGACTTCCTTTTAACTGTACGGTATATGTTACATTGCATTTAGGAACTTTTGGGTAATTGAACAAGTGTCAATAATTACATATTTCTGTAGTTGTACATATAAGTTTGGATGTAGCTGTGTTGCATTGATGTACTGGTGGATATTGTGTGGTATGACTCCTGTAGTTCATAGTATAATTGGTATAAGTCAACTTTATCCTAATGCCACATGTCCTTGATTTCCTCAGCCAATTGGATGTATTTTTCAATTTTTTCTCCTGTTTTCTTCTGTATATTTGTTGTATTGGGTATGGATATTTCGATTAGTTGTGTTAATTTCTTCTTTTTATTGGTGAGTATGATGTCAGGTTTGTTATGTGGTGTTGTTTTATCTGTTATAATGGTTCTGTTCCAGTATAATTTGTATTCATCGTTCTCCAGTACATTTTGTGGTGCATACTTGTATGTGGGAACATGTTGTTTTATAAGTTTATGTTGTAAGGCAAGCTGTTGATGTATTATTTTTGCTACATTGTCATGTCTTCTGAGGTATTCTGTATTTGCTAGTATTGTACATCCACTTGTGATGTGATCTACTGTTTCTATTTGTTGTTTGCAAAGTCTGCATTTATCTGTTGTGGTATTGGGATCTTTAATAATATGCTTGCTGTAATATCTGGTGTTTATTGTTTGATCCTGTATTGCAATCATGAATCCTTCGTCTCACACTATATATTGCCTTTTCTTAGCCATGTGTTGGATGCGTCTTGATCGATGTGTGGCTGTGTTAGATGATACGGGTGCTTGCCATGTAGTGCCTTCCCCTTCCAATTTACTTTCTTCGTATCTGTTGATGTTATGTGATGTAAAGGGTTGTAGAAGTGGTTATGAAATTGCAGTGGTGTAGCCGATGTATTTATATGAGTGATTGCTTTGTGTATTTTGCTAGTTTCTGCTCGTTCTATAAAGAATTTTCTTAAATTGTCTACCTGTCCATAATGTAGGTTTTTTATGTCGATAAATCCTCTTCCTCCTTCCTTTCTGCTTAACGTGAATCTTTCAGTTGCTGAATGTATGTGATGTATTGTATATTTGTGGCATTGTGATGGTGTAAGTGTATTGAGTGCTTCTAGGTCTGTGTTACTCCATTTCACTACTCCAAATGAGTAGGTCAATATTGGTATAGCATAAGTATTTATAACTTTTGTCTTGTTTCTTGCTGTCAATTCTGTTTTCAGTATTTTTGTTAGTCTTTGTCTATATTTTTCTTTTAGTTCTTCTTTAATATTTGTATTATCTATTCCTATTTTTTGTCTGTATCCTAGATATTTATAGGCATCTGTTTTTTCCATCGCTTCTATGCAGTCGCTGTGGTTATCAAGTATGTAATCTTCTTGTTTAGTGTGTTTTCCCTTGACTACGCTATTTTTCTTACATTTGTCTGTTCCAAAAGCCATATTTATACCATTGCTGAATACTTCTGTTATCTTTAGTAATTAGTTGAGTTGTTGATTTGTTGCTGCCAGTAGTTTTAGATCATCCATGTATAGCAGATGTGTGATTTTGTGTGGGTATGTTCCAGTAATATTGTATCCATAATTTGTATTATTTAGCATGTTGGATAGTGGGTTCAGAGCAAGGCAGAACCAGAAAGGACTTAATGAGTCTCCTTGGTATATTCCACGCTTAATCTGTATTGGCTGTGATGTGATATTATTTGAATTTGTTTGGATATTAAGTGTGGTTTTCCAATTTTTCATTAGTATGTTTAGGAACTGTATCAATTTAGGATCTACTTTGTATATTTCCAATATTTGTAGTAACCATGAGTGGGGTACACTATCAAAAGCTTTTTGGTAATCAATGTATGCGTAGTGTAGCGACCTTTGTTTAGTTTTAGCTTGATATGTCACCTCTGCATCTATTATCAGTTGCTCTTTACATCCTCGTGCTCCTTTGCAGCAGCCTTTTTGTTCTTCATTTATAATTTTGTTGTGTCGTATGTGTCATTAATTTCTGTGTAATGACTGAAGTTAATATTTTGTATATTGTTGTTAGGCATGTTATGGGGCGATATTTAGCTGGTTTTGCTGTGTCTGCTTGATCTTTAGGTTTCAGATAAGTTATTCCTTGCATAAGTGTATCAGGGAATGTGTATGGGTCTGCAATGTAACTGTTAAATAATTTAGTTAGATGTGAATGTGTTGAGGTGAATTTCTTTAGTCAGAAATTTGCTATTTTATCATTTCCAGGGGCTTTCCAATTGTGAGTAGAATTTATTATTATTATTATTATTATTATTATTATTATTATTATTATTGATACTTGTTCAATTACCCGAATGTTCCTAAATGCAACGTAACATATACCGCACAGTTAAAAGGAAGTCACACTTGATCAAGATCCGTGTCACTTTCCATTTTTAACCAAGCATAACGTCTGAGAAAGAAAAGAAATAATAATAATAATAATATGATTATGTAAGAGCACAATGATTAGTAATTATATTAAGATTCACACGATTCTGAGGTCACAGATCTTCCGGTGTTGAGTCTAGGACCATCTAGATGTACCGTGAGTACCAAGAACTGGAATATGAATTAATTTAAGGAAAACAAGTGTAAAGGTTGCCCAACTTGATGCGTCATTAATCATTCGCAAACAAATATTTTTGTTTAATCACAATTCAGTCATGAGTCAACTGACAGTTATCAAGAGTCTTGCCAAATACATACAAATAGTTAAGATTTTAAAATTAAAACAACAGTGCATAAGGACATTTGCGTTATACATGCGATTACCAATAGTACTCACAAATGTCAACTGTGCGACACAATGGTGGCCCGAATACAAACAGCTAATTACATAAATAAACCTGCTGTGGCAACCTGTATCGCAAGCAGTATACCTCCACTGGCTATTATGCTCTCATATGCGCAAGATACGGCCTAGCTGCACAAAGACTCCCCACATGTAAAACCGAAGTAAGAGTAGTATTTCACTGATTGGCCTCAAGCCTGTTCCACATAAATCACGTTAGGTATTTAAATAAACTACCTGGACCCTAAAACACAATTAAAATGATAATTAAATCCTTAATTTTTTTTAAAGAAATCAAGAAACTCAGTTCTCAGGTCGCTCAAAGACTTCCACCACACACCCACAAGGGCCTTACAATTACAGAGATACCGAGTCAATTATTTCCTAATCTTCCGACACCCCAGCCGTGGCACGACACAAACAGAAAAAGAAATTTTATAAAAACTAACACACACTGTAATACTTAAACAGGCAACTGAAAATTCAACTATTAAAACTTGAGTATGTGAGCAGTCCGCTTATATCATTGCAAGTTAACCTTCCCAGCAATAACAAGAAGCACTACTCAAGGTCATTTGAAAGAATAATTAGGATATAACCCAAAAAACAAAATTTAGTTTTACTGGGGCCGCTTAAGGTCTAGTACACATTGTAATTGGGATATTCACCAAATGGCAGGTGACCAGTTAAACTGTACACCTAATAATCCGGAGGGCTCATCAACACACAGTAAAAGTGTGTGTAAATACAAACACACACACATATGTGACCCACATGCGCGTACATTTAGGCTGAGTGCACACAACTTTAGTTACAGAACCCATCCAATAACACGCCCCAGGAAGGGCCGTGAGGTCTACAGCAAACGTAAATCACAATCAGTCGTATCAAATACCCAATAATAACAAACCATGATTTCAAGTACAAGATTAACATTGCGAAATACTGGCTTGGCGCATACAGAAACCTCCACATTGAGCCTCAGAGCACCAAAGGAATCACCAAAAGACATAAAGGAACTGCACTCCTGGCCAGCTCATACTGGGCAAAATTAACTTACTGAACTTACTTAATGGACTTACTTAATGGACTTACTTAATGGACTTACTTAATGGACTTACTTAATGGACTTACTTAATCAACTTACTTACTCAACTTACTTACTTACTCAACTTACTTACTTACTCAACTTACTTACTTATTCAACTTACTTATTCAACTTACTTACTTACTCAACTTACTTACTCAACTTACTTACTCATAAAAGTATAATTAAAAATAATGTAAGTATATTTCATCAAAATATTCGGAGTTTAAAGAATAAAGTAGATGAGCTTCTGGTTTGTTTAGAAGATTTAGAAGCTGAGAATGAAATAGATATACTATCCTGTCTGAGGATCACATTGTTACTGATATGGATAAGGTAAATGTAAGTGAATATAAGCTCTCTGCACATGTAATGAGAGAAAATATGGAGAAAGGAGGAGTTGCCATATATGTCAAAAGTTATCATTGTGCAAAAAGTATAGAAACAAAAAAGTTTTGTGTAGAGAAACATATAGAAGCATGTGCCTGTGAGCTTAAATTAAATAAAGGCACATTTATAATTGTAACTGTATATAGGTCCCCATCAGGAAATTTTCATCCATTTCTGAAAAATTTGGACTCCTTGTGCTATCTGTCAGACAGGGGGAAGCAAATTATTATTTGTGGGGACTTCAATGTAGATTCTCTGAAAGAGGGTAATAGGAAAAATGACCTTGAACTATTACTTGGTTCTTTCAATTTGACACCCGTTATTGATTTTCCTACTCGGGTGGTAAAGGATAGCAGCTCACTGATAGATAACTTCTTTATAGACCAAGATAAGTTTAACCAGATAAATGCTCAGCCTGTTGAGAATGGTCTTTCTGATCATGGTACACAGCTAGTTACAATATATGACATAGCTCCATTCAGCAATACTAAACAGTCCTCCAAAGTAGTACGTCCAGTCAACGATTTAACAATTGCAAATTTCAGGGAAAGCCTACAGCAGTTAGACTGGGATGAGGTGTACCGTGAACCTGATGCCAATTTAAAATATAATTTATTTCATGACATTTTTGTAAATGCATTTGAAAACTGCTTCCACAAGAAAATAGTTAAATATACTCATAAGAAACCTTGTAACAAACCATGGCTTACTAAGGGTACAAAAATATCTTGTAACCGGAAAAGGGAAATGTATCTGACAGCAAGAAAGAGTAGTGACCCAGAAACTATCAAAAATTATAAAAACTACTGTGCTATATTAAGAAAAGTTATTATAAAATCCAGGAGTATGTGTATCATGTCTGAAATCAGCAACTCTGATAATAAAATTAAAACAATTTGGAATATTATTAAAAAAGAAACAGGTCAACCAAGAGCAGAGGAAGACAGTATTACCATCAAATTGAATGAAAACTTTACGAACAAAAAGTCAGAAGTTGAAAATATTTTTAATAATCATTTTCTAAATGTTGTGGATATAGTAGGATCCAGGTGTTCATTAGAAGATGCTAGGCTGTTAATGGAAGAGGCCATACCTATGCAATTTGATACAATTGAAATCTCACCCACTTCTCCCTCTGAAATTAGGAAGATAATAAACTTGCTTAAAAGCAAAAACTCACATGGAATTGATGGCATTTCCAGCAAAATACTAAAAGCTTGTTCTCAACAGATAAGTAAGATTCTCAGCCACCTGTGTAATAGCTCTCTGGAACAGGGCATTTTCCCTGATAGACTGAAATATGCTATTGTTATACCTTTGCATAAAAAGGGGGATAGATCTGATGTCAACAATTACCGTCCAATCTCCCTTCTAACAGCTTTATCCAAAATTTTTGAGAAAGTAATGTATTCAAGAGTAGCTTCACATATCTGTAAAAATGAAGTACTAACAAAATGTCAGTTTGGTTTCCAGAAAGGTTTTTCAACAGAAAATGCCATATATGCTTTCACCAGTCAAATTTTGAATGATCTGAATAACCGAACACCACCCATTCGGATTTTTTGTGATCTCTCAAAGGCTTTTGATTGTGTAAATCATGAAATTCTGCTAGACAAGCTCAAGTATTGTGGCATGAGTGGGACAGTGCACAAATGGTTTAATTCGTACCTAACTGGAAGAGTGCAGAAAGTTGAAATAAGTAGTTCTCGTAACATGCAAAGATCAGCACATTCCTCAAACTGGGGAACTATCAAGAATGGGGTTCCACAAGGGTCAGTCTTGGGTCCTCTGTTGTTCTTATTATATATTAATGACTTGCCATTCTATATTCATGAAGAGGCAAAGTTAGTTCTCTTTGCTGATGATACAAGTATAGTAATCACACCTGACAAACAAGAATTAACTGATGAAATTGTCAATACTGTCTTTCAGAAAATTACTAAGTGGTTCCTTGTAAATGGACTCTCACTGAATTTTGATAAGACACAGTACATACAGTTCCGTACAGTGAATGGTATGACGCCATTAATAAATATAGACCTTAATCAGAAGCATATAGCTAAGGTAGAATATTGCAAATTTTTAGGTGTGTCCATTGATGAGAGATTAAATTGGAAGAAACACATTGATGATCTGCTGAAATGTTTGAGTTCAGCTACTTATGCAATAAGGGTCATTGCAAATTTTGGTGATAAACATCTTAGTAAATTAGCTTACTACGCCCATTTTCACTCATTGCTTTCATATGGCATCATATTTTGGGGTAATTCATCACTGAGGAATAAAGTATTTATTGCACAAAAGCGTGTAATCAGAATAATAGCTGGAGTCCACCCAAGATCATCCTGCAGACATTTATTTAAGGATCTAGGGATATTCACAGTAGCTTCTCAGTATATATACTCTCTTATGAAATTTGTTATTAACAACCAAACCCAATTCAAAAGTAATAGCAGTGTGCATAACTACAATACTAGGAGAAAGGATGATCTTCACTATTCAAGATTAAATCTAACTTTGGCACAGAAAGGGGTGAATTATACTGGCACTAAAGTCTTTGGTCACTTACCAAATAGTATCAAAAGTCTGACAGATAACCAACAAGTATTTAAGAAGAAATTAAAAGAATTTCTGAATGACAACTGCTTCTACTCCATAGAGGAATTTTTAGATATAAATTAAGAAAAAAAACAAAAAAAATATTTTAAAAAAATTAAAAAAATATAAAAAATATAAAGAAAAACAAAAAAACACAATAAAATAAAGTTGTTATATTAACTTAAGTATGTTGTTAAATTAACCTAATTATGTCATGTATTGGAAAATTCGACTCGTTCCACATCATTACGAAATATCGTATTCATGATCCATGGAACTAGTATTAATCTAATCTAATCTAATCTAATCTACTTACTCAACTTACTTACTGAACTTACTTACTGAACTTACTTACTTTACTTACTTACTTACTCACTGAACTTACTTACTTACTTACTCACTGAACTTACTTACTTACTCACTGAACTTACTTACTTAATTACTGAACTTACTTACTTACTGAACTTACTTACTTACTGAACTTACTTACTTACTTACTTACTGAACTTACTTACTTACTTACTGAACTTACTTACTTACTGAACTTACTTACTTACTGAGCTTACTTACTTACTTACTGAACTTACTTACTTACTTACTGAGCTTACTTACTGAACTTACTTACTTACTGAACTTACTTACTTACTTACTGAACTTACGTACTAACTGAACTTACTTACTTACTTACTGAACTTACCTACTTACTTACTGAACTTACCTACTTACTTACTGAACTTACCTACTTACTTACTGAACTTACTTACTTACTTACTGAACTTACTTACTTACTTACTTACTGAACTTACTTACCTACTTACTGAACTTACTTACTTACTTACTTAACTTTCTTACTTACTTACTTACTGAACTTACTTACTTACTGAACTTACTTACTTACTGAACTTTCTTACTTACTTACTTACTGAACTTACTTACTTACTGAACTTACTTACTTACTGAACTTACTTACTTACTGAACGTACTTACTTACTGAACTTACTTACTTACTTACTGAACCTGCTTAGTGAACTGTCTTCATAGATAATTGCAAACATATGCCAAAGGGGCTGGTAGATCAGGACTTCCAGTAGGCACCAGATAGTACTGCCCTGCTGCTGGTGGCTGTTACCAAGTTGTTCAGTACATCTCGGCGTATTTAGCACACCACAACTGACTGATGTAGGTCGTAACCAGGTTGCACGCTACGAGAGTAGCTGCTTGCCCACTAAACTCGCCGGTAGCAACGCTTAACGCTGCAGGGAAACGATCAATGATGTTAACTCCCTGCAGTTGCCAGGACGCCGAGTACTTAGGCATACCTGGCCGTCTCCGTGTCCTGCCCACCACACAGCCACAGAGGGATCACATAACCCGGCAAAGATGATACGACGAGGGCCAGAGTCGCTTGAAGACGCGCACGATTGGCGCCTGTAAAATTACGCGCGCGCGCTCAAGAAGGTTGCGGAACACAATCCTAGTGTCTTATAGAAAACACCCGTCACAGCCCTTTGCCTTCGTTGGTTGAATTTTGCGAATGCTGAACGTTTAGTCAAATACGATTGCCTCACTCATCCGAGTTACAAAAGTGCAATCCCAAATTGGAGATCAACACTGTACTAAATTTTTTATAAGTAATTTCATCAACCGCTTTCACAGCTTCAGCTGCCTGTCCTCAAATGCTGGTGGATTTCAGCGTCATTAGTTTGCTTGTAGTGTAGTGTCTCAGTGATGACAGCGAACTCAAGTTTCGCTAAAACTGCTTTGTCCAACCGAGTTATTACACCCTACAACCTAATTACAGTAGAGGGAAGTGGCTTACTAAATGAAGTTGCGCACGTGACCACTATATCTGTACCTACGTATACCGATTTTACAACAATCGTTATGGAGGAGGTCTTTCCCGGTCCTGGTAACACAAGCGCTAAGATACTTTTGACTATACTCCATTACAGATAAGTGATTTCAGTTAGATACGATGGCAATTGTAAATTCAAGTTACGTATGGAAAGTATGTATGTAGTAATATACAAGTGGCCGAGCGGTTCTAGGCGCTTCAGTCTGGAACCACGTGACCTCTACGGTCGCAGGTTCGAATCCTGCCTCGGGCATGGATATGTACGATATCCTTAGGTTAGTTAGGTTTACGTAGTTCTAAGTTCTAGGGGACTGATGACCTCAGATGTTAAGTCCCATAGTGCTCAGAGCCATTTTCACCATTTTTTGGAACTTTAATACTGGAAAATGTTTATTTACCACTTATACAAAATAGATAAATGTTTCAAAGTTTCACTGTCCTTCAGAGCAGCCACCAGAGCTGTGTATAACCAGCTGTCAGTGATGTGTATCTCATAGGATAGCGCCAGTTGTGTTAGTTTGAGAGGAGCGGTCTATTTCTCGAATCTCTAACGGTTCTGAAATGACTGCCCAGAAGTGCTTCCTTCGTCTTAGGAATCAAGTTGAAATGACAAGGGCTTAAGTCCTGGGAGTGTGGTGGATTGCAAGCTGTGTTCCAAAAATGAACAGCTTAGAGGAAGATGTGGTGACACTTTCTGCCAGACCCACCCATCATTTCGTAGGATAATGCTAGGTCTCGTGTGGCACCAACTTGCTACTGATTTGGTTGATCGATGGGGCTTCATTCCTGAGCTGAAGGAACCACTTTACGACATCCGTTTCAGAGTTTCAGAACTGTTACAGAGATTCGTCAGGCAGTAGACCGCTCCACTCGATGTATCAACAAATCTGGCGCTGCTAAATGTATCCTACGACTTCCACATTGCTGGCAAGAGGCTATACACAATGCTTGTGACTACTCTCAAGGACAGGAAAACTTGGAAACATGTGTCTGCTTTGTGTAAGTTGTAAATAAACATTTGCCACTATTAAAGTTGCAACCTTCATATTTAACTCCTGCCACGTGTCGTCTCTTTTTTAAAGAATCCCAACGACTTCTGAATAATTTAAACAACACAAAAGAGTGCAAAAAATATATCTACTCTATTACTTTGAGATAATGTCTGTGCAGCAATATCATAGTGTGAAAATTGGCCAAGTATTGCGTATAATTCCCCGTCCAAACGGTGGTTTTCAAACTAATATACGAAGCCCCCCCCTCATGAACCATGGACCTTGCCGTTGGTGGGGAGGCTTGCGTGCCTCAGCGATACAGATGGCCGTACCGTAGGTGCAACCACAACGGAGGGGTATCTGTTGAGAGGCCAGACAAACATGTGGTTCCTGAAGAGGGGCAGCAGCCTTTTCAGTAGTTGCAGGGGCAACAGTCTGGATGATTGACTGATCTGGCCTTGTAACATTAACCAAAACGGCCTTGCTGTGCTGGTACTGCGAACGGCTGAAAGCAAGGGGAAACTACAGCCGTAATTTTTCCCGAGGACATGCAGCTCTACTGTATGATTAAATGATGATGGCGTCCTCTTGGGTAAAATATTCCGGAGGTAAAATAGTCCCCCATTCGGATCTCCGGGCGGGGACTACTCAAGAGGACGTCGTTATCAGGAGAAAGAAAACTGGCGTTCTACGGATCGGAGCGTGGAATGTCAGATCACTTAATCGGGCAGGTAGGTTAGAAAATTTGAAAAGGGAAATGGATAGGTTAAAGTTAGATATAGTGGGAATTAGTGAAGTTCGGTGGCAGGAGGAACAAGACTTTTGGTCTGGTGATTACAGGGTTATAAATACAAAATCAAATAGGGGTAACGCAGGAGTAGGTTTAATAATGAATAAAAAAATAGGAGTGCGGGTTAGCTACTACAAACAGCATAGTGAACGCATTATTGTGGCCAAGATAGACACAAAGCCCATGCCTACTACAGTAGTACAAGTTTATATGCCAACTAGCTCTGCAGATGATGAAGAAATAGATGAAATGTATGACGAGATAAAAGAAATTATTCAGGTAGTGAAGGGAGACGAAAATTTAATAGTCATGGGTGACTGGAATTCATCAGTAGGAAAAGGGAGAGAAGGAAACATAGTAGGTGAATATGGATTGGGGGGAAGAAATGAAAGAGGAAGCCGCCTTGTAGAATTTTGCACAGAGCATAGCTTAATCATAGCTAACACTTGGTTCAAGAATCATGAAAGGAGGCTGTATACATGGAAGAAGCCTGGAGATACTGACAGGTTTCAGATAGATTATATAATGGTAAGACAGAGATTTAGGAACCAGGTTTTAAATTGTAAGACATTTCCAGGGGCAGATGTGGATTCTGACCACAATCTATTGGTTATGAACTGCAGATTGAAACTGAAGAAACTGCAAAAAGGTGGGAATTTAAGGAGATGGGACCTGGATAAACTGAAAGAACCAGAGGTTGTAGAGAGTTTCAGGGAGAGCATAAGGGAACAATTGACAGGAATGGGGGAAAGAAATACAGTAGAGGAAGAATGGGTAGCTCTGAGGGATGAAGTGGTGAAGGCAGCAGATGATCAAGTAGGTAAAAAGACGAGGGCTAATAGAAATCCTTGGGTAACAGAAGAAATATTGAATTTAATTGATGAAAGGAGAAAATATAAAAATGCAGTAAATGAAGCAGGCAAAAAGGAATACAAACGTCTCAAAAATGAAATCGACAGGAAGTGCAAAATGGCTAAGCAGGGATGGCTAGGGGACAAATGTAAGGATGTAGAGGCTTGTCTCACTAGGGGAAAGATAGATACTGCCTACAGGAAAATTAAAGAGACCTTTGGAGAGAAGAGAACCACTTGTATGAATATCAAGAGCTCAGATGGCAACCCAGTTCTAAGCAAAGAAGCGAAAGCAGAAAGGTGGAAGGAGTATATACAGGGTCTATACAAGGGCGATGTACTTGAGGACAATATTATGGAAATGGAAGAGGATGTAGATGAAGACGAAATGGGAGATAAGATACTGCGTGAAGAGTTTGACAGAGCACTGAAAGACCTGAGTCGAAACAAGGCCCCGGGAGTAGACAACATTCCATTAGAACTACTGATAGCCTCGGGAGAGCCAGTCATGACAAAACTCTACCATCTGGTGAGCACGATGTATGAGACAGGCGAAATACCCTCAGACTTCAAGAAGAATATAATAATTCCAATCCCAAAGAAAGCAGGTGTTGACAGATGTGAAAATTACCGAACTATCAGTTTAATAAGTCACAGCTGCAAAATACTAACGCGAATTCTTTACAGACGAATGGAAAAACTGGTAGAAGCGGACCTCGGGGAAGATCAGTTTGGATTCCGTAGAAATGTTGGAACACGTGAGGCAATACTGACCTTACGACTTATCTTGGAAGAAAGATTAAGAAAAGGCAAACCTACGTTTCTAGCATCTGTAGACTTAGAGAAAGCTTTTGACAATGTTGACTGGAATACTCTCTTTCAAATTCTGAAGGTGGCAGGGGTAAAATACAGGGAGCGAAAGGCTATTTACAATTTGTACAGAAACCAGATGGCAGTTATAAGAGTCGAGGGGCATGAAAGGGAAGCAGTGGTTGGGAAAGGAGTGAGACAGGGTTGTAGCCTCTCCCCGATGTTATTCAATCTGTATATTGAGCAAGCAGTAAAGGAAACAAAAGAAAACTTCGGAGTAGGTATTAAAATTCATGGAGAAGAAGTAAAAACTTTGAGGTTCGCCGATGACATTGTAATTCTGTCAGAGACAGCAAAGGACTTGGAAGAGCAGTTGAACGGAATGGACAGTGTCTTGAAAGGAGGATATAAGATGAACATCAACAAAAGCAAAACAAGGATAATGGAATGTGGTCGAATTAAGTCGGGTGATGCTGAGGGAATTAGATTAGGAAATGAGACACTTAAAGTAGTAAAGGAGTTTTGCTATTTAGGGAGTAAAATAACCGATGATGGTCGAAGTAGAGAGGATATAAAATGTAGACTGGCAATGGCAAGGAAAGCGTTTCTCAAGAAGAGAAATTTGTTAACATCGAGTATAGATTTAGGTGTCAGGAAGTCGTTTCTGAAAGTATTTGTATGGAGTGTAGCCATGTATGGAAGTGAGACATGGACGATAACTAGTTTGGACAAGAATAGAATAGAAGCTTTTGAAATGTGGTGCTACAGAAGAATGCTGAAGATAAGGTGGGTAGATCACGTAACTAATGAGGAGGTATTGAATAGGATTGGGGAGAAGAGAAGTTTGTGGCACAACTTGACTAGAAGAAGGGATCGGTTGGTAGGACATGTTTTGAGGCATCAAGGGATCACAAATTTAGCATTGGAGGGCAGCGTGGAGGGTAAAAATCGTAGAGGGAGACCAAGAGATGAATACACTAAGCAGATTCAGAAGGATGTAGGTTGCAGTAGGTACTGGGAGATGAAGAAGCTTGCACAGGATAGAGTAGCATGGAGAGCTGCATCAAACCAGTCTCAGGACTGAAGACCACAACAACAACATACGAAGCCCAACAAAGTGTTTCTCATTAATCTTTTTTATAATTGAAGGTAAGTGGTACGCAAAGGTTTCACCGACCAGATAGCTACTGCGTGTTAATTTTTGTCAATAGTATTATGTTCGAATTTGGTATAAAGTCACTACTAGTAAGATGTACCTGATAGTATCATCCAAACTTTCCTTCAAATGAAATCATTATACGTTATAAGATTGATCCTATTAGCCTAACTACAATCACGTCAAGCCCAAGTGACATAAGGAATAATATGTCCTAGCAGCACACACTATCAGTTTTCTCTGTATGGGCCGATTCTTCTGGGTGGCTACGAAAGAGTTTCCCTCCGTTTCATCGCTAAATAAGCCGTAATAAATCCGCTCTTTGAACTTTCTAAATTAACGTTTTTATCGCAAGTCGGTAGTCTGAAACCTCGCCTCGTAAAGTTTTAATGAGTAAGTTGCCTGCCGTGAGTTTCTGAAGTAATGGCTGCTACGTCTCTCAAACGAAATATACGTCAGTATTCAGGGCAGCCTTACAAACTGCCTTACAATACAATGATCGGTGAAAGAGTGTTCAATTCGTGCCAGTTGCCAGTTTCTGTTCTACTGACTTCTGAAAAATTGAAATGCAAAGATGATAGGAAGAATGTACGGACAGAATGTGTTAAACTACACCGAAGTGCGAGCAGAATGTAAAATTTTATTTGCAATTTCAAATGTGCGTATCATTATGAATGACTTAAAAAAAAGTGTTGCACTTAAATGATTGTAATCCCTTTTGTCTCCTAATTAATAATTGTTTCATGTGTTTTTTCCTTCAGACAGTTCAATATCAATGCTATAATAATGTTGTGTAAAATAATGGGGGACATAATTTCGCAAGTACCTGTTAACGTGTGTTTCTGTGAAAATTTCTTTTCGTGTTCAGCCCACCGATCTACAGGTTACTTTGTTTCCTCTGTACAACCTCTGTCTAAATCGATCATCAAGACTGCATTGAAGTTTCAGCTGTTTATACACCTAGTGTTGGAAGGAATCAGTAATGACTACCGAGAGCCGATAAAAGTTCATTTCTATAGTACAGGTATCAAACAAATAATTTTTTTTCGAAAGAAAGTTGAAGTGCCATTAGACTTTCCATATAAAGGACTATGTTTAGAGGTATCAAATCGAAACAGATGTAGGGTAGCATTGGAACTATTTGCGATTAATATTTTGGTATACAGGAAAAGAAGCAGGTAAGCTGATTCAACGAAAAACCCAAGTAAGTCATATTTTTTTCACATTCAGATGGCAGTGCAATCGCCGAAAAAGAATCGAAGAACTAAACCATCGCCTTTCATTATGAAGAGAGTCTGTCAGAATGTGATGCATGATTGAAAAAGCTTTTTAAATCAGAAAGTGGCGGTTGAATATCCAGCCCAGGAGAAAACTGAGGCCTCATTTGTTCGCCTTCGTCTACAGAACAGGAGAGATATAACTGAGCTATGGTATCCACAATCATAACAAGGCCTGAAAAAGTTGTTTCAATACAGAAGACAGCAGAATTACAGAAACCCTGTTTGTTGCTTTCAGATAATTTTAAGTAGAAACATCAGTGCCATCGTTGAAATTTTTCATTGAATTTAGCTCTATGCAAAACCTCCCTCTTGCCCTCGGATCTCCTAAAAATTTCCAGAGAAAAATACCAGGACATTATGAGTCTCATTTAGTTCTATGGCCAGTCACAGGCGAAGTATTTTCATGCATTAGTCCTTGACTGGTAACTTGTAGTATAACTGTCAGTTATCTGTAGTTATACTAATAATAAATAATACTGTAAATGATAATAACACAATCTTAAAATCAAAACTACTAAATCAACAGTAGCTTATATGCCTGGCCCTTTCTCTGTTTCAGAACACTTACAAGGAGACTTTTTCGCTGAAAAGGTTCCTTTTCAAGTAAAATTCTCATTTTCGCTCCATATTACTGGTATTACACACTCTAAACACCGTTTCATTCGGGTCTGTAACTTCATACTTCAATATTTCATTTAGTTTGGAAGAAGTACTCCGTGCGAGAAGCTTGTATTGCTTTTTGACGTTATAAATTTGTTGTCCTCGCTTTACAACAAAAGTGACTTATGTCGTTTTTTACCTGGATCTCCAGTTGTTTCCTGATACCGATAACAAAGGAAGTTCAGATGATAGGACTACTTTGTGCAGATAAACAAACCATTCGTCCTGTTTTTCAGCCTTCCTGTTGAGCTGGAGAAAGCGTTTATAAAGGAATAAATCGTTATAAGTAATAAGTGGACTACTAATGAAATGCCGTTCCAGTTGCTATAGGAATTCTATTAAGTGGACGATCAGTCTTGTCTTTTACATCAGGCCATTTTGAAGTACACCTGAAACTACGGGATATACACTGTCAAAAAAAAAAAATCACAACACCAGGAAGGAGTTATGTGACATAAACGAAAACTGGTAGGCGTGTTTCTGCACCTGAAAGGTTGTGTCTGTTCAGATTTCATGGCGGTCAGATACGACTGTCACTGGTAGCGCCAGTATGAGGATGCAAGTAAGGTATGTTTTAAATCCACGTTGTAACGGTCGTGAAATTTAGTGAGCTTTGAGACTCGACCTGATGTGTTGATGTTAGTCGAGAATGCCTTCAAGCCAACAAAGACGCCATTACCAGCACCTGACTGAGTCTGAACGAGGTCGTGTAATAGGGCTACGAGAAACTGAATGTTCCTTCTGCGATATTGCAGAAAGACTAGGCAGGAATGTAGCCACTGTACATGATTGGTGAAAGCGGGGGTTACGAGAATGTACGGTTGCAATCAGACTGGGCTCATGACGGCTACGTAGCGTCACCGAGAAGGATGACCATCATGTTCAATATATGGCTCTGGTCCCTCATATGGCATGTGCAACAGTATTTGGCACCACAGTGACACATGAATTGTCACAAATCTGTTACTTACATGACAGCTCCGTGCCAGACCCCCTAGCGCATGGATGCCACTGATCTCAAACCACCACCATTTGCGACTGCATTGGTGTCTGTCGAGAGCCCATTGGAGGACAGAGTGCAGGTCTGTTGTGTTTCCTGCCTCGGTGACAGTGGTGGCTGTTTATAAGGAAGGACTGCAACCAATATATCTGTGTATTGCACGCAATGGACCTACACCTGGAATTATGATTCTGGGTGCAGTTTCGTATACAGCAGGAGCGCTCGTCTGGTTATCACGCGCACCCTGAGTGAAAATTTGTACGTCAGACTGGTGATTCGACCTGGTGTGCTGCCATTAATGAACACCATTCCAGGGAGTGTTTCGCAACTGTGTGATGCTCACCCTGTAAGTAGGCTGTTTAGGTTTTTTTATTGGTAACGCCACCTCTGTATAAAAATCACTGGCTGTGCTGTGTGCAGTCTGTGTCTAGTTTGCATTGTTGTCTGCCATTGTAGTGTTGGGCAGCGGCAGCTGGATGTGAACAGCGCGTAGCGTTGCGCAGTTGGAGGTGAGCCGCCAGCAGTGGTGGATGTGGGGAGAGAGATGGCGGAGTTTTGTAATTTGTCATGAACTGCTATATATATTATGACTATTAAGGTAAATACATTGTTTGTTCTCTATTAATATCTTTCATTTGCTAACTATCCCTGTCAGTAGTTAGTGCCTTCCATAGTTTGAATCTTTTATTTAGCGGGCATTAGTGGCGCTCGCTGTATTGCAGTAGTTCGAGTAATGAAGATTTTTGTGAGGTAAGTGATTTGTGAAAGGTATAGTTTAATGTTACTCAGGGCCATTCTTTTGCAGGGATCTTTGATAGTCAGATTGCGTTGCGCTAAAAATATTGTGTGTCAGGATAAGCACAGTCTTGTATAAATAGTTAAAAGGGGACGTTTCAACCCACAAACCGCTATTGCATGCCAACATGCTCTGCAGTGTGTCGAGATGTTACCTTGGCCTGCTCGATCAACAGGTCTCCAGTGGAGTACATATGTGACATGATCGGACGACAACTCCAGCGTCATCAACAATCAGCATTAATCGTCCTTGTACTGGTATGGGACTCCAGGCAACAAACTGCCATTCGCCACCTCTACGACACAATGCAGGCAAGTTTGCATGCTTGCATCCAATATTCTGGCTGTTGCACAGGTTATTAATGCACTAGCATTTCACGTTCTCAATGGCTTATTTCACGCTTACATTAACCTGTGATCTTGCAGCATTAACCACATAAATATATAAACTATACAAAACATATTCCCTAAATTTCATTGCCCTACATCAATTATCTTTGGGTGCTGCGGTTTATTTTTCCATCAGTGTATATTTCACGTAACAGTAGATGAAAAACAAGGCTTATATGTGTACAGTTTATGTACAGTATCTACATCTACATGATTACTCTGCAATTCACATTTAAGTGCTTGGCAGAGGGTTCATCGAACCACAATCATACTATCTCTCTACCATTCCACTCCCGAAGAGCGCGCCGGAAAAACGAACCCCTAAACCTTTCTGTTCGAGCTCTGATTTCTCTTATTTTATTTTGATGATCACTCCTACCTATGTAGGTTGGGCTCAACAAAATATTTTCGCATTCGGAAAAGAAAGTTGGTGACTGAAATTTCGTAAATAGATCTCGCCGCGACGAAAAACGTCTTTGCTTTATTGACTTCCATCCCAACTCACGTATCACATCTGCCACACCCTCTCCCCTATTACGTCATAATACAAAACGAGCTGCCCTTTTTTGCACCCTTTCGATGTCCTCCGTCAATCCCACCTGGTAAGGATCCCACACCGCGCAGCAATATTCTAACAGAGGACGAACGAGTGTAGTGTAAGCTGTCTCTTAAGTGGACTTGTTGCATCTTCTAAGTGTCCTGCCAATGAAACGCAACCTTTGGCTCGCCTTCCCCACAATATTATCTATGTGGTCTTTCCAACTGAAGTTGTTCGTAATTTTAACACCCAGGTACTTGGTTGAATTGACAGCCTTGAGAATTGTACTATTTATCGAGTAATCGAATTCCATATGATTTCTTTTGGAACTCATGTGGATCACCTCACACTTTTCGTTATTTAGCGTCAACTGCCACCTGCCATCTTTTCCTGCAATCTTTTCTAAATCGCTTTGCAACTGATACTGGTCTTCGGATGACCTTACTAGACGGTAAATTTCAGCATCATCGGCGAACAACCTAAGAGAACTGCTCAGATTGTCACCCAGGTCATTTATATAGATCAGGAACAGCAGAGGTCCCAGAAGTCCCAGGACGCTTCCCCGGTGAGCACCTGATATCACTTCAGTTTTACTCGATGATTTGCCGTCTATTAGTACAAACTGCGACCTTCCTGACAGGAACGCACAACTGAGACGATACCCCATAGGCCCGCAGCTTGATTAGAAGTCGCTTGTGAGGAACGGTGTCAAAAGCTTTCCGGAAATCTAGAAATACGGAATCAACTTGAGATCCCCTGTCGTTAGCGGCCATTACTTCGTGCGAATAAAGAGCTAGCTGCGTTGCACAAGGACGATGTTTTCTGAAATCATACTGATTGCGTATCAATAGATCGTTCCCTTCGAGGTGATTCATAATGTTTGAATACAGTATATGCTCCAAAACCCTACTGCAAACCGACGTCAATGATATGGGTCTGTAGTTAGATGGATTACTCCTACTACCCTTCCTAAGCACTGGTGCGACCTGCGCAATTTTCCAATCCGTAGGTGCAGATCTATCGGTGAGCGAGCTGTTGTATATGATTGCTAAGTAGGGATCTATTGTATGAGCGTAATCTGAAAGGAACCTAATCGGTATATAATCTGGACCTGAAGATTTGCCCGTATCAAGCGATTTGAGTTGCTTCGCAACCCCTAAGGCATCTACTTCTAAGAAACTCATGCTAGCAGCTGTTCGTGTTTCAAATTCTGGAATATTCCATTCGTCTTCCCTGGTGAAGGAATTTCGGAAAACTGCGTTCAATAACTCCGCTTTAGCGGCACAGTCGTCGGTAACAATACCATCGCCACTGCGCAGCAAAGGTATTGACTGAGTCTTGCCGCTTGTGTACTTTACATACGACCAGAATTTCTTCGGATTTTCTACCAAATCTCGAGACAATGTTTCGTTGTGGAACCTATTAAAGGCATCTCGCATTGAAGTGCGTGCCAAATTTCGCGCTTCTGTAAATTTTAGCCAATCTTCGGGATTTCGCGTTCTTCTGAACTTCGCATGCTTTTTCCGTTGCCTCTGCAACAGCGTTCGGACCTGTTTTGTGTATCATGGGGGATCAGTTCCATCTCTTAACAACTTATGAGGTATGAATCTCTCAATTGCTGTTGCTACTATATCTTTGAATTTGAGCCTCATCTCGTCTACATTTGCATAGTCAGTTCGGAAGGAATGGAGATTGTCTCTTAGGAAGGCTTCTAGTGACACTATATCCGCTTTTTTTTTAAATAAAATAATTTTGCGTTTTTTTCTGGTGGATTTGGAAGAAACGGTATTGAGCCTAGCTACAACGACCTTGTGATCACTAATCCCTGTATCAGTCATGATGCTCTCTATTAGCTCTGGATTGTTTGTGGCTAAGAGGTCAAGCGTGTTTTCGCAACCATTTACAATTCACGTGGGTTCGTGGACTAACGGCTTGAAATAATTTTCGGAGAAAGCATTTAGGACAATCTCGAAAGATGTTTTCTGCCTACCACCGGTTTTGAACAAGTATTTTTGGCTTCAAATGGCTCTGAGCACTATGGGACTCAACTGCTGTGGTCATCAGTCCCCTAGAACTTAGAACTACTTAAACCTAACTAACCTAAGGACATCACACACATCCATGCCCGAGGCAGGATTCGAACCTGCGACCGTAGCAGTCGCACGGTTCCGGACTGCACGCCTAGAACCGCGAGACCACCGCGGCCGGCCGAACAAGTATTTTTGCCAACATACATATGATGTTGTTCTGTAGAGAAGCAAAGTCAAATAAGGGGAAAAAGTAGACGTCATTTGACTTCAAAAAGTTATGTGCCAAATGAAGTCGCGAGAAAAATGGACATACTATGATTAGTAGTAGTTTGTGGTAAGGTCTTATGGGACCAAACTGCTAAGGTCATCGGTCCCTAAGCTTACACACTACTTAAACTAACTTACTCTAAGGACGACACACACACCCATGCCCGAGGGAGGACTCGAACCTCCGATGGGGCAGCCGCGCGGACCATGACAAGACGCCCTGGACTACGCGGCTACCCCGCGCGGCGTACCATGGTTATGAAAACTATACAGCTCAGCACATTAAAAATCAATATTTTTCATTTTTAAGAATTTTTGTAATCTGACATGTTTGAAGTTTCAATGAGTATGCTTTACCAATAAAAGGCTGACAGAATTTGTTTTACATTTAATAAAAGTGTGAAATGCGTCTACGATGAGTGTAAAGTAACTTCCACTGACGGGAAAAAGTGTCAACACAGATGTTTTTGATATATATACATTATAAATCTCTATCTTCCGACGCCATTATTTCCACTACATCATGCCATGCAGATCAGTTTAAAATGTTCTTCTTTCTTTTTGCAATAAACAGACTGCTTAAACAACGACTACATTACATATCAATAGGAAAGGTATTAGCTGGTTGCGAATTATAGCGGTGAATAACGTCTCTCACACCGTGATCGTTGATGAAATTTATAATTTCGTGAAATCTAAAAGAAATCGATTGACTCAAAACGAGGTACTACACAAAAAACAGTTTCTGCGGTTTTCCTACTATGGACAGGCCTCATACAGACTCAGTAATCACTTTAAAAAGTACAGTGACCACTTGCTATAGAGCTCAACCAACACTGTTACTTCTTAGCTTGCGACATGAAGACTTATACCAAAACAGTGGAATATATAAAATTATCTGTTTTGATTGTATGGCTAGCTGCAAAATGAGAAGGATTTTTAAAATGCGATTGAATTAAGCAGGAAGAAACATGGGAAGTAAATCCACCTCCGCAGCTCACGTTGCATGGGGGCTTAATTAAAATAGAATGCAAATAATTTTAATTTTTTGCTTCAGTAGCTGTCTGTTCGGTTACGAAGTCTCGTAACGGTTGGCCCTGACTAGTATTATTACGCTATCTGACTTCATAGAACAATAACAAAGAATGAAATGGAAATTTTCATTAATACAATTAATTAATTAAGTCCCCAGCAACTATAAAACCTACGAAACCAAAGCACAAGTATAACTGTTCTGTGTGTGGAAGTATGACTCAACGTACGCATCTGGCACGGTTCTTCTTCAACAACACAAGAAATTTTAAATATCATTTATACTGAATTAATTAAAGAAAATAGAAATACTACAATTGCTCAAGAAAACCAGGATTACACTCTAATACAAGAACACAAGCCAGATGCTTTGTTGACTGAACCTGTAATGAAGCATTATTTACGACATTAAATAATGAAAAATAAATCAAGTTTCGTTACCTTCATATATTGACCAAAATCACTCTAATCATTACAATATATCTCCACACCGACTCGCTGTTACCACATCTGAACAAGAACTTTTCAGTATCACATCTCAGCAAGCACTCCCTACTAGCACATCTCAACAAACACTCTCTGCTACGAGTTCTTAACAAACACTGACTACCACGAGCTCTCCCCAAGCACTGCCCACTACGACATCTCAATAATTACTGCCAGTGGAGGCGGCGGGACAATGCTCTCTAGCGCGATCTCTGGCGCTGTGGCTCAGTGTAGCCACCTTTCATATGCCCTTCCTCCACGGGCTAGAATTTGATGGTATTTTTGACAGCATTGGTGGTGAAAATACCACCAAATTCGTCAAAAAAATACAGACAAAAATAAAAGATAATATTCATGCGTAAATATCATATAACTAGATAAAATTTTGGCTTTGCACTGACCTTTCAATAACCTAATATATAAAATACAGTAAGCAATACAAATTCTTTCATACATGTGACTTTACATAATAGTTTACACAAGTCTTATGTGGTTAAACAGTTCAATCAATAGCGTCAGCAATGACGAATATGTGCAGGTAAGAGTCTCATAACTTTTCACAAACAGTAATACACAAAAAAATCAGTTTATACAAATATTCACATAAACGCTTTCCATAGCTCAAGAATAAGCAGTTGACAGTTCCAGCAGTAGCACCCAGCAATGGTCAACAGGTGCAAAAACCAACAAGTGACATTTTTTCAGTAGAAACAGTCCATCAGTGGCACCCAGTAATGTTGAATAGGTGCAGACACCAACAAGTAACACCATTTCAGTATAAGCAGTTCCATTAGTTGCACCAACAATGTTGAGCAGGTGCACACAGCAACAGGTGACATCTTTTCAGTAGAAGCAGTCCACCAGTGGCACCCAGCAATGTTGAGCAGGTGCCGACACCAACAAGTGACATCATTTCGGTAGAAGCAGTCCATCAGTGGCACCCAGCAATGTTTAGCAGGTGCAGACATCAACAAGTAACACCGTTTCAGTATAAGCAGTTCCATCAGTGGCACCAGCAATGTTGAACAGGTGCAGATATCAATAGGTGACATCTTTCCAGTAGAAGCAGTCCATCAGTGGCACCCAGTAATGTTGAATAGGTGCAGACACCAACAAGTAACACCATTTCAGTATAAGCAGTTCCATCAGTGGCACCAGCAATGTTGAACAGGTGCAGATATCAACAGGTGACATCTTTTCAGTAGCAGTAGTCCATCAGTGGCACCCAGTAATGTTGAATAGGTGCAGACACCAACAAGTAACACCATTTCAGTATAAGCTGTTCCATTAGTGGCACCAGCAATGCTGAACAGGTGCAGACCGCAGTCCATAATATTCACTTTCACTAATCACACTGTTCATCAGCAGAAATTAAACATGACTAAATGTCACACATCATGTTGAAAAGTGCAGCACCATCACTAATCAGACAGTTCAGGCATGAACAATAGTTTGAATACACATACAATGCTTTTACACTAAACATACAAATCATAACAAACACACAAATGATATCAGATAATTGTCCTATTAACTATTACAATACACAAATACCAGTAAACCTATAATATTTATGGGTGTCAGTGCAAGCCACAACAAACAAGTAAAATAATATTTAGGAGATAGGTTGGGATCACTTCTCTGGGATTATAAAAGGAAAACACACAAAACACACTCACTCATCTTTCATCCACATTAGTGCTACTGTGTAATTGAATAGTGTTAACTGTGTAAATGCAATTCTGTCAAAATTTTATGTTCATCATGTGTATCAAGTAGTAGTGACAGCAATGTATAACAGTCAATAATAGTTAGTCAACGTCATAGTCATCATGTCAAGACCAATGTTTGCCAAGCCAGATCAAATGTACTGTTGCTGAACAACTGTCAGTGAGCCAAGATATGCAAATACTTCCTCTCTTCAAAAAAAAGTATATACTGCTTAGTGATTTAACAAAGTGTGTGTATAGACTATCTTCCTTCTACTTTAGTGTTCTAGTCTGCTATCTTCATCCTCCTTGTTCCATATAGACCACCAAAAAAAAAAAAATGCTCCTCACTTACTTTACCTCTTATCCACCAAAACTCCAATAATCATCAGCATCACATAATCTCAATACTTCACTAATACATCTTCAATACGTTGATACATATAAACCTTATCATCAATATCATTTACCTTACCACTTGTCCACGGAAACTCCAATAATCATCAACTTCACATAATCTCAATACCTCTACAATACCTCTTCAATACGTTGATACATATAAACCTCAGCACCAATATCATTTCACTTCCATAACAACTCTTTCCTCTAGTCAGTCTCCTCGAACAAGTACAGACAAAATGCTAGTGCAACTTCAATTCAGCATCCCATACAATCCGAAGACACAGTGTCCACACACAACCTCTGTGTAATCCATCTGACCCAAATTTTCTACTCATTATAAAGATAAATTTTGGTTCCTTGTCCATCATTAAATAAAAGAAATGCTTACATGACCTCTAACAGACTTAGTTCGAATAACTCTCAGTAATTAATTACGATTACGGAGTGTGAATGATCATAATATTTCACAGTGTGTACACCACTTCAAGAATCATGGCAGAAGCAAACATGTGGAGTATTTCTTGTGTCAAGTGTCATTTCCTATTTCAATTACTCACGAAAAATGCAGTGTAATAACTGTCGATGGTCTAAACCTAGTGTTGGTATGTCATGTCGTTAGCTTCCTTCCTATTAGCATAAATTTATACAGCTTCCTAAAAACCTCCAGCTCATGTGACTTCTATGCAGTTTCTTGTACCAATGCCGTTCGTAGAATTATAGCAGTTCATTTTCTTATCTTAAAAATATAAGGCACTGAGCGTAAGCAAAACATGCAATAGCGCGTAAATATACCAGTAGAGAACAGAATGTCAACAAGTGGATGCAGCACAATCCCTACAACGAGGCTCTGCCAAGCAAACAATCTATAATTAATACCACAGTGTAACCTAAACTCTATGTTCGTACACAGTATATCAGCATTTCTATATTCTAAATTAAAGAGTAGTTATGACAACAAAACAGAAGTGTGTAAATATGCAATCCATACGCACAGCAGCAAACATATATCTTACGTAATAAACAAGTCATTAGCATCATTCAGCATAAGCAAATAAATGTTCATATGTAATCTTAATAAGTAAACATGAAGGCGCAAGCAGATAAATCACAAAGTGTAACCTACATACCTAACTACAGTCAGCAAAATTAATCAGGTGACAATTATAATTTAAATAAATAAGCACAGCAGGCACATAATAGAAAAATATGACATCAGTGAAAGAGCAGTGCAGCCAAGCGATGCATAATATATACAAATAACAAGCCTGTTCATTAATCAATAATTGTGAAAATCAGCAAATGTACACAAGCACGTCGCTTCACAAGTAAATTCATAGAACATGAAATTTAGCACAAAGTATGAATCACGTAATCGCAAGCAGCAAATTACGTCTAAAGTACGTACCTAAGTGGAAATATGTTACCTGAAAAATAAACTCAATTAATCGTTACCTTTTTGGTTTTTTACTTCTTTTTTTTGAAATTACATTCTTCCTGAAATTTTCTCCATAGCAAGTCCTTTTAACGTCGAACACACACAGAATTTACCTGAAGGTCTTAAATACTTTATACAACCGTATCCTGAAAAATACTGAACGTTAATAACATAATTTATAAAGTCACCATAGCTTTATACTGAATTTAATCCGAGAAATTAGACTGTGTATTTGATTACGTCTGTCAGTGCATTCGCACTGAGCGCTCGATCAGCTGTAGACGCGTGACGTAGGAGGTGATCGTTTGCGGTCAACGACTGCCTTGTGCGGCGCGCAGACTGACTGTTGCTTTGAGTATGTGCCGCCGCCAAAACACAGCGCGGTATCCTTGTACTCTCCGCATGTTTACATGTAGCTGTTAGTTTCTCTAAAGTATGTCATTCCACAAAAATTTTAACGTTAGATATGTGATGTATTCCCTTAGAGCGCCGAGATTTAAGAGTTTCTACTTCGACAGTGTTATCTTGGATAATTTTGCGAATCCTATATGGACCGTTATAAAGCAGAAAAAAATTGCGACACAAGCCTTTTCCTTTGTGAGACAACCGGTGAGACTTAATTAATACCTTTTGACCAACTGACAAGATTTTTAAACGACCAGGACGTTTCGCTGATTTCTCTCTTCTTGCAGCCGCAGACGCAATATTTCGTAGAGCCAGGTTCACAACTTCAGAATGCCGCAGTTTCCGTGAAGGCGGAAAAGGAACGATTTCAGAAATGCGATTTGTTGGTACTTTATTTTTTAATATCAATAGAGGCGGTAAAGAAGTTGAGTCATTAGGAAGTTCATTCAGAATGTTTTGAAAAATATGAAGATACTGATCCCAAGTTCTGTGATTCTGATGACAATAAAGACGGCACAATTTATTGATTTCCTTCATCCATCTCTCTGAAGCGTTAGATTGAGGGTGAAAAAGTGAAATGAAAATTGGTTTAATTTTACGACGCCGTAGAGTACGAAGCCAAATTTTAGAGCGAAACTGTGATCCATTATCTGATATAACCTTATCAACATGACCCACTTCTTTAAGAAAATGTTTGATGAAAGCATTAGATACTGAACGAGCTGTTGCTTTGCGTAACGGTGTAAAACACACATATTTTGATGTCAATTCCACTGCTACAAAAATGTACGCAAAACCATTAGTAGATCGGACCACTGGACCGAACAAATCAACTGCAGCCATCTCCTTTAATTTTGCTGGAATGATAGGAAACAACGGTGCTCTGTGAGAAACAGTTGGCGGCTTAGCCTTTTGACATAATTTGCATTTGGCAAGAACAGATCGAATACGTTTTTCCATATTACTGAAGTAGCAATTTTCTCGCAATTTATGAAAGCATTTTCTGGGACCAAAGTGCGCATAACTGAAATGTGTGTACCAAATCAATTTATTGACCCACTCATCAGGAATACAAACTAACCAAACAGAGTTGTCGACCGATTTTCGTTTGAAAAGAATATCATTGCGAACTAAATAATACTGTCTGATCGCTACGCTTTCCTTTCTCCTCCACTTCTCCTTAATGTCCTTCCAGATTGGATCCTTGTTTTGCTCCTTAGCGATGTCCTGGAGCGAAGACGAAATAAAATTCTCAAACGCAACACCTTGAATGTACATCAAACAATAATGGTTTTCTTTGCAGTCCTCTTCAGCACTTTGTTTCAAACCCATAGGTGCACGTGATAAAGCATCAGCAACAATATTTGAAGATCCCTGTATGTAAACAATACTAAAATCAAATTCCTGTAGGTACAACGCCCATCGTGACAATCTGCCATGAGTTAATTTTGTCGACATAAGAAATTCCAAAGCTCGATGATCAGTGTAAACCTTAGTATGTCTACCGAACAAAAATGTGCGAAATTTTGTGAAAGCCCAAACAACAGCCAAAGCTTCAAGTTCCGTAATCGAATAATTCTTTTCGGATTTAGAAAGAACACGACTTCCAAATGCAGTAGTCTTCTGTACTACAACGCCGTTTTCTTCTATCTCTTGAAATAAATGTGCACCTAGGCCTTTGTGTGATGAGTCCGTCGCCAAACAAAAATCTTTAGATAAATCGGGATGTGAAAGAAGTGGAGCAGCAACTAAAGCATCACGAAGTTGTTCAAATTCTGACTGAGCTTCCTCATCCCAACACCAGTTAGAATTTTTTCCAGATAGTTCACATAAACGAGGTGTGGCCAAATTTTCCAATCTAACAAAGCGTCTAAGAAAATTACAGACACCAAGGAAATTACGAACATCACGTTTTGTGGTAGGAACAGCGTAATTACGAATAGCGTCTAGTTTCTCTGGATCAGGAAGAATACCTTCTGTAGAAATAATGTGACCGAGAAATTTCACCTGAGAACGACCAAATTCAGATTTTTCCAAGTTCACTGTAATGCCAACTCGTGCAAAAATACGTAATAATGAATCCAAAATTTTGTTATGCTCACTCCAAGAACGTTTAGCAATAAGAATGTCGTCAACATATGAAGTAATATTGTCACTAAGATAAACAGGTAAAATTTCATTTAAACTACGAATGAATGCTGCAGAAGATACAGTAAGTCCAAACGGTAATTTCCGAAACTGGTAACAGTTACCAAAGGCTAAAAAGGCAGTATATTTTCTACAATCATGGTGGAGTT
Organism: Schistocerca nitens; assembly: GCF_023898315.1. Lineage (NCBI taxonomy): Eukaryota > Metazoa > Arthropoda > Insecta > Orthoptera > Acrididae > Schistocerca > Schistocerca nitens. Next base: position 954,229,169 of record NC_064617.1, read on the forward strand.
CTATTTGCCAAAAACTTGCGCGCATATCAATCGTGGATAAAACTTTAATTCCATGGAAATGTTGAAGAAGTTCATCTAAATTTTGTGGACGGTCAGTTTCAGGAATAATAATATTATTTATCTGTCTGGAATCCAGAACCAAACGAATTGACCCATCCTTTTTAAGAACAACGTGTAATGGGCTGGTATAAGGGCTGACTGCTGGCTCAATAATGCCCTTATCTAACATGTATTGAAGTTCATTCTTAACCTTGTCTCTATAAGCCAAAGGAATAGCGTACGTTTTTCCGCGAAATAGTGTGTGTTCTTTTACGTTAAATAAATATTGTAAGCCTTGTATAGTTCCTGTGTGATGACTAAACACTGTAGCATGTGAAGTCAAAATTTGGTGCAGCTCTTCTCTTGCAACGTCATCTGGCACTTCAGCTTTTTTAACCTTTTCATTAATTAATTCTTCGCTACTAATTATATCCTCCATCGCGTCTCTGTATCTATTGTCATCGTCATGAATACACACACTGTCGTCATAATGCTCAACGGAAACATCAGAAGTAAGAAACCTTAAACATTTTGTATCTGTTTCAGATCTTGCTAAACACTCGAAAAATTTCAAACATTTCGGCATTCCGGCAACAGTCAAATTCACACTTCCTTCTTTAAAGTTCAAAATTGCCTTCTGTGTGTTAAGAAACTCCATACCTAATATAATCTGTGTACTGAGTAATGGAACAATAATAAAATTAGCAGACAATTCGTATCCTTGACAAATAAAATTTAGGTTGGTCTGTTGTTTAACTTCCACACCTTTTCCAGAAATCGCTCCTCGAATTGTAGTTTTAGAAATAGGTAACACAGGACAGGCAATAGTTCTTTCACATATACGAAAAACTGATTCACTAATGACGTTCAATGGGCTCCCAGAATCTAAAACTGCAGTGAACTTATTCTTACCCACACATATTTCAATAACAGGATGTAAAAATGCGTCTACATTATTTTCCTTTCCGCCTAGCAAAATGTCTCTCATATCTTCCAGGCGTACGTAGTGTAAAGTTGTAGTGTCATTACTTTCTGAACCGTCTATATTGCTGCCAGAAGCCGAAGCTGCAAGTCATGGTCGATTGTTTGCGTCACGTCATTGATTATTCCCGTCATTTCGCGGATCAATTTCTACTATTTCCACTTGTCTCTCTGAATTTCTGTCACGCGGAGGATGCCAATTAGGTCCTTCCTGTCTGTTAGATGCAAATTCTTGGTTGTGTCTGTTATTAAAATTTCTGTTTTCCTGTCTGTCAGCATAACTACTTCTTGTATAATTTCGACTGTCACTTCTGAAATTATTGTTAGACCTACTACCCTGGTTATTTCTGTAGTAAGAGTTTCTATTATTGTATGAATAATTTCTGTCTTGATGATACCGATTACTGTTTCCGTATGATTGATCAATCCGGTAAGAATTACCGTTATTATAATTGTCTGTGTAATTTCTGTTAGAACGTCTGTTATTGTCATAAGGCTGGTATCTATTGTCCTGTCTGTTACGTCTGTCATTCTCAAAATTACCCATATAACGCCCGTTCCGATCACTATCCCTTTTCTCTGAAAATCTATCGTAATTACTGTTACTGAAAAAGTTACAAGAAGTCCCGTCGTCGTTGTCATACTCAAGTTCTTGTAACAAAGTCTTAAAAGTCTCAATATCATCTTTACATCTTCCGGCTAAAGCAATTTGTCTTATGGATTGTGGCAGCTTAGTTAAACAAATGCGAATTAATTCAGTCGGGCTATAAGGGTTGGACAGGAACTGATTCTTTCGAATCATGTCTTCAAAGTATTCTGCCGGCGTGCGGAACTCAGACTGTTTAAAATTACGCTGCATAATCAGACTATGTTTGACTCTGTCTTGTGTGTTTTCGGACCAATATGCCGATAGAAATGCATGATAAAAATCATTCAGATTATTACAATCTCTAATGAGTGCGCGCATCCGCGTCGCCGGTTCGTTTTCTAAATATCCACACATAAATTCCAGTTTGTGACTCAGTGGCCAATTTGGTGGGAGCGCGTACATAAATTGATCTAACCATGAACATGGATGTATGTCATTCTTAGAATTGCGGAAGATCTTAAATTTCCGAACAGTCAAAAAGTGTTTATAGTCAAAGTTTTTGCCTCGTGGCGACAAAGACCTACCGCGTCTGTCCCAGTCCCAATGTTGATTATTGTTAAGTTCGCGCGCCTGGCGCTCTCTTGTTGCCTCCCGTAAATGAAACAAATTATTTTCTTCAAACCCCCCCTGGTATCTGTGATTCTAAATTTCTCTTGCTGTCTTTTCCTACGATTTCGCCTTCAGTTTGTTTGACTTGCTTCCGTAATGCCTCAACTTCCCTTTTAACGCGTTCATTAAATTTTCCCTGATTTTCAACATGCTTATTTATGTTCTGGTACTCTTCGGTTTCTGCAAATGGTAATGGAGCTGTATCATCCGACTCTCTGTCCCCATGTAAACTAAGATTTGTCAATTTATCTGAAATCTCCTCAACTCTTTCCGATAAGTCACCTAATTGTTCTTTCTGTTTATTTACGTCTTCCGTAAGTGTCGCGACTCGGGTTTCAGTATTAACACATTTAGTAGTCAACTGTTCATATTGTTGTGTTAGGTTATTTATTCTGTCATTTGATACGGATTCCTCGATTCTCTCAAATATTTCTTCCTTATCGTGTGCACGTTGTAAATTTAACTCTGAAAATTTTTGTACTATCGCGCGATCTCTTTCTTCCTGTTCTCTATCCTGTTCCCTTTGCCTAATCTCTACTGCAATTAATCTATTATTGTGAGAATTCAAAATCGGTTGTACTTCTTCTCTGATTTCTTTCTTTAATTCATCTTTCATATTTTTGAAACACGTCCCTATTCGTGAATCTAACCGTGTTTCCATTGTTTCCATCTCTGTTTTAATTTCAGATCGTAACTGTGATCCCACTGTTTTTAATTCAGATCCCAACTGTGATCCCAGTGAGTCTAACCGTGTTTCCATTGTTCCCATCCGTGTTTCCATTTGTGAGTCTAACCGTGTTGCCAAAGTTACCATCTCTGTTTTAAATTCAGATCGTAACTGTGACCCCATTGTTCCCATCTCAGTTTTAAATTCAGATCGAAAATTTAATATTGCACTCATCAACTGCTCCATATTAACTTGTTCGAAATTCTTTTCGCCCCCAACATTTCCCGCAAAACCAGCTTCCTTCGTCATAGCTGTAAGGCTATCTGTGTTCGATACTATTACAGAATCTTCTGTCGTTAATCTCGTATTCTGAAAATTTTCTGATTGTGAAAAATTTTGAAATGGTTCTGGACTATTTTCCCTGCTTATTAAATTGTTTTCAACTTCATTATTCATCATACTGTTGTCCTGTGTTGGCAAGTTCGCCATGTCAACAATTTCGTCATTCTGACTATCCATCATTTTTGCCCTTTTCATTGATCGCGTAAACATTTACAAAATATACAAAACTCGTCACTATATGAAAATTACACACAATGACACTCTATCTCCAACAATACCATTCACACGAAATGTTTCCCTC